>NW_012111697.1:1667263-1693770 GCF_000951035.1 Colobus angolensis palliatus
CCAGGAGGCGGAGGTTGCAGTGAGCTGAGATCACGCCACTGCACTCCAGCCTGGCGACAGAGTGAGACTCCGTCTCAAACAACAGCAACAACAAAAACAAACAAACAAAAAAAACTCTGCAGGCAGTTTTGACATATCCCTAGGATGAGTACCACTGATTAGTAGTGTTTTGTATGTGTTTTGCCTAACAGAAGTTTTAAATTTTTAATGTAGTCAGATTTGTCCTATTTCTGTCATTTTATTCTTTAGTACTGCAATAAGAAAAGAGTCTTCCTCAGCCCAAATGCATCAGTTATCTATTGCTGCACAAGAATCTGCTCTCAAAACGTAGTGGCTTAAAACAATAGCAGTATACTACTTGTTTCAATTATCTGGATGGCATTTAAGTGGAGCTCAGCTGGGTGGTTTTCCTGCTGGTTTCACCTGGGATCATTTACACAACTAAAGCTGACAGCTTGTTCTGGCTTTGGGTTGGGGCATGAAGGAGTTCCGGAAATTCCACCCCAAAATAAGCCACTTTGGACTTCAAACTGAGGGCACTTGGGGAACAGCAAATGCAGGAAGGAGATTACTCTGACATTCCCTCATCTGCCTGAAGACAGAGCCTTCTAAAGAAACTCAGTTGTCATGAATTCCCTCCCCAAGAATCTCATCAGTCAAGGCTGTTTAACTCAGATCACAGGAGAGGAAGCTGGAGGTCAACAGTATGTCAACACTTTGTCCCAGGCTGTCACTTGTTCTTCTGCAGGATCATCCATCATTCCCCAAAAATCACTTAGTCTCCCCTCCGCTGCCTACATCCCCTCTTCGCTATGATGAGGGTATATATGCTTCTAGATCTCACTGGGTTGGAGAATATTCACTTTTCCTTCCTGCAATGCTCCCATGCATGTAATAAATTGATAAACTTTTTTTTCCTGTTAATTTGACCACTGTCAGCTTATTTCATAGACACAGTTACTGAATCCTCAGGAAGTAGAGACATGTTTTTCTCTCTCCCCTATAGGCACCTCGGTTCTGCACCACATGGCCTCTCATCCTCTAAGAGGCTAGACTGGCCTCCTTGTGTCATGGTGGCCTCAGGGCTCCAAGAGGGCCAGGTGGAAGTTGCAACATCTCTTAAGGTAGAGGCTCCAGAGCGGACATGATATTGCTCCTTCTGCACTATATCGGTCAAAGCAGGTCATGAGGCCAGTCTAGCTTCAAAGGATGACATCTTTGTTGACTTCACTTCTTGATGGAAAGAACAACAAAGCCACACTGAAAGGGGGATGGGGATGGTGTGACTCATTGGATGCCATTCTTGTAACAATCTAACACACCAAGATGTTAAATTCACTCTTCTATGAATTCTTCTAGTATTTTTTTTTTTTTTGAGACAGAGTTTTGCTCCTGTCACCCAGGTTGGAGTGCAATGGTGCAATCTTGGCTCACTGCAACCTCCTCCTCCTGGGTTCAAGTGATTCTCCTGCCTTAGCCTCCCAAGTAGCTGGGATTACAGGCATGTGCCACCACACCTGGCTAATTTTTTGTATTTTTAGTAGAGACAGGTTTTCACCATGTTGGCCAGGCTGGTTTAGAACTCCTGACCTCAGGTGATCCACCCACCTTGGCCTCCCAAAGTGCAGGGATTACAGGTGTGAGCCACCATGCCCTGTCCTACTACCTTTTTTTAAGGTAAAATTTACATAATGTAAAATTAACCATTAACCACTTTAAAGGGTATAATTTAAAGAGATGATCCACATAATCTCTATGTAGTTCTAGGATAATTTTATCACCCCAAAGGGAAAATCCATACCCATTAGGCAGTCACTCCTCATTCTCCCCTCCTTGCTGCCTCAGCACCTGGCAACCACCAGTCTGTTTTGTTTCCCTATGGATTTATCTATTCTGGAGTCTTCATACAAATGGAATTATACAACATGTGGCCTTTTGGGTCTGGCTTCTTTCACTTGCCATCATGCTTCCAAGATTTATCCATGTTGAAGCAGGTATCAGTGCTTCATTCCTTTTTATGGCTGAATAATATTCCACCACATGGACATAAGACAGTTTGCTTGGCTATTCATGTGTTGGATATCTGAGTTTCTTCTA
The DNA here is from genome assembly GCF_000951035.1 of Colobus angolensis palliatus. Classification (NCBI taxonomy): domain Eukaryota; kingdom Metazoa; phylum Chordata; class Mammalia; order Primates; family Cercopithecidae; genus Colobus; species Colobus angolensis. The sequence goes on from NW_012111697.1 coordinate 1,669,361, forward strand.
CCTTTTGGCTATCATGAATAACACCACTCTAAGCATCCAGCACTCTTTTGATTCTTCTTACGTTGAAATCATTTCCACATCTGGGATTCAATTTTGTATGTGGTTTGAGGTAGGAAATTTCACTTCATTTCTTCCACTTATACCTACGTATTTTATACACTATTCTTCTTACACTGACTTTATCTTCCTCTTTTGTTAAGTAACAGTGTGTGCCCTTGAGCAGGTTTTAATTTTTTATTGTTTATTTTTTGAGACAGAGTTTCACTTTGTCACCCAGGCTAGAGGGCAGTGACACGATCTCAGCTCACTGCAACCTCCGCCTCCCAGGTTCAAGTGATTCTCCTGCCTCAGCCTCCAATTAGCTGGGATTACAGGCATGCACCACCACACCTGACTAATATTTGTATTTTTAGTACAGATGGGGTTTTGCTATGTTGGCCAGGCTGGCCTTGAACTCCTGACCTCAGGTGATCCACCCACCTCGGCCTCCCAAAGTGTTGGGATTACAGGCATGAACCACCACGCCCAGCCTTGAGCAGGTTTTTAAAAGGATATTTTTAGAGATGGAATCTTGCTTTGTCACCCAGGCTGGAGTGCAGTGGCACAATCATAGCTTACTGCAGCCTTGACCTCCCAGGCTCAAGTGATCCTCCTGCCTCAGCCTCCCGAGTAGCTGGGATTACAGGCGCAAAGTATCACCCCTGACTTGGGCAAATTACTTACGTTTTTTGTGCTTTAATTTCCTCTTCTGTAAACTTGGATAGTAATGGTAACCTACATAGGGTTGATGTCAGGATTAAATGAATTAATACATGTAAAGTGTTTAGAACAGGGTATAGTCTGTAGCAGGTGCCCAGTAAGTACCTGCTATTACTGTCAGTAATTCCAAATTTCCGCACAGGCAAGGGTCTACTTTCTGTTCTGTTGTCTTGTCTATTTCAAGTTTTAATCAGCATCCCAAGTCCACTTTCGTTGTTCTTTTTCAAATCATTTTTTAGTTCATCTTAGTCTTTTGGAACTCTTCCAATTGAATTTCATCAAGTTATTCTCCCTAAATCCTGCTGAGAACTTTATTGGAGTTACATTTACAGATTAATTTAGGAGGAATTGAAATATTGTTATTACCAAGTCTTCCTATGCCATAACACATCTCTTCATTTATTAAGCTCTTATTTTATCTCCCATGATAGAGTTTTATAGATTTTTTAATTTTATAAAGCTGTTACAAATTTCTTTTCCTGGATATTCTTTTCTGGGATATTTTATATTTTTGTTGTTATGTTGCATATTTTTACCTCATTATATTTATTTTTATTTATTTGTTATTAAAAAAATTTTTTTTATTGTATAGAGACAGGGTCTTGCTATTGCCCAGGCTGTTTTCGAACTCCTGGCCTCAAGCCATTCTCCTGCCTTGGCGTCTCAAAGTACTGGAATTAAAATCATGAGCCACAGTGACCAGTCCTTGTTATATTTAACTAGCTACTATTTTTATACGGGAAAACTACAGATCTCAGTGCTTTTTTTGTGATTTTCTAATAGTTTTTCATCCATTTAATTTTTTGAAATCAGATAATTGCCTTCTTTTCCCTTTTTCCATCATTACATGTATTTTTTTTTCTTGATTAATTGTACAGGCTAAGACTCTCGGAGCAATATTGAATAATAGGCAATGGTGGCTCTAAGAGGGGGTTTGAGGAATGGCAGTGGGAGGCAGGGAGTGTGCCTGCAGAGCAGCGTGGATGGGTGTTTCCCAGAGGGAAGGTGGTCACGTGTCTAGCGAATGCTCCAAAGAAAGGAGAGGATGGCCTCCAATCCAGCGTGAGGACTGTGCCTTTGATTAGGTAAGTGGTGAACAGTTATTAGCGCTTTCTGAGCATCAGACTGGCACAGTCAGGTCATATTTTAGAAGGACTGCTCAGGTAGAGGTGACCACAGGGAGGTGAGACCCAGACAAGGGTGACCCATTAAGTCTTTACGAATCATTAAAGGAGAGGCGCTGAGGATGGGAGCTGAGTGCGGCTGCGATGGAAGACGACAGGGGAGTCTATGGAGATTAGTGTCTTAAATCCCTGTGGCCCTGCACATGTGGAGGGCAAGTTCATGCTTCTTCCTAAAGAGGTTCAAGTGAAGCAAGGACCGAGCGATTTTCCGTCTGATATCAGGCCCTCCCTGATGGCTGGCCCCAAGGGCGACCTCTGTGATCCTTCCTGTCTCACCCTGGAAAAGAATGTCTATATTCTCACTTTATACTTCCAAGCTGTGCCTTGGTTTTGTGGGTTTCATTTTTGTTATTTGTTGTTGGATGTAAAATAAATAGCAATGCATAAAAACTCAAATTTTTCAGCTGGGCATGGTGGCTCATGCCTGTAATACCAGCTATTTGGGAGGCTGAGGTGAAAGGATTGCTGGAGTTCAGGAGGTCCAAGCTGCAGTGAGCTATGATTGCACCTTTGCATTCCAGCCTGAGTGACAGAGACCCCATCTCTTAATAAAAACAAAGAAACATCCAAGTTTTCAGGCCTCAAAGGGCTGCGGCCCCAGCTTTCAGTGTAACTCATCTCACAAATCATTGGTGGTAACTCAACTTTGTCCTTCTGTGGTCAAGGTTCACCCAACTGTCTCTGTTACCTAACCTTCCTTGGTTCAGCCCCGTACGGGGCTGGGAGCACAGTGGTCATCAACAGGTCGATGCAGATGGCTGAACCTCAGCAGCAGAAGAGCAACAGGAGTCAGAGGATGAACCTCCATCTGGAAACTGAGAGGAGAAGCCAGCCCAGGCTCACACAGGAGGGAGCAGCTACACTTCCCAGCAGGGGCAACAAGAAGGGGTAAGAGCAAGCAGATAAGGAAAGACGGGGCAGCCTTCATGGGGCAGAGAAGGGAATGGGCTGATGGGAGCTAGCAGGGCTTCTGTGATGAGTTTGGGCAGTGGGGCACAGTTCTTTTTTAGATGGAGTCGCTCTATCACCCTGGAGGGGTGCAGTGATGCAATCTCAGCTCACTGCAACCTCCAGTTCCTGGGTTCAAGTGATTCTCCTGCCTCAGCCTCCCGAGTAGCTGGGATTACAGGTGTGTACCACCATGCCTGGCTAATTTTTGTATTTTTGGTAGAGATGGGGTTTCACCAGTTTGGCCCGGCTGATCTCGAACTCCTGACCTCAAATGATCCGCTTGCCTCCGCCTCCCAAAGTGCTGGGATTATAGGCTTTGAGCCACCACACAGAGCTGGGTGCATGTTTAAAAACAGAGGTTTGCTGGGAGGTGGAGGTTGCAGTGAGTTGAGGTCACGCCACTGCACTCCAGCCTGGGTGACAGAGTGAGACTCCTTCTCACAAAGTAAAACAAAAACAAAAAAGAGGTTTGACCCGAGAAATGGAGACACCTCAAAGTCCTAGAGGGAAACACCCAGGGGGAAGACAAGGCCCAGCAGAAAGACCTTTGTCCCTCTGACCCCAGGTCCCACCAAGGAACCAAAACTCTGGCAGTGGGAGCCTTACCTAGACCCCACTCTCAAGCCATACTCTGGCTCTGCTGGGCTTCCAACTGGCCCTGGCTGCCCCTGGTTGTCTTTATTTCCATAAGGATGAAAGCAGCGCAGGTGTTCCTGGCTTCTGGGACATCAAGGTCCAAGAATGATGGTAGGCAGTGGATAGACCCTAATTTTCAGCCCAAATCCAGCCTGGAATTCCCTGCTGGGGGCTTTGACTTGGCAGCTGGCACCAGGGTAGCTCATGGGGATGCAGGTGATGGCTTGAAATAGCCTTTGCAAAAATTACGACAATGAGGAGAATCTGACCCACTGACTCTATCTTGCTTTTAATCTCTAAGCTGCCCTTATTCATTTGTGGGCATAGACCAAGCTAACTTATGGAAGGAACTAACTTTATAGTTTAACTTTGAAACAAAGATGGTAACAGCCCCTTCCTGAAACGAACTCCCTCCTTGTCTGGGGGCCAGACCACCTATGTAAAACTAACGAATTAGCCACAAGATTAGAAATTATGGCTTAGGAGTCATGCAGCCAGAGGCCACAGGATTCCTAGCCTCCCCAGTTGCTCCTATGGATAACATCACTGTCATCAAACCCAAGATTGGTGTTAGAGACAGTTTTCAGACCCTGCATTCCAATGGACCAGCTGGTGCCACCCAGACTGGTAAACTGGCTCAACTAGTTCTATGATCCTATCTAGTAACAGAAGACAGCAACAAGAATCCACTTCAATCCCCCTATGATTTCATTGCCAACCCAACCAATCAGTGTTCTCCACTCCCTAGCCCCTGTCCACCAAATTATCCTTTTAAAACCCTAGTTTCTGAATGTTTCAGGGAGACTGATTTGAGTAATAAAGCTCCAGTGTCCTGTTTATCTGGCTATGCATTTACTAAAGTCTTTCTCTATTGCAATAATGCTGTCTCAGTTGATTGGCTCTATCTAACTAGCATGTAAGAAGAACCCATTGGGCAGTTACAGGCTGCTGAATGGACAAGGCTGCTCTTCCCACACCTGACAGTGCCTCAGCCTCAGCTGGCAAAGCTCATCACTTCACCTGAAAAGGGAAAAAACCCAGATCTATCTCTGGTAATAGAAGGAGCAGAGTTTTCTGAAGCATCCAAGACAGACCGCAGACCCTGAACAAGGTAGGAGACCACTCATCCCAACAACTGTTTACTCTGATTATGGGGTTATGAGCCCTGCTTCAAGGGAGAACTCTGAAGTTGCAGCTTTCTCTTTCCATGACAGACCTTGGCTCACGGACCACACTCCTGCCCCCTCTCTGCTTGTCTTGTGGTTCATGATCTGCATGAAGAACCAACCTAAGTCTGGTTTTGGCTCTATTTATTTTCGAGACAGGGACTTACTTTGTCACCCAAGCTGGAGTGCAGTGGCACCATCACAGCTCACTGCAACCTCGACCTCCCAGGCTCAAGCTGTCCTCCTGCCTCAGCCTCTGGAGTAGCTGGGACTACAGGTATGCACTCAGTTAATTTTTTAATTTTTTTTTTTTTTTTTTTTAGAGACGGGGGTCTTGCTGTGTTGATCAGGCTTGTTTCGAACTCCTGACCTCAAGCAATCCTCCCACCTTGGCCTCCCAAAAGTGTTGGGATTATAGGCGTAAGCCAGTGTGCCTGGCCTGGCTTTATTTTCCTGTGCTTGCCCTTGCAGGAAAGGGAGCCTACTGGCAATTGATGCAGAGGGAGTGTTTTAATTAACGGAGCTGGCCTGAACATCAGGCTGGTGCAACTTTAGTCAGCGCTAAGGATGATCACAACTTAACATGGGGGAGAAGAAAGCAATGAAAGAAATAGATCAGATGAGGCAATATTGGGAGTTTATTAAGTCTGTGCATTTTCCAGTGGCTCCACAGTGATCGCTCTTAAACCGGCTGTCACCCATGCATGAATTATCGCCCCAACCTGGGAGGATGGGGAGGCCGACAAGACATACACCCGCACACAGGGCACGGGCTCTTGCCTAGATCATAATTCTTTCTCATGCTGCTAAAACGGAGAGCGCTGCGATAGCAAAGAGACATGTGGCCCTGTGATATCTTCAGAAAGAAAAAGCCCTGGGGGCAAGAGAGGAAAGAGGAAAGCTAAGAAATAAATAACAAAGCAGGATGCTATTTACATACTGAGGGAAGGCCTTTGAGACTGAGCTCAGCGCCTTGGATGTCAGTAATAACTTGGTGATGGGAATAAAGAGACTCACTGCAAACCCACATCGCCTGAGATGGTATCAGCGATGTTTTTCTCTTTGTTTCCAGACAAATTCCAGCGCAGCAATGGGAAGACAAGCCCGTCAAAGGGAACGGCAAGGTGGGGGTGAGGGTGAGTCCGGTGGTCCCTGTGAAGACTCAATTATGTTGGCTGTGAAGAGATTAATGAGAATTGAATTTTCTATTGATGTAAAACCGCCTTTTGCACCTGCTGCTGGCATCCTCATTACTGGTTTTCCATTACAGAGGATTATATGGTACAATGAAATAAACTTTATGCTTCCTGGGGGATGCTCTTAAAATGGGTTTACTGTACTTAAACTGGTAGTGAAGTGGGTTACCTGAGAGAAATGTGATTTAATCCCTGTCTTTTCCTTTTGTGGACCAGAGAGCCTCTATCCCCTTCTGGAAATCACGAGGTGCGGACGTTTTCAGGTCCATGGGCCAGGCTGAGGCTCTGAGAGGTACAGGCCTAGGCATGCCCTGCTTGCTCTGTCCCTAAACATCACAAGGACGATGACGTTGAATGCATCTTTGACTTCCAGCATCATAATGAATCACAGGGAGTGGTGCTCTGGAAGAGCTGGCGCGGAGACCAGAGTGTAGGGAATTGGAGTCCTTGGGATTTCTGTAACTGTCCTTTGGGAAAGAGGTAAATGTGTAGGTGGAGGCGTGAGAGGCATCTGTGGCCTTAGAAGATAATGAGCAAGTAAACACCAGGTGGGAGAAAACTGCTTCCTGTCCTGTGAACCATGTGCTCCTTCCTCCCTCAGTTGAGCTGGGGAGGCCAGGGTCCAGGGTGAAACCATCTCTGCCCAGGAAAATTTCAATAAATGCTTTTTTGTTGTTGTTTTAAGTTTTAGGGTACATGTGCACGATGTGCAGGTCTGTTACACAGGTAAACGTGCCATGGTGGTTTGCTGCACCCATCAGCCCATCACCTAGGTATCAAGCCCTGCATGCATTAGCTATCTATCCTGATGCTCTCTCTCCCCCACCACCCCCAGAGGCCCCAGTGTGTGTTGTTCCCCTCCCTGTGTCCATGTGTTCTCATAGTTCAGCTCCCACTTGTAAATGCGAGCACGTGGTGTTTGGTTTTCAGTTCCTGCATTAGTTTGCTAAGGATAATGGCTTCCAGCTTCATCCATGTCCCTGCAAAGGACATGATCTTGTTCCTTTTTATGGCTGCATAGTATTCCATGGTGTATGTGTACCACATTTTCTTTATTCAGTCTATTATTGATGGGCATTTGGGTTGATTCCATGTCTTTGCTATAAATGCTTGTTAAATGGAAAACAGTAGCACCACCCTCAAGAGCTCTTACTCATCTCCAACCAGGATAAGTATTGATCTTTCGGCCTCTGCTGTTCCATCTGTTAAGTAGGCCTAAACCAGGATGGTGGGGGCTATGGGAAGCCATTATTCTCAGCAGCTTGATATAGACCTTATTTCATCTAAATCACCTTTATGATGCTACTTTCTAAACACAGCCTAAAATTGGATCTCCAAGGATGCAGGTGGTACCTTGTGTTTACATGAGGGTACACTGGAACCCTATGTTATGGGGGAGCCCTGTGAGCTGGAGTGGGAAGCCTGGATGGGAAGCAGAAGTGTCAGAGGCCCACACACACCTGCTTGCGCTTGTTTCTCCCTGGAGCATTGTTCAGGATGAACCCATCTTGAGCCCCAGAGTCCACAGATGTCACTGCTTCTCCTGAGCAGCTGCCATGGCAAATGCTTTCCCAAGGCAGGGCGGGGGAAACGGCTGGGCAATGGCTGGGCACTACCTCAACTTCTCTGAAGCATCATTAAATTCGTGTTCAAAATGAAGATTGAGGGACTGGTCACAGTGGCTCATGCCTGTCATTCCAGCACTTTGGGAGGCTGAGGCGGGAGGATTGCTTGAGTCCAGGAGTTTCAAACCAGCCTGGGCAACATAGTGAGACCTCATCTCTACAATTTTTTAAAAAACAGCTGTGCATGGTGGCATGTGCCTGTAGTCCCAGCTACTCAGGAGGCTGAGACAGGAGGATCACTTGAGCCCAGGAGTTAGAGGGTGCAGTGAGCTATGATCACACCACTGTACTCCAGCCCAGACAACAGAGCAAGACCTTGTCTATAAAAAAAAAAAAAAAAAAAAAAAAGGCTGAGTGCGCTGGCTTGTGCCTGTAATCCCAGCACTTTGGGAGGCAGAGGCAGGTAGATCACCAGGTCAAGAGATCAAGACCATCCTGGCCAACGTGGTGAAACCCCGTCTCTACTAAAAATACAGAAATTAGCTGGGCACGGTGGCACGTGCCTGTAGTCCTAGCTACTTGGGAGGCTGAGGCAGAAGAATCGCTTGAACCTGGGAGGTGGAGGTTGCAGTGAGCCGAGATCGCGCCATTGCACTCCAGCCTGGTGACAGAGTGAGACTCCGTCTCAAAAATAAAGTAAAATAAAATAAAATAAGGAAGAAAAATGTTTGTTGTAAAATAAAACAAGACAGGAAAAAAATAAGTCAAACACACGTATAGCTTGTGGAGTTATTACTACAGCCACCACCCAGATCAAGAAACAGAACTTTGCCAATGTCCCTGGTGTCCCTGGAAGCCCCTCCTGGGTTTCCTTCCAGTCTGAACTGCCACCCTCCCTGCAAAAATGACCCTCACATGACTTTTACAGTAAACTCTTTCCTGTCTTTCTTTATATTTTTGTCAGAGGTGTTTGAATCAGAGCAACTCCATCTTGAATAGGGGCTGGGTAAAATGAGGCTGAGACTTACTTGGCTGCGTTCCCAGATGGTTAGGGCATTCTAAGTCACAGGATGAGATAGGAGGTCAGCACAAGATACAGGTTATAAAGACCCCGCTGATAAAACAAATTGCAGTAAAGAAGCCAGCCCAAACCCACCAAATCCAAGATGGCAATGAGAGTGACCTCTGGTTGTCCTCACTGCTACACTCCCACCAGCGTAGTGACAGTTTACAAATGCCATGGCAAAGTCAAGAAGTTACCCTCTATGGTCGAAAAATGGGAGGCATGAAAAATCCATCCCTTGTTTAGCGTATCATCAAGAAATAACTATAAAAATGGGCAACCAGCAGCCCTCAGGACTGCTCTTGTCTATGGAGTAGCCATTCTTTATTCCTTTACTTTCTTAATAAACTTGCTTTTCCTTTGCCCTGTGGACTCGCCCTGAATTCTTTCTTGCATGAGATCCAAGAACCCTCTCTTGGGGTCTGGATCAGGACTCCCTTTCTGGTAACATCTTTCATCACCTAAGTGTGCCTTCCAAGACATATGATGTAGCCTTGCCATTTTAAAAAATGCGGTCTATCATTTGAATCTCTTTCAATCCACAGGTTTCCTCCCACTTCTTTTCTTTACAATTTCTCTATCGAGGAACCAAAGCCTTTTGATCCACAGAGTTCCCACTGTCGGGATTCTGCTGATTGATACTCTTGGTGCAGTTCAAGATGTTCTTCGCTATTTGCTGCAAATTGGCAGCTCGATCCAGAGGTTGGATCACACTCACCTTCTGTCCTTTTGGCAGGACCAGAGGTGCTGCATTCCTTCGTTAGGAGGCACATAATATCCAGTTTGTCTCTCTTTGTGTGATGCTAACAGCTGTTGCAGCACAATGCTTAGCTCTGTTAATTGACTAGGGGTTTCAAAATGGTGACATTCTAATTCTGTCACTTCTTCCTCACATATTAACTTGAGTACTTCTATAAAGAGATGCTTCCAGTCGTCCGCCATTTATTTGCTCACCCAGTGGTACAGTTCACGTATTAAACAGAGGCAGGATAAATGTGCAATTCTTTCCTCTTTATTTACCTGTTTTTAAGAGAGGGAATTTGTTCCTCATCCTCTGAAGGTGACAATGTTTTAAGTAGTTTCATAAATTGAAGATTTAAACATATTTGATGGGTTTTTATCCATCACAATTATCATCTTTATTGATGCTCAAATGGTTCTATATTTGGCCAGTGGGAGCCTCTTGCAGATGGTCCTTGTGTCCTTTTGACATGATCTTTTAGTCTCTGATAGCCTCCTTGTTGTTTAGCATGACAAGATGTTCCAGGCTCATCTTATACATTTCCTGTTCCAGACCTGGAATCAACCATTTTTCCAAGAAGTCCTGGTTTTAATCTGTAGAGGATCTATGTATGTATGTATGTATGTATGTATGTATCTATCATCTATCTATCTATCTAGCAATCTATCATCTATCTATCCATCTATCATCTGTCTGTCTATCTTTTTAAAAAAGAAAAAATGTCAAAAGAGTGAGAACACAAGCCACAGACTGCAAGAAAGTATTTCTTTTTTTTTTTTTTTTGAGACGGAGTCTCGCTCTGTCACCCAGGCTGGAATGCAGTGGTGCGATCTTGGCTCACTGCAAGCTCCACCTCCCAGGTTTACGCCATTCTCCTGCCTCAGCCTCCCGAGTAGCTGGGACTACAGGCGCCCACCACCATGCCTGGCTAACTTTTTTGTATTTTTAGTAGAGACGGAGTTTCACTGTGTTAGCCAGGATGGTCTTGATCTGCTGACTTCGTGATCCGCCCATCTCAGCCTCCCAAAGCGCTGGGATTACAGGCTTGAGCCACTGCGCCGGGCCCACAAGAAAGTATTTCAAAAGATCCCAGCACGTTGGGAGGCCAAGGCGGGTGAATCACTTGAGGTCAGGAGTTCGGGACCAGCCTGGCCAATATGGTGAAACCCTGTCTCTAACAAAAATATAAAAATTAGCCGGGCGTGGTGGCACGTGCCTGTAATCTCAGCTATTTGGGAGGTTGAGGAACAAGAATCTCTTGAACCCTGGAGGCAAAGGCTACAATGAGCCAAGATCCCACCACTGCACTCCAGCCTGGGTGACAGAGTAAAACTGTCTCAAAAAAATTTTTTTTCAAAAGATGTATCTAATAGAGAACTGTTAACCAAAATATACAAAGAAATGAGCTATCAAGCCATGAAAAGACATGGAAGAAACTTAAATGCATATTACTAAGTATACAGAACCAATCTGAAAAAGCTGCATACTATATGATTCCAACTCTATGACATTCTGGAAAAGGCAAAAGTGTGGAGACAGTAAAAAACTCAGTGGTTGCCAGGGGTTTGTGGGGAGGGAGGAATGAATCGGCAGAACACAGAGGATATTTAGGGCAGTGAAACTATTCTGTGCAATGCTATAATGATGGATGCATATTATTACATTTTTTGTCAAAATTCACAGATAATAAGAATGAACCATAATGTAAACTATGAACTTTGGTTGATGTTGGTCAATGTTAGTATATCAATTGCAGCAGATGTATCATGCCGATCTGGAGTATGGATGGTGGGGGAAGCTGTATGTGCCTGTGGGAAGGGGGTATATGGGAACTCTCTGTACTGTCCACTTAATTTTACTATGAACCTAAAACTACTCTAAAAATGAATTATATTAATAAATAAATGTAAAATGTCTCATATGTCTTTATTGATTCTTCCAATTCAAATGTAGAATTATTGGGTGTTGGTCAAGCACAGTGGCTCAACCCTGTAATCCCAGAACTTTGGGAGGTTGAGGAGGGAGGATTTCTTGAACCCAAGAGTTCTATTGCGACCAGCAAACATAGCAAAACATCCATCTCTATGAAAAAAAATTAAGAATTATTGGAGGTTGGGTGGAGTGACTCGTGCCTATAAACCCAATACTTTGGGAAGCTGAGGTAGGGGGTTACTTGAGCCCAGAAGTTCAAAACCAACCTGGACAACACAGTGAGACTCAATCTGTACCTAAAAAAAATTTTTAAAGGAATTATTGGATATTTACTTAAATTCTTCTTTCTTATACCTGAATTCCTTTTTCTCACCAAAAAATCCTGGTTCTCAAGGGCCCAGGAGATGACAGAATTGAAATACACAATAATTACTTATTTCCTTTATTCCATATTACACACACAGCATTCTCAGTATAAAATGCCAATACTACTTCCATCAACATCATTATTGAAAACAGTTAAAATTTTTTTCAGTATGCTTTTTTTCTGCATACATTTCTTATTCTCTTATCCCTCAATTTATAAATAACTGTACTATATCTATATTGTCAGAGAATATAGCCATTATATACTATGCTTTTTAAAATTTTTCACTTATTCTTAATTCTGTAAATTATATATTTAATGTTCACCCCCTTATGTTGACATCTCTCTAGACACTTTGGTTCTCTGAAGTTCATTCTCTAGTGAATTCCTCAGGAAGGAATCATGGGAACAATATTTCCTGAGCTGTTACATACTGATAAGTTTGTTTGTACCCTTTATACTTGAAAGTCAGTTTCCCTGAATATAAGATCTTTGGCTCACATTTTATTTTCTTGAGTTCTTTAAATATGTTACTCAATTTTCTTCTGGCACAAATGTTGCAGTCAAAAAGTTGATGATAATCCAATTTCCAATCCCTTACAAATCATGGGCTATTTTTGCTTAGACACTCAAAAGATTTTTCTTTTCCTTTGAAGTTCTGTCATTTCGCTAAATTCATGCCTTGGTGTTAGTCATTCTGGGTCAATATTCTCAGGAACATGGTGTGACTTTTCAATATGCAGTTTGAAAACTTTTTATTTCTAAAAGGTACTTTTTTGAACTATAGCTTCTAGTATTTGTTCTGATCCCTGCTTTGGGTTTTTCTTCAGGAAACCCAATTCTCTGTATGTTGGATCCTCTTTACCTAACTTTGAGATTTGTCACTTTCTCCTGAAGCCTTTATATTTTTGCTCATTTCTTTGATTTTTAAAAATTTCCATTTGTTTCATTTTCTGTTTCTTCTAAGGAGTTATCTCTTATGTTTATTCACTCTTGCATTCTTTCTAGGTTAGTCTTAATTTCTGAAACTTTTTTCTTTTAAACCCATTTCCCCCCTAAATTTGTTATTTAATTTCTGAGTTTTTCTATTTCTGATTTATGTTTCTTTTTTTAATCTTATCTTGTTTAAATAATTGTTTCTAGCTTGTCTTAAAACAGTAGGTTATAGTTTTTTGTTTGCAGGCATGTCTTTTGGCATGTTTTACATTATCCGTGAAGATGTTATTCTATTTCTTATTCTTTTTTAAAAAAATAACTGTGGAGTAGGACTTTGATCTTTGCCTGCTACTCATTTTTGTAAAGGCGAAATTAATTTTTCTGAATTTAAAAATGGGGTTGAGTTCAAGACAGCTTTTATAACTTCACAAAGCTTTCTCTTTTGTTGTTTTCATGCACTGTTAAAAAATATGGCAGCTTTTTTTTTTTAGATTCTTGATTTTTATAAAATGTCTCTACTTTTATCTGGATCCTCTGCTTCCTTCCCCTCTATTGTTCCTGCTCTATTCAATTTTACTTCCTGTTCCAGCAGTTTCTTCTTGATGTGCAGCCCTGTCCTGGAGGGAGGGCCCGGCTGGTCAGTTTCAAGAGTTCACAGGGGCTACGCTACTCCATCCTCTTCTCATCTTTTTAATGAGGCCCTTTGTACTTACACACTACTGGAGTGAGCAAAACCCTTCCCGTTTCCGATCCTGTTGTCAAGCTGGGTCTCTGTGCTTTCCAGTGAATGACTACTTCTTGCTTCTTTGGGGTTACTCCTTGTCTTAGTCCATTTTGTGTTGCTATAACAGAATATTGAGTAATTTGTGAAAGAGGCTTATTTGGCTCGTGATTCTTGGGGCTGAAAATTTTAAGACTGAGCAGCTGCATCTGTCAGGGCCTCATGCTGCCTCAACTCTTGGCTACACTGGAAGGGAAGTGGGGATGTGCACAAAGAGATCACATGGCAAGGGGGTAAGCAAGAGGGAGAGAAACCAAGGAAGCCAGACTCTTTTTGACATCCTGCTCTCACTGTAACTAATCCATTCCCTCGAGAGCAAGAACTCACTCCCTTGAGAGGGCATTAATCTACTCATGACTCAAACACCTTTCCCTGGGCCCCACCTCCCAATGCCACCACATAGAGGATCAAATTTCAACATGAATTTTGGTGGGGACAATCAAATCGCATCCAAACTGCAGCATTCCCATTCTTAAAGATGACAAACACCCTGTTTCTTCCCTCTGATTCCTTCTGTATGCATGTGAATACTATGCTGGTTTAATAACTGTTACAAAATGGGCAGTCCCTACCCACCAATACTTTGGTGTTTGAGGGGATGCATTGCCCACTAGTTTTATTGTGAGTGTTTCCCATAGGTTTTTGGTTTTGCTATCTAGTTTGTCTGTTTTTTATTAATGGCATATTCAAAATGATGCCCCTGACACTGTTGCCATCTTCTCAAAAACACCCCAGGGAGAACTTCAATATTGACAATTTAACATCCTTAAGGAATGTTTTGTAACAACCAAACTGGAGGAGAAAAAAACTGGAGGAGTAAACAGTAGTTTGCATAGCTTGTCTTGTGCTGATTATGACATTGTAGCAGGTCTTGTTGATGGCTTCCCATATCTGCTCAGCCCACCCGAGCTCAACCCCAGGAGGCAGTTCTAATCTCAAGCACCTACATCTCTCTTCTTCTTTACCAGGGACTTTCACTGGTACCACCAAAGCTTGCCAGCCTGCCTTGTACTTACTGAGATCACTCCCAAATAAGCTGAACCCACGTGCTTGTCTCTTGCCTCCTTTTGGGGAAACAACCCAAGGTAGACACCAAGTTGTGTTCCAATAGCTTGGCCTGATTCAAGCATCTCTCATGTAGTGTAATGATACGATTTGGCTCTGTGTCCCCACCCAAATCTCATGTTGAATTGTAATCCCCAGTGTTGGAGGAGGGGCCTAGTAGGAGGTGACTGGATCATGGGAGTGGTTTCTAATGGTTTAGCACCATCCCCCTAGTGCTGTTTTGTAATAGAGTTTTCATGAGATCCGGTTGTTTAAAAGTGTATAATACCTCCCTCTTTCTCTCTCTTCCTCCTGCTCCCACCAAGTAAGATGTGCCTGCCTCCTCTTCCGTCATAATTGTCAGTTTCCTGAGGCCTCCCCAGAAGCAGAAGCCTGTACACCCTGCAGACCTGTGAGCCGTTAAACCTCTTTTCTGTATGAATTGCCCATTCTCAGGTAGTTCTTTATAGCAATGTGAGAATAGACTAATACATGCAATCTGCTTGATTTTCAAAAATGGAATAATGTTAGCTTTATATATATATATAAATATGTGTGTGCATATATGTGTGTATATGTGTATATATATTATATATGTGCATATATGTAATATATTATATGTGTATATATAAATATATAATATATATTATATGTACATATAAATATATATTACATATTATACATGTGTATATAATATATATTACATATATGTATATATAAATAGAGAGAGAGAGAGAGAGAGAGAAAAAGAGGGAGAGATAAGGTCTCACTCTGTCATCCAGGATGGAGAGCAGTGATGCAATCATAGCTCACTGCAGCCTCAAAATCTTGGGCTCTAACAATCCTCCCACCTCACCTTCCCGAGTAGCTGGACCTACTACACCACACCCGTCTAATTTTTGTACTTTTTGTAGAGACAGGGTCTCACTATGTTGCCCAAGCTGATCTCAAACTCCTGGCCTCAAGTGATCATCCTTTCTTGGCCTCCCAAAGTTCTGGGAATACAGGTACAAGCCACCGTGCCTGGCAGCTTAATATTTTTAAGGACCTTTGGTGAGAAATCTGTTTAGTCTACATAAGTTAAATGCTTATCTTTCCTTGTCTACACCCTCTTAATTCCCTCCCGAGGCCCTGATTGATTAGTGGCTTGCCCCAGACATTGTCTTGCCTAAATGCTAGGTTTGTTTTCCAGAATTCAGCAATCTTACCTTCTAATTGCAGGTTCTATTTTTTTTTTTTTTCTTTTCTGAGCATAGAAGAGAGGGTCCTTTATCTGTATGTGCCAGGGTATCCTCTGTGTTTAACAAAATACATGTTGAATGATTGTCTCCTTGGTTCTTTGTGACTGAGAGTCTTATTATAAGTGAGGTCGTGCCAGGTGAGACTCGGTTGGGGCAAATGTCACCTTTGATCCCTGATTCCCAGGGAAGATAACTCAGTCACCTTGTTCATGGCTCCATCCCAGTATGCCTTGCATTCTAGTTAAAGTCTGTTTGTCTCTGTCTGTCTGTCTGTCTGTCTTTCAGCCTTCCTCCTTGAGAGTGAGCTGCATTACCCCTTTGCACTGCTCACCTCCTGCCCTTCCCCAACCTGTCCCTTACAGTTCCTCAGCAAGACCTTTGCTGGACAGTCTGTGCCTGAAGGCAGATAGCCCAGACACCTGTAAAGGGAGCTGGGCTTTGCCTCCAAGCCTGCTTCCAGCTAGTGCTTGGGCTTGGACACTATCTTAGCACATCTGTAACTGGGGCTCAGCCAGGCCTATGCTGTGTTCCCCTGAATCTTGGGACAAGCCACCAATGCAGGAACAGGTGTGAAGGGTGCACTCATCGGAGCCCAAGACATCACTGCAACAAGAATGCATACAGGAAGCTCTGTCTAAGGACAGGGACGGGGGACGGAGTGTGACAGGTTCCACACTGGGATATTACGGCTGCCTCCGTGCCACAGGCCCCTTGCATGATGTCAAAAGAGGAGACTTGCTTCGTCTTGTTTTTTCCAAGCTAACTTTAAACACGACTGACAGCAAGATGTCTCCGGCACGAAAGCCAACAGGGAGGCGACTGTCTCTCTGTTTCCATAGCTACAGACAGGACGCCACTGGGCAGTGCTTTCAACTCCAGGGCATCCCAGGCTCTGCCGGAGGGATGAAATTCCCTGGGCGCTGGGAGAACCCAGCAACAAAATGGCAGTTGGTTGTCTCAGTTTCTGCCTCAATCACCTTCTATTTTTGGTGAGAGAATTTCATTTTTTCAGATGTCCAACGGTGTCCATTCAGAACACTTCTGCACCCAGGAATCTGGGAAAGCTGGAGATGTCTCCATAAACCTTCTGCAGGCCATGCCATCTGTTGACCTTGGCACCTTCTCTGCACTGGAGGACGGCTTAGCAAAGCTGGAAAGGGAGTATCCCCCGGGAGCCTGGCTGGCTGTCTGTCACTTGCTGAGCAGGGGGCAGAAGAGGTTGACAGTACATTTTAGCATTACCTGCTTCCAATCTGGAAAAAATTTTGTGCATCTAGTTTTTCCAGTTTCTCCTTCACCTCTGTGGACCTGTAAAATAAGGATTTGAGCACATCCCTCCAAAACTAACTTGTAAATTTCCTGTTGCATTGATATGGTTGGGCTGTTTCCCCACTCAAAATCTCATTTTGAATTGTAATCTCCATAATCCACACGTGTCAAGGGCAGGACCAGGTGGAGGTAACTGCCTCATGGGGGCAGTTTCCCCCCATGCTGTTCTCGTGATAGTGAGTGAGTCTCACGAGATCTGACGATTTTATAAGCGTCTGATATTTCCCCTGCTTGCACTCACTCCGTCCTGCCGCCCTGTGAAGATGTGTCTTCCACCATGATCGTAAGTTTCCTGAAGCCTGCCCTGGTATGCGGAACTGGGAGTTCATTAAACCTTTTTCCCTTATAAATTACCCAGTCTCAGGTATTTCTTCATAGCAGTGTGAGAACGGACTAATACATGCATCTTCCCACAGGAGAGTGGATGGCAGAGGCTGCCCTTCAGGGGCCCAGGTTGGGTGCTGGACATGGGGCCGGCGTTCCGGGTCTGCCGCTCTCGGATGTCCCTCTGAGGGGCACCCTGCCTGATGGGTGGGCTCCCCCTGATCTTGTCTCCTCGGATGCATCATCTGTGAGGCTTTTGTTTTCAGTCCCGATGGAGAGATTCATGCTGCCAGGCACTGTGTGGGCTCCTGGCGCATGGTGAAATTAACACTTATTCAGGACCGCCTGGGGAAGAAAGGCCATACCTGCTGCTGTTTTTCCATCTCTGCTGTGGCCGCCCACGTGGTTTACGGCACAACTTGCCTATGCTAAAAGGGACTGAGAAAACCTGGAAACCCACCAACTACATTTGGGAGATTTTTTTTTAAGAATGTCTGTCTTGGGCAGGCAACAACCAGTACCGAGCTTGGTGACCCTTTTGCTTTCTAGCTCTGGGGGTGCAGACCTGAGGCTCCTCCAGAATGCAGTCCCGCTAGCCTATGACACTACCACTGGTGTGTCCTTGATGCCACATTTCTAAGCCCATCTGATCATAAACCTCCCTGGGGCAGGGAAGTCTCAGAGAGCACTTGCTCGCCTAATAGCATGCCCCCAGTGGCATCTGATAAATGTTTCCGCAGTGTTCCTGGGGAAGTAGTTTTATTCATTTCAAAGCAATCGTTTCCTTCTTCTCAAAATCTCCAAACCCAATCCTTAATACCAAACACTAAATTTAGAATAGAATTCAAGTTTAGATTTTAAAAAATACTTTTAAGTACGTCAGGAACTCAGAAGATACTTAAGCCCAACTTTCCTACGACATGATAGAAAGACACTTGGAAAGGACAGAGGAGTTTTGTTGTTGTTGTTGTTGTTGTTGTTTTGACATGGAGTCTTGCTCTGTTGCCCAGGCTGTAGTGCAGTGGCATGACCTCAGCTCACTGCAACTTCCATCTCCCTAGTTCAAGCGATTCTCCTGCCTCAGCCTCCCGAGCAGCTGGGACTATGGGTGTGTGCCACCACACCCAGCTCATTTTTTGTATTTTTAGTAGAGATGGGGTTTCACTGTGTTAGCCAGGATGCTCTCAATCTCTGATCTCTTGATCTGCCCGCCTCAGCCTCCCAAAGTACTAAGATTACAGGCGTGAGCCACTGTGTCTGCCCAGGACACAGGAGTTTTGAAAATGCACTCTAGGCTCTGATTCTGGAGAGGAGATCCTGCCTTCAGAGGCCCTGCTGCCCTACTCAGACTCCAGAAGGTTGAGTGAAGTTGAGCAAGCTACAGCCACTCTGCTCTGGGAAGCCAGTAGCAAGTGCTGAGCCTGGACAATTTGGACTAAGCCAGAGAGCTCTCCAAATTAGGGAGCATTTAAATAGAAGTGCTGTTTATTTAGGTCATATAGTAATTTCCTCATTTTAATAGCTACCCCAGTTAATGACTAACAACATATAACCAAACAAGAAGGTTAGCCCGGCCAACTTGATTGAATAAAGAGAACTATTTATAATGAGCTCATTCGTATCTGAATGCAGATAGATGCACAGAAATACTCCAATGTTAATAAAAGTCAAAATCCATTTACTATACAAGGTGGGGGAGATGTTCCCCCTGTAAGCCTATTCCCACTGCATTTGACTGACAGTAAAAAATAAACTTCAGCCTGGCCCTATATGACATGAGTGCTGAATTAGTTTGGTTCCAATTAAATAGGACTTACTGAATTGTGACATAGACATATTCTAGAATTTTAAACTCTTTACCCCGAAAGTAAAAAGAGAAGTCTCTACTATTTCTGCCAGGAGCATATTAGATCCCCTCCTGCAGTTCATCATCACCTAGTGTCCTTTGCGCCACCACGGGCAGGCCTGGAGAAGGATCCCCGCCACGGGAGGATCATCCGTCTCAAGGATCCTTGGGAACTGAAGGAGTGCCCAGGAGCAGGCAGTCCAGTGGAGACTTTTTTCATAATTAAGAAGCATCAAAATGAACTTGAGTTTGGCAAGACCTCAACAGAGGAGTCAAGCTGGCTCCGAGCCCGGTTTGCATGGAGGGGCTGGACTTGGCTTGGGCATGGCTGTTTCTTGGGCTCTGGGGTCAGCAAAGCCCCCTGCGGGCCTGCCCTTCTCAGGCTGTGGGGAGGGCATCAGGGCCACCAAGGCAGTGAGTGGTCTGCAGCTCTAGGGATGGTGACCCCTCCTAGAGAGCCTAACGGCTGCCCCCAGGGTACTCGAACCTTGTTCCCTGGTTCCTGCCTTCTTCCCTCCTGGGTACTCAGTGCATCTCTGCTCTGTTGGATTCCCCAGCATACTTTTAGGAAAGTCTGACAGGGCCTGGTGGCTCATGCCTATCATCCCAGCACTTTTGGGAGGCCAAGCAGGAAGATGACTCAAGCCTAGGAATTTGAGACCAGCCTAGTTAGCATAGGGAGACCGTCTCTACAGAAAATAAAAAATAAAAAATTAGCCAGGTGTGGTGGTACACACCTCTGGTCCCAGCTACTCAGGAGAACGAGGTGGGAGGACCCTTTGAGCCCAGGAGTTTGAGGTTGCAGTGAGCTAGGGTCATGCCACTGCACTCCAGCCTGGGTGACAGAGTGAGACCCTGTCTCAAAAAAATAGTCTCCCCTTTTTTTTCCAAGTTAGTCATAGTTTCTATTGTGCACTACCTAGAAAACCATATCTGTTCACCAACTCTCCTCTGTGTTAAGGACTGGTGTCACTTTAGCCTGCCCCAGAAAATCTTCTCTTTAAAAAGAAACCACTCCTTTTTTTTTTTTTTTTGAGATGGAGTCTTGCTCTGTCACCCAGGCTGGGGTGCAGCGGCACCATCTCGGCTCACTGCAACCTCCACCTCCAGGGTTCAAGCAGTTCTCCTGCCAGCCTCCCCAGTAACTGGAATTACAGGTGTGTGCCATTGCGCCTGGCTAATTTTTGTAATTTTAGTACAGACGGGGTTTCATCATGTTGGCCAGGCTGGTCTTGAATCCTGACCTCGTGATCCGCCCTTCTCTGCCTCCCAAAGTGCTGGGATTACAGGTGTGAGCCACCGTACTCAGTCAAGAGAAACCATTCTTATACCCTGAGAAATGATGGTGAAATTTCAGAATTGTGACAGATATATGGGGTTTGGGGATGCCCAGAACCCTCAGCAATGTTGCTTATGCAGGGGATACCCACCCAGGCATGCTGACATCAGGAAATTTCAGGCAACTCAACTCAGAAGGAAAAAAACGACCCTCCAGCTCCTTGAAAACCCAAGAGGTGACAGAAAAGGGGAAAGGAGAGAGGAGGAAAAGGACTGGGAAGGAACATTCATCCCACAAAGTGGCCAAGGGATACCTTGGCTGGAAATGGGTCTGACTCTCCTTCCCCGGTGAGGAATTTTTAGGAATCATGGAATCGCACAGCAGGCCTGGAAGCAGGGCTTCAGATCCTGGGTGCCCATCCCTCACCTTTTGAATGGGGAGGTCGAGGCATGGGGAGGGAAGGCATGGCCCAGAACCCACACAGGCCCCAGAGAGCAGCTGGGGAAGGCAGCTCCATTACCAGGAGGAGTCTCCCACCTGGACGGCGCTCTGATCAGCAAGTCACTGGCCCGTCTGTGTATTGAACTGACTTCAGGAAACCTTGGGGTCACAATATTGCAGAGGCCATTATAGGGCCAGATGTTGAATGTGGAAGCAAGGCCAGGTCAGGTCATACCCTGAGGTGACTGGTCTGTGGGTAGCTCGGGGCAATCTGGTCACAGGACTCCAATTCCCAAAATGCCGTGACACCCTTCACCTTTCCTCTGCAGAGACAGTCTATTGTTCTTCTGCAAACAGGGAACAGGCTCTGAGGGGTTAGGAGACAAGTTCAAGACCCCCTAGCTCCAACTGGAGAGCTGAAGCAGACCCCTGGCCCATCCCATAATTCCCTTCTTTCTCTCATGGGATGCAGAGAGACAGTTGAGGTGTCCCTGACCTGCCAGTATAGATAGCTCCCAAAGTCCTCTGTAGAACAAGCATTCTCCTCCTCCTCCTCCTCCTCCTCTTCCTCCTCCTTCTTCTTCTTCTTCTTTTTTTTTTTTTTTTGAGATAGAGTCTTGCTCGGTCACCCAGGCTGGAGTGCAGTGGCACGATCTCAGCTCACTGCAACCTCTACCTCCCAGGTTCAAGTGATTCCCCTGCCTCAGCCTCCCAAGTAGCTGGGATTACAGGTGCATGTCACCACACCCTGCTAACTTTCATGTTTTTAGTAGAGATGGGGTTTCGCTGTGTTGGCCAGGCTGGTCTCGAACTCCTAGCCTCAAGTGATCCAGCCTTCTAAACATCAGCCTCCCAAAGTGCTGGAATTACAGGCATGAGCCACCACGCCCAACCTGTTCTGGTTCCTGTCATGGCAACAGACGGAAGGTTCAGGACTCAAGACTCAGTCTTGCCAAACACAACGTGAGACTGTCTCGGCTTCCCACTGTGCCACCTTCAACCCCCAGCCCAAAGATGGGCAGAAACCTTCACCTGCAGGAATGGCCTGAGGAAAGGGGGGCCAGAGCCGGTGGAGGTGGGGGTCTGCCTGTATCCCACAGCCAAGCCCCCTCCTCCTTCCTGCATCCTTGTTGCAGCAAACAGATTGGCATCTGAATCTCTCTATTAGCCCTCTTGGGGCTTAGGCTATGGGTGCACGGGGCCATGCACTAAAAATGTCTTTTCACCTTAGTTGGGATGCAAAGACAAGTTTGCCACTAATCTTTTGGTGGAGACACACATATCAAAAACTGCAAGCGAGCACACAAGGCTTCATGCCGGGAATTGCAGCCTTCCTGCTCCTCCCTCGCTGCAGAGGCTGAGCCTGACTTTCAAAAAAGGGCACGCAGCCCTTGGCAAATCTCGGAGGAAAACTCACTGCGAGTTGGTGCCAGGGGCCTCAGGCCCCCTTTGGAGATTTCCCCCACAGCCTCTCAAAACAAGAAGGAAGTCTGAGTTAAAAATGGAAAATGGAGAGAATGTCAAAGGAATGCAGCGTTGTTGATTCCTAGTGGTGCCTGCCTGAATATTAGATGCAAATAAGTGCTAATAAGTACAGTTGGGAAAGCTAATGGAAAAACCATCCTTCCCAGGAGGATCGCGGCACACAGATGCACAGGGTTGCTGAGATGGCTTGGCTCGCTCCACTCACTGGTCACGGCAAAGCCTGTATAGACGCATCCCATGGAAATAAAGCCTGTGTAGACTTGTTCCATGGAAGTAGTCACGGTCCAGAGCCCCCTTTCTAGCTTTGAGGCTGGGCTCTGGAAATGGGATCTCCCATTATCTCCCTATTGCACAGTTAAGTCTCTCTCTCTCTTTCCCTCTGTGTGTGTGTGCACGTGCACGTGTGTGTGTGCATGCATTTGTCTTCTGGAGTGTGCCTTGTACTGAAGAGGGTCTCTTGACCATCAGGCCTCAGTGGCCAAAGTCGTGTGCTGTTTCAGGCCCAACTGCAGACAGGGAGCTCGTGGGCAGCTGCCCAGCTAAGCTGTGTTCAGGACCTTGGGTGGCAAGAGGGGCTGCAAGTGTGGGGTAAGGGGAACACAGGGACAGGGATGGGGCCACTGCACTGTGAGTTAGTCTGGCAAGTGGCTTTCTGCTCACTCCACTCTCCCCTCTCTTTGTTCCTGCCTTCTCTCCTCCTGCTCTGCTCCAACAGCTTTGGGATGTGGGATGAATAAGGGTTCCACTGCACTGTTTTTCCTGACACTTGAGTCCCTGGCCCTTGCACTCGGCTCCTCCAATCTGCACCTGACTGAGGTGGAGGAGGGTGATTTCAGCCACACACACATGCACAAACACACACACATACACACACTCCCCTCATGCGTGCAGCCAGTGGAGCATACCTGGGTCCCAGCGCAGCCCTGGGCCTGGGTCACACCAGGCCTAAAGTCGTGGAGAGGGAACCCCAGAACCAAATCTATCCCAGTTTGGAATCATCGCACTTGGGCCATTCTCCAGATGCGTGGAGTCCAGCAACACGGTGGCATTCTTGTATCTCAATTCCATCATCTGTAATACGGGAGTGATAATGTCTACTCTGTTGCTGCAAGAATTAAAGGAAGACCATCATCTCTTTGTCATGCTTCTATTTGTCTTCTTATCTGTCCTGGTCTATTTTTGGATGCTCTGAGCTTACCTGGGGCGTTAAGGAGGCCTCGGGGCTCTGGGGCTGAGGGGCTCCCCGGCCATCCCTAGGAGTGGCTACACTTTTCACCTGCTGTCCCCGACTCTGGTCAGTCAAGACCCATGGGCCCAGCCCAGTCCCCAATTCCATCACTCACTCTGGGTCAGCTGGTAGGAGTCAGGCCAACCAGCCAGCAGGTTCCATTAAAGAGGGGAGAGCAAGGGTCTTTCACTTTATTAAAGGCTTCTCTGCAGTTGTTTGAAAATACTGGGTGTCCCTTCAAGACTAACAGGTGACCGTGTGCAGTTTCCTCCAGCTCCTATGAGAAAGCAGTTGCCCTCCTTCCCAAGGCTTGCTTGTCCCCTGCAGGTTGGGGCTGCCTCTTCTCAGGAAGAACAAGGACCGAAGCCAGGGCCCCTTGTTCCTGTCCCTACTCTGTCCCGGTGCTGTGTGGCTGTGGGCCGGTTCCATCCTCCATGCTGTTTTCCCGAGTATCTATGAAGAGGGTCAGTTGGCCCTGCTCTCAGGCTGGTGACCCGACAGAAACTTCCGGGATGAAGCCCTGAAGGGAGCGCCTGGATCACAGGGCACTTCCAGCAGAATCCAGAGCCCCAGGGATTTGGGGATGGATGCGGACACCCGGGCCTGAGGCAGCCCGCGGCCTTGATCGAGTTCCACGCTAGCTGAAGCTCAGGGATCTCCCAGAATCTTCGTCAGGATCAATCTTCTGCCTTTCGCCGGCCCTGCGCCCCCGCAGCGTTGGGTCCTGGGCGCGCACCCCTGCCCCACTGTGGTCAAGGCCCGCCCCGGTGACGCCTGGTCCTTTTCCAGGGTTGGCGCCGCGTGCGACCCACCGAGGCAGTGGCAGCACTGGCTGCGGTCTGGAGCCTAGCGTCAGGCCGGAGTCCGGCTCTCCCACCAGGAGACCGGCTCAGCCCCCACCCCCGCTGGGAGACC
>NW_012111697.1:1694365-1708957 GCF_000951035.1 Colobus angolensis palliatus
TGGAGGCGCCCGCGGCCTCGGGAGCGTCCGCTGCGCCAGGTAAGTGGCTGCGCCCCTGCCCCACCCCTGTTCCCGCCCTGCGCAGGCTCCTGGCCTGCAGGGACTCCCAGAGGGGTCCCGAGCGGGCCCCGGACTGCACTGCGCGCCGTCTCCGCCACCGCACGCGGATGGGAGTCCGAAGCTGCGAGCGGAGGTGGGGCGCACAGGGCTTGGGTCTGGCTGCACTTTGGGGACCGGCCCCGGTAGCGGCAACTTTAATTAGACTTTCGCTCCTTGGATCCCACTCACTGCCGCGCTTCTGTGAACTGCTGTCCCTCGGGCCCTCTTGGTCCCTGCGGACCCCCGCTCCTTCTCCCGGCCCTGGGTGCTGCGCGCGAGGAGGCGGCGTCGGGCGCGGAGCAGCGAGCGCCGAGGGCCAGGCAGGAACGCTCGGGGCGCTGGGGCTTCCTCGCGCGCTCGGGGCGGGGACTCGGGACGGGTTGCGGCGGGCAGGGACTATGGGGGAAGTTTAAGTGGCCTTGGCTTCCTATCAAGCGGCTCCGTCGCGCGCGTCCCCACCCCGCTACTCTCCAGGGCACCGGCCTGTGAGTGCTGGAGGCGAGTGTGCGTGCGTCAGCGATGGTGTGAAGGTGTGTGCGTGCGTGTGTCGGGAGTGCGGGAGTCGGCGCCTCGGGCGGCTCCGAGGGGCGGGGAAAGGATCCGTTTGGCCTCTGGACCAAGCCGAGGTCTGGCAGTGGCTGCAACTCCGGCTACCGGCTGCAGCCTCTGCAGACCCGCTCTGGCCTCGCTGGAGGCCGGCTGGGCCAGGAGGGCGATCGCGGGTTTTGGCAGTGCCGATGCTGGGGCTTGGGTTTGAGGTGACCCGGATTCCTTCGCCGGTGCGGGACTCCCGCCGCCCTAACTTTCGCGTACGTCTTGTCTCCAGGCCCGCGACCCCGACCCGGAGTTGAAGAGGCTGCGGCGCCCTCGGCTGTGGGCGCTGCTGCCCGGCTGGTTGTTTTACTCGAGAAGTAGGCGCCGATCCTGGGGCTCTCTGTCCCGCAGTGGTCTCAGGCGTCCCAGAGGACTCTGCGTCCCTGGACCACCCCTGCTGGCTCCTGAGCCGTGATCTGCTCCGTTAAGGGGAACGGGCGTCCCGGCCCCTCTCCATCTGCTTGGCGCTATCTGGCGCAGCAGCAGAGCACGTGGGAGAGGCGTTGGGTGCAGGGAGATAGTAGCTGCTCTGGAGTGGATGGTGGAGCGGGGCGGGGGACAGAGAGGTAAGAGGCAGATCAACCCCCTTTTTCCCCTCCCCCACAAAGGGGCTCAGGAGCTACAATATGAAGCCCACTTTCCTGGGTAACCTTTCTCTTCTAAGTTCACCTTGACCCTTGCCTATCTGTGGGGAAGTCTTTTCCTAAGTCCTGCCCTAGGACAGGGCAACCGCTGGAGCAGGTGTGGCAGAGCCCTTAACATTTTCTAGCTGCCATGACCTTTCCTGCCCACCCTGTGCCCCTGTCCCAAAGGCAAGGCAGACAGGCCACAGGAAGGACACGCATCCCAGCAGGAGATCCTCTTTTAATTTTAATGAGGACACCCCAAGCACAGAAGGCAGCGTGGAAGTTCATTCAGGAGCGTTCAGCAGACTGGCCTCTGTGAAGTGACCCACGGGAGGAATAACATTGGAACCCTGAAGAGAGAGACCTCTTGAGGGTCTGAATGTTGGTTCCAGGGGGATTGGCTGATCAATTACCCAATAGCATTTGAACACAGAAAACCTCAAAGCCAGAACCTGACCCATCGCCTGGCCCAGTCGCCCTGGGACCACACAAACAGTGCAGCTTATTTATTTACTTATTTTTTTATTAACCTGGAATCAGACTCGGCAAGAGTGAATTATGTTTCCTGGGTATTGATTTTTAAAAAGACCCCAAATTAAAAAGTCAAGGCTTTCTTAAAGCAAGGTCAAGGATTAATTATTTATCGAGAGGCATCAATCAGGCAGCGTGGGGGCTCATTTATAAATTGCCTGAGCAGGCAAAATGAGCATCTTTTGATTTTCCTTGGCTCCAGTTGGGAGAGGAGAGCAGGCTCCTCTGACCTCCTGGGCTTGGCAGAACGTCCCCCTTGGACTGTAACCGACCACAGAGGATGCTTTGTAATTCAGCCTGCTGTTAGAGATGCCTTTTTAATCTTGTAGCCAGAATATCACTTGGGAAATTTCATGCATATTTGCTGTGTTTCCATAATGAACATTTACTGATTACAGGGTATCCAGGGAATTTCATTTTTTAAACATTTATTCAAATCTCTGTTTATGTAAGCTAATAAGTCTGGGAAAGTTCAGAAACTACTTTTTTGCCGTATGGTTGTTGAGAAAGTGTGCCTGGTGGGCTCGTCTCAGAATTTGCCTTCAATTCTCTTAAAAGGGGGCGAGTCAGATTTGCCTGATTGGAAACCTCGTGCAGGCTGCTCCCCTGCTCTAAACTCTGAGTTCCTGCCAGAGGCGGCCTGATAGGCTTTTTGTGGTTTTGCTGATGGAAGAGAGGAAGGGGAGCTTTGATCATTGCTGATGCATCTGGCTGGAGAAATTTTCAGTGAGTGTGGCTGTGCTTGTAGGGGATGATGGGGAAGGTGTGGCCCGAGCTGATGTCCCTGGCAGACATCCCCATCTCCTGCCTGCTGCCTGGCCTGGAGTCTGAGATCCCTGTTTTAGCCACATCTGCTGCTTTGCAGCTTGGAAAAACCTCACCTCCCCAATTTACTGGTGTGTGGAGGCCACATTGGAGAAACGTGGGGCAGTGAGGAACCTGTGAGCAGGAAAGAGGACACAGGATTATGGCAGCTCTATTTTTTTTTTGAGATAAAGTTTCGCTCTTGTTGCCCAGGCTGGAGTGCAATGGTGCAATCTTGGTTCACTGCAACCTCCGCCTCCTGAATTCAAGTGATTCTCCTACCTCAGCCTCCTGAGTAGCTGGGACTACAGGCATGCGCCACCACGCCCACTAATTTTGCATTTTAGTAGAGATGGGGTTTCACCATGTTGGCCAGGATGGTCTCAATCTCATGACCTCGTGATTCACCCACCTTGGCCTCCCAGAGTGTTGGGATTACAGGTGTGAGCCACCGCCCCGGGCACAGCTGCTCTTTAACGAGCAACCGTGGCAATTAGAGCTGATAAACACCATGTGGAATGAGTGGCCAGCCTTTTAGCTAACCAGAAAGTGATGAGTTATAAAACAGGAGATTTATATAGTGCTGGCCCAAGGAGATCAATGTGACCCGGCAGTGGCACAGCAAAAAATTAAATAAATAAGTAAATAAATTTTTTTAAAAAAATCGGCCAGGCACAGTGGCTCATGCCTATAATCCCAGCACTTTGGGAGGCCGAGGTGGGCGGTTCACTTGAGGTCAGGAGTTTGAGACCAGCCTGACTTACATGGTGAAACCCAGTCTCTACTAAAAAGAAAAAAATTAGGCGTGGTGGCGGGATTATACACCTGTAATCCTAGTTACTCGGGAGGCTGAGACAGGAGAATCACTTGGACCTGGGAGGCAGAGGTTGCAGTGAGCCGAGATCATGACCCTGCACTCCAGCCTAGGCAACAGAGTGAGACTGTCTCAAAAAAAAAAAAAATAAAATAAAGATTTTTTTTTTTTTAAATTGAGTTTGGTGCCTGGATGTAGATATGGCATCAGTGTCCTGCAATCTCAGAAAGTTGGCTGGGCATGAGCAGTCTGCATGGTGACAGCATGGTGACAGTAGGCTTTGGCGCCACATTCAGGGCTCATCTGACTCCAGAGCGGCTGTGTTCCCTCCAGAGGAAACCCATGGACCCAGACAAAGCGGGGACAGAGCTGCATTAGCGCAGGTGCCAGAGGATGTGGCAGACGCCATCTCATTTCTTATCAGCTAGAGGATGTGTGACCCTGTGGTCAGTAAATCAGCGTGGCAGATCATGAGGCTTACAAATTGGTCATGGAAAAAGTTGTGACTTTTACCCTGTACAAAACTACCTGTCATTTGTGATGTGGCGTTCTAGCCTGCACTGGCTGGATTCATTCCTCGGCCCTTAGAAACTCAGCAATGCAGCCTTGGCCATGGAGAGACTGGGGAAGCCTCCGTGTAGGTGAGTTGACACCAAGAAGCAGCCCTGGGCCCATTGCCAAAGCCACCTTTCAGGAAGTCAGAGAGTATCTGTGCAATAGTTTGGATGTTTATCCCCTGTGAATCTTACCTTGAAATGTGACCCCCAGTGTTAGAGGTGAGGCCTAGTGGGAGGTGGGTCATGAGGCCAGACCCTGTATGAACAGATTAATGCTATTGTGAGGCAGGAAGTGAGTTCTTGCTCTATTAGTTCCCACAAAAGCTGGTTGTTAAAAAGAGCCTAGCACCTAACCCCCACCTCTGTGATCTCTGCATACACCAGCTTCTCTTCCCCTTCCATTTTAAGTGGAAGGGCATGAGTACCTCACCAGATGCAAACGTGGGTGCTATGCTTCTTGTACAACCTGCAGAATTGTGAGCCAAATAAGCCTCTTTTTCTTTTTTTTTTCTTTTTAAAGTCTCGCTTTATTGCCCACACTGGAGTACAGTGATGCTATCATAACTCACTGCAGACTTGAACTTCCAGGCTCGAACAATCCTCCTGCCTCAGCCTCTTGAGTAGCTGGGACTACAGATGCACACTGCCATGTCTGTTAATTTTTAAATTTTTTTTGTAGAGATGGGGTCTCCCTATGTTGTCCAAGCTTATCTTGAACTTCTTGCCTCAAGCAATCCTTCCGCCTCAGTCTCCTAAAGTGCTGGGATTACAGGTGTGAGTCAGCACGCCTGTCCTCTTTTTTTTCTTGGTGGTTGGGGGGCGGACGGAGTCTCACTCTGTTACCCAGGCTGGAATGTGCAGTGGCATGATCTCGGCTCACTGCAACCTCTGCCTCCCAGGTTCAAGCAATCCTCCCACCTCAGCCTCCCAAGTAGCTAGGATTACAGGCGTGCACCACCACGCCTAGCTGATTTTTTTTTTTTTTTTTGTATTTTTAGTAGAGACGGGGTTTCACCATTTTGGCCTGGCTGGTCTTGAGCTCCTAACCTCAAGTGATCTGCCCATCTCGGGCTCCCAAAGTGCTGGGATCATAGGCGTGAGCCAGCGTGCCCGACCCTTTTTCTTTATATATTACCCAGCCTTAGGGATTCTTTTACAGCAACAGAAACGGACTAAGACAGTCCGTATGCAGGCCTGGGGCTGGAGGCGGCAGACATAGCTGTCCTCCCAGGTTGGTGGCCTGGGTCTCACATCCGCACTCCCCACATAGAACACCATACATTTCTGGGAAGTCAGTATTTCTCGGTGCTGGTGACTGAGGGCAAGATGCCCTTTCCCTGCCAAGCCATGGCCAGTGTTGGCCCTGGTGAGTGACATTTATTTGAACTAAATTAGAATCATCAACATTGAAACCTGGAGCCAAATGATTCTCAGTCCCATACTTCTGGTGCCAGGCCCGTTGTCCCTGTCCCTCACCCTGCCCCTGAATGTTTATGGAGCAGGTATAAGGTGTCTTGCACTGTGCTGGCCCTGAGGACATGAGGTTTGCAAAGCTGAGGGTGGTCCCTGCCCTTGTGAGTTTATAGATGGTGGAATGGAGACCCTCCTCATTTATTCCTCATTCACTAATTCATTTTCTGCCAGACAAAGACATTAATAAAAAGAATGACTAATATGTGATTCTAGGCTATGATAAGGATATAAAGAATATAAGGAAATAAACACCCAAGTGCTATGAGACTTACCAAAGAGAATCTGACCTGCACTGAGAGGTCAGGAGGACTTCTTGGAGGAGGTGGCCCTTAAGTTGACGTCTGAAGGAGGAGTGGGGACTAAGCAGGGTTGGAAGGGAGTGTGGGAGGAAGGGAGGGAGAGAGAGAGTCTGGCATGCCAGGCAGGCACAGACAAGAGCATGCACAGGGCTTCCTGTGGAGGGAATGTGTGAGAGGGCGTGAGGAGCGCCATTTAGGAGCTGTGGGAAGGCCCATGTGGCCAGCAGAATGAAGGAGCAGGTGACATGTGGCTGGAGACCCATCTGTGTAGGGTCTTCACAACCAGGGGGGGACTTGGGACTTTATTCTACGAACTGCTGCAGAGTAGGAAGGCCAGCGAGGACGGAGCTGCAGGAATCTTGGAGAAAGAAAGACCACTGTGGCCTTAAATAGGAGTGAATGGGCTTCCCCTCAGACATTGGTCTGGTCCATCAGGCTCTGTCTCCCGGAGCTGGGGTGGTTGAGCCTACTGTGCAGTGGAGTCTGTCTACACTGGTTGAAACCAGTGTGTGATATAGGCAGTGCATCTACACTGTTTGAAACCAGTGTGTGATGTAGGCAGCGCGTCTACGCTGTTTGAAACTAGTGTGCAATGTAGGCAGTGCGTCTTTATCGGTTGAGCTAGTGCACAAAGCAGGCACTCTAACACTGGTTGAGCCCCTAGTTCATGATGCAGACCATCTGTTTATACCGGGGGATCTCAGCACACCATTCACACCATCTGTCTACACTGATCGAACCAGTACATTCTGCAGGTCATTCTGTCTAAACTGGTACCCAGCTGGATTAGGTGTGGGAGGGGACGTGGTAAGGAGTGGTCAGGATGGTTACCCGTGGGACACTATTGGGAGTTGTCTACTTCCTGAGACAGGGCTGCCCCGTGGAGTGCTAAGCGCCTGTCCACTCTGGCTGGGTCACATCCTCCTAGGACCGGGTGGCCAGGCTGCTGGTTGTGTGGCCCCACTGTGCTCTGAGACCTTGGTTCTTCCACTGCCTTCCTCTCCTGTCTGCTCACCATTCAGCCCTAGCACGTCCAAGGCACTCGGCAAGTGACAGCCCAGTGCCCATGGCTCCATGGTGGGGACAAGCTGCTCGACGTCCATACTCAGGGTCCTGGCCCAACTTTTGCCTCCAGACTCATTGAGGATGGGCTTTCACGGGGGGAATGGAGCTGACCACCCACTGTGGCTCAGATGCTCACTTTCCTCTGGAGCTGAGTGCTGGCCAATGGTGGTCTCCATGTGTGTTTCATCCGCTTAGCTTCCTGGACCCCCAGAGGGGGTGCTTGATGTAACCCGGCAGGTGGCTGGCACCTGCCCCAGAAAGAATCCTCTCTTATACCTTTTTCTTGCTCTCAGCCCTCTCTCCTTTTTCCTCCTCCCCAAGGGAGCCAGTCTCTACCTGCTGCACCCTCTGCGAGGGGCTCTGCCCAAGGCTGGGAGCTCCGCAGTGCCCTCTGATGTTGGTGAATTTCCTGTGGCTGTCGGCAGCGCAGCTCAGGCCCTGGGTTCTCTGCAGACATCGGCCCCATCTACCAGGCTCTGTCCTCCAGAGCTGGGGAGCAGGGAAGCAGGTCTGTGAGTCACCCCATTTCCCGTTGTGCCCACGCTGCTGGCTGCAGGCCCTGAGTTGAGTGGCCGCCGAGCTGCAGGCAACAGCCCAGGTCGCTGTCACCTTGTCCTCACTGCCTGGGCCTAAGCCAGCTCCTCCCTGGCTGGGCCAGACTCGGGGACATAAGGGAAGAGAGCCAAGTAGAGGATTGCTAGGAGCTACACATGACTCCTTGGTCCCCTAGGCCCCCTCCCAGGGCTGATTCCTTGCCCAGAGGGCGGCTTCTCCAGATGAGACTTCCAGGGCTGGCCTGGCCTCCATTCTGTCTGCTGCCTTCACCACCATGGACCCCTGGACATGCCCAGATGCTTATCAGTGGGAAGCTGACACAGGAGAGCCCCTCTGCCAGCAGCCCCTCGTCCGGGCACAGACTGACTTGCGCTTGGCAGACAAGTTGTCCCCACCTTCGAGGCTGCCTCTTTTGGGGGCTGACTCATCTCTTGGGACAAGAATCATCATCAGCTTGCAGAACTGAGACCCTCCTCCATCCTTGAGCTGCAGGAGCTTTGCTTCCTGTGCCTCATTCGGGCACCCAGCAAACACTGACCCTGACCTGCCATGTAAAGAACCTTGTACACCGGGCCCTGGGGAAGTTGAGCAAACACAAGCAGGTCACAGTGTTGGTGCAGATACTGCTCTTTCTGGCTGTGTTGGCCAGGAGGAGCTCGGCATGGAGAAGGTACTCAGCGATTGCTTGTGGGCCGGCGGAGTGCATTAAATTGTGCAGTCTGTCTACATTAGCATAGCCAGTGCGTGGGGAAGGCAGTCTGTCTAAACTGGCAGGGCCAGTGTGTGGTGCAGGCAGTCTGTCTACACTGGTGGGGCCAGTGCATGGGGCAGGCAGTCTGTCTACACTGACAGAACCAGCGCATGGGTCAGACAGTCTGTCTACACTGTACAAGAGTAATAATACTATTATTACTATTATTACTTGCCTGGTCAAGGGCCAGTGCATAGGGCCAGCAGTCTGTCTACACTGGTGGGGCCAGTACATGGTACAGGCAGTCTATCTGCACTGGTGGGGCAGGCAGGCTGTCTACACTGACAGAGCCAGCACATGGTCTGTCTACACTGGCTAAGCCAGTATGTGGGGCAGGCAGTCTGTCTACAGTTGGTTAAGTCTAGGGCATGAGCACTAGAACCTTCCATGCAGTCTGTGCTTGCCCCTCTCTCTGTGGGGTCTTTGCACAAGGCTCAGAGCTCTCAAACTCTCCAGATTCAGTGGCTTTTCCTGTGGCTGAGCTCAGCCTAGGCCCAGGCTTCCTCTCAGATGTTGGCCAGGTCCATCAGGCTCTGTCTCCCAAAGGTGCGGTGGTTGAGCCTAGTGTGCAATGCAGTTTGTCTACACTGGTTGGAATCGGTATGTGATGTAGGCAGGCTGTCTACACTGATTGAGCCAGTGCACAAAGCCAGTACTGTCTACGCTGGCTGGGCTCAGCATGTGATTCAGCAATCTGCCCACACAGGTTGAGCCGGAGGGTGATGCGGCCAGCCTCTCGCTGGCTCGCTGAGGCCAGTGCTCTTGGTTCCTCCTGACATCTTCCCTTTTTTGTATGTGATTCTTTCTCCCAGGAATACTCTTCCTTACTCCTCCTATAGACATCTGGGTCTGATTTGATTCTGACTTCCAAGGACTCAGCTTTCGTGTGTCTGTTTGAAACTCCTTGGCAGAGGTTGATGTGGGCTGGGAGTGGCACCGGGATCGCACCTGGATGTCCCCTCCCTGTTGCTGTGCCTGGGGCTGGGCCTGCTGCTGGTGCAGAGACTACCTGCTGTCAGTGGTCATCGCTACCTCGCCATCCCTGGCGACAGCCACTCACACGCTTCTTTCTCACAAAAGTCATTTAGCGAGGATTACCGCCTTGGTGTGCATGGTAAATTGCATTTCTCCTGGTTGGGGCCATCTTGCTGTTTCCTGCTTAGATTTGGGGCCTCATGAGGTTTGGCCTCATCTGCAAATTTAATTTCATGACCATTCATCCCTGTGAAAGCGCAATCTATGCCTATTATTTCACTCTTCTTGATTCCCTCTTCCACAAGTTAATGTGTCAGCCTACAGCCATGGCAACCACTCCCCACCCTCCCTCCACCCCAGGCAGCCACCTCTAGGTTGCGGCTGAAACCGGGACCTGGAGTCAGACCGCCTGGGTTCAGTCCTAGCTCGGTCACTGTGTGGGCTAGGGACTCAGTTTCCTCATCCATGAAACGGGGTTAACAAGAGAATCCACCTCCTAGAGCTGTTGTGCCTAACAGCTCGCAATCAGTGGCAGCTGCTACTGCTATTATTACTATTATCCATGGTGTCTGCTCACTCAGTCCCGTTTCATCTTGGGTGTCAGGAAGCACACTGGTCAAGGGCCTTGCCTGGTGATGTGACAGAGGCTTAGGGGGCAGGTAGCCCCACTGGCCAGTGTCCCCTCAAGTTCTGCCTTTTTTTTTCTTGTCTTTCTCTCTCTCTCCCTTTTTTCCCCCAGACAGGATCTCCCTCTGTCACCCAGGCTGGAGTGCAGTGGTGCGATCTCAGCTCACAGCAACCTCCATCTCCCGGGCTCAAGTAATCCTCCCACCTCAGCCTCCCGAGTAGCTGGAACCACAAGCTCCCACCACCATGCCTGGCTATTTTTTTTTTTTTTTTTTTTTTTGTATTTTTAGTAGAGAAAGGGTTTTGTCATGTTGCCTAGTCTAGTCTTGGACCACTGAGCTCAAGCCATCCACCCGCTTCAGCCTCCCAAAGTGCTGAGATTACAGGCATGAGCTGCCGCACCCAGCCAAATTCTGTTTTTTTCTAAGCAGTTTGCTAATCATGTTTTCTTCTTGTCCTGCATGCACCATTGTACATACTTAAGCCTTTTATTCCAAGTGTAGTACGCATACAGAAAAGCGAACAGATCCTACGTATACAATGCAGTGAATGTCTGCAAACAGAGTGTGCTGTGTACCCAGTACTGGAACAGGGATCAGAACATGACCAGGACCCCAAACCGCCCCCATGACCTCTTTCAGTCATTCCCCTCCACTACAGAAAACTGCTCCCCTTACTTCTAACAACATGGATTGGTCTTCCGTGTGTGTGTGTGTGTGTGTGTGTGTGTGTGTATGTTTTGAGATAGAGTCTCACTCTGTTGCCCAGGCTGAAGTGTAGTGGCGTAATCTCGGCTCACTGCAACCTCTGCCTCCTGGGTTAAAGTGATCCTCCTACCTCAGCCTCCTGAGTAGCTGGGACTACAGGCATGCACCACCACACCTGGCTAATTTTTGTATTTTTAGAGACATGGGGTTTCACCATGTTGGCGAGACTGGTCTTGAACTCCTGACCTCAGGTGATCCACCTGTCTTGGTCTCCCAAAGTGCTGGGATTACAGGCATGAGCCACTGCACCCAGCCCCTTGTTTTTAAACTTAATAGAAATGGAATCATGCAGTGTGTATGCTCCCGTGTTTGGGTCAGCATCTGGTTTCTGAGATTCATCCACATTGTTTTGACTTGTTATTTGTTCCTTCCTCTTTGTACAGGATTCCATCATGTGGATAGACCCTAATTTATTTATCCAGTCTCTTGTTGATTGGCATTTGGGTTAGAGTTTTTGGCTTTTATGGACAGCATTGCTATGGATATTCTTGTGTGTGTCTCTTGGTGATACGTGTACATTTTTTCCTTTTTTAGAGACAGGGTCTTGCTCTGTCATCTAGTTCGGAGCTCAGGGGCGCAATCACAGCTCACTACAGCCTTGAACTCCTGGGCTCAAGCCAGCCTCCCACCTCGGCCTCCCAAGTAGCTGGGACCACAGGTGTGCACCACCACGCCTGGCTAATTTTTTATTTTTATTTTTTGTAGAGATGGGGGGGTCTCACTTTGTTGCCCAGGCTGGTTCTGAACTCCCGAGATCAAGTGATCCTCCTGCCTTGGCCTCCCGAAGTGTTAGGATTACAGGTGTGTGTCACTATGTCCAGTTCCTGCACATTCCTGATGTACTTAGAAGAGAATTGCTGGACCCCAGGGTGCAGGTACTGTCAAACAGTTTTCTTTTTCGTGTGTGTGTGTGTGTGTGTGTGTGTGTGTGTGTGTGTGTGTGTGTGTTTTAAGACAAGGTCTCACTCTGTCGCCCAGGCTGGAGGGCAGTGACGTGATCATGGCTCACTGCAACCTCGACCTCCCACATTCAGGTGGTCCTCCTGCTTCAGCCTCCCAAGTAACTGGGAGGGCATGTACCACCACCACTCCTAGCTTGTTTTGTTTTGTTTTGTTTTTTGTTGGTATTATTATTTTTTTTTTGTATTTTTTGTAGAGACAACACGGTTTCCCCGTGTTGCCCAGGCTGGTCTCGAACTCCTGGGCTTAAGCAATCCTCCCACCTTGGCCTCCCAAAGTCCTGGGATTACAGGTGTGAGCCACCACTCCTGGCTCCATGCTGGACTGTTTTCTAAAGGGGTCGTACTGATGTTTCCACCTCCTCACCAGTCATGCATGAGTGTTCCACACGTAACTCTCCCACTCCACGTCCTGTCCAACACTTGGCGTTGTGGGTCTTTCCCATTTTAGCCATTCTATGAGTATGCAGAGGTATCACACCGTAGTTTTAATTTTATTTCTCAGATGACGAATACAGTTTATTTTTTTACCGAGGATATTTTGGACCTGGAAACATTATTCAACATATTTGAAAATTTCCTTTCGTCCCCAAATTGTAGAACTCACTTCCATCCCCACATTGTGGAAACGTCTGGCGGTGCTTCTCATTTCTTCTGCTGGGCGGGTTTGAATCTCCCAGGCTGGAAGCCAAGGGATGGAGTAGACAGGAGTTTCTCTGGATGAGTCTGGGGAACTGGCCACTTGCCCCAGAATCACATGGGTTGCCGGTCAGAGATGCAGATGCTGGGCCCTGGCCCAGCCCCGGACTCATCAGACAGCTCTTGACCAATTCATCCCTTTAGGGCTGTTTTTTTTTTTCTTGAGACGGAAAAAAAAAAAAGGCATGGATACTGTCCAGTCTGTCATGTCCACGGCTGTGTCACAATGCCCAGAATAGTCCTGCACAAGGCCCAGGGCTGCCGGGGTGATGTGTTTCCCATTGGTGTCTCCATCTTCTCCCACCCCAGCTGACCTGGCGGGGACTCGTTAGTCAACTGGGCTGCCGTGGTGAGGGCTCTGGAAGCTGGTTTCTCGCTCCCTGGGGGGTGTCCCGTGTCTGAACGACCTCCTCCTTCTCCAAAGCCAACTTCCGACAGAGCTGCAGCTGTGCCCCCAGCGGCCTTGCTCACCCCCAGTCCTCTAGGCACTGGCCATTTGAGGGCATCCTTGGGCAACCTCCTCCCCGATGATGCATCTGTTATTGGGACCCTCTGGAGAAGCCTAGGAGCCCCCTGATCCCCCTAAAAGAATAGCACTCCATCCCTGCACCATGCGGCCTCCTGAGCTTTTCCAACACCATCTTTTCATAGATGATGTGCCCTTGGTCAAATTAAGGCAGAAGGGCCATGCCTGTCATCAGCTGCTCCACTCCTGCCTCTCGACGTTTTCATGAAGACCATGGTGAAGCCTCCTTTCTTTGGATGTGGCTTGCCCCTCCCTCCTCAAGTCTAGCAGAGCTACTGGGAAAGCAGGATGGTCTGGGGGAAGAGACCTCTGGGTCAGACCCTTTGGGTGGTTTTGAGACCCAGTCATTGCCCTCAGAGGAGGGAGGCAGTTTCATATACACAACCCTGACTTAGCCAGTGGGAAGGGAAGGCAAAGGATTCTGGCTGGGATTACTCCTGTAATGCCAGCTCTTCGGGAGGCCCAGGCAGGAGGATCTCTTGAGCCCAGAAGTTGGAGGCTGCAGTGAGTTATGATGGCATCTCCTCCACAGAGGAGGGAGGCCCAGGCTAGGCCTCAAAGATGGGTGGGCGGGGGGTGACAACACCTCGCGGACCACTAAACGTGAGCTCTGTCCCTGAGGGCCAGCAGTGGAAAAAATGTGGGCTTAGTCCCTGGGAGATATTGCGGTCCAGTTGAACCAACACACGAGGGCATAAGATGATGGTCAGGGTTCACTGGAGCGCTATGGAAGGCTTCTTGGAGGAGGCGAGCTGGGGATTGCTTATCTCAGAGGCCAGGGGTGAGAACTTTATCGTGGTACAGTGGAAATTCTCACCAAGCTTTGGGACCACGGGGCATGGACAGCGTGAGCCAACTACCATTTGCTCTAAAATAGGGCAGAAATGAATCCATGGCACACACATTGTGTACACGATGTGGAGGCGGGCACGCAAAGAAGGAAGAACTAAAAGCAGTTTGGGAAAAACAACACCTTTTTTTTTTTTTTTTGGTGGGAAGACAGATCAGAGAGGTTTACGCTTTTCTGTGATAACTAATATGAAAGGTTTATCAAAGTTTTAAAAAAGAAAAAACCTCTTGACGCTTTCTCCAAAATTGATTTGAAGACTTGGCAGATTTGAGGAATCATTCAGTAACGTTTTACGGGTCGATGCTAATTTGATGCAGCAGACCTGTGCATCGCGCCAATTTACTGCCAAACCAACATTAAGCACGGACCTCTCGCGCAAGGTTTATAGGCAGACAGCTCATAAAGATGCATGCTTGACAAGTATTCTGCTTCTCTTAGGATGTGGAATATGAAGTGTTTATCAAAAACCACCTAAATCGCCCTTGCCTTGACTCGTAAACAATCTGGCGGCTTCAGGCTTGGGTCCTATGCAGTATTTCACGTCTCACCACTCTGGGTCCTGGTATGTGTGTGAGTGAGTGAGTCTTTGTCTCCAGAAGCCACATTTAGAGGTAGAAGTGTTACAGGAAAGGGGCCTTGATCCAGACCCCAAGAGAGGGTTCTTGGGTCTCGCACAAGGAAGAATTCGGACTAGTAGGTACAGTAAAGTAAAGCAAGTTTATTAAGAAAGTAGTCTGGGCGCAGTGGCTCACGCCTGTAATCCCAGCCCTTTGGGAGGCCAAGGTGGGTGGATCACCTGAGCTCAGGAGTTCGAGACGAGCCTGGCTAACATGGTGAAACCACATCTCTACTAAACATACAAAAATTAGCCGGGCATGGTGGCTGGTGCCTATAATCCCAGCTACTCAGGAGGCTGAGGCAGAAGAATCGCTTGAACCCGGGAGGCAAAGGTTGCAGTGAGCCGAGATCATGCCATTGCACTCCAGCCTGGGCAATAAGAGTGAAACTCTGTCTCAAAAAA
>NW_012111697.1:1709890-1727447 GCF_000951035.1 Colobus angolensis palliatus
AAAAAAAAAAAAGAAGGAAAAAAAAAAGAAAAGAAAGGTCCCAAAGTGTAGGATCTGAAGCAGCATGTCCTCTCTTCCAGGAGGGCTCAAACATCCCCTTCCTAACAGATTCTCCAAGCCTGCCCTAAAAGGAAATAAAGGCTGTACCCAAATGAGATCTTTGGCCCCAAGGAGATAGATTTCTTGCTCTCATGTTTGTTTCCTGGGCGACTGTGTGATGGATCTTCCTTGCATAGCTCTCTCCATCCAAATATGCTGTCAAGAACCTCACCAATTTCAGGAGATCACTCGAGCTTTGTTTTTGCTGGTGGGAAAGTGTTTAACAATAAAAATTATAAAAACTCCTGTCTTTCACCACTGAACACCACCGCTGATGTTTTCCTCAAAGAAGTGGACTTGTGTGGTGTTATTCTACTGTATCTGCGGCTCCAGCCCCTCTGGCCTCCTCCCATGGCAGCGTTAATTACCCAAGCTTAAACGAGGAAGGTTGCAGGTGGGGGCGAAGCGCGCAGACCACTGTCAGCACAAAGCCTCGTGGGTTTTCGCAAGGGGAAATTTGATCTCGGGCAAATGTCAAGGCGTTTTTGAAATCTGTGTTATGATATCAGCTCATTGCCAGTGTAGGACTTCATCTGGATTTCATAAATATTGTATGGGACTCCCTCATTGCCACCTTGGCCTGCCGGAGTGCACAACAGCCACCCCTCAACACACACAGGCTCTCCATAGCAATTGCAATCTATCGCTGAGTTGTCATGAAAAGCCAATGGGTGATATTTCAATCACAATGTTCTTGTAACCAATTCCATTCAAATTCCGTCAGAAAGGGAGTTAAGGCTTCATCCTGCTGCTGGGAGAATGATATGCTAAATGTAGCTTCCTGGGGCCCTGGCAGCCAGCCAGGGCTTTGTAATTTATAGTTCACCTTCGTGGTTCTCCAAGTGACCTTGGAACCTGCAGGCTGGTGGATTTTTTAGGTTCACACATTGTCCTCCATCTCCTGGTGAGATTGCTCCCCAAGTGAGTGCTCCCTGATCCATCAGGCAAGAGCTTGAGGGAGAGAGTGTGGATGTCGGGGGGCGGGGGGTGCCCAGAAAACGCGTGGCTGGCGATCAGAAGATGTCTTGTTGCTGCTGACCTTGCTTCTAAAATTGCTGTCAGCCAGGAAACAGTCAAATATTGTGCTTAAAGGTGACTTGCAGGTGACAGGAGCCTCTCTCCAGCCCCAGCACACAGCAGGTGAGCCTGACACAAAAAAAAAAAAAAAAAAGGAGGAGGTACAATATGCGATTACATTCATCAGCTATTTTTGGCTGAGGAATAAACAAAATGGCCCAAACTGCTGCCGTTCGAGATTCTAGCAGGGGAGTGGCATGTAGAAAAGATTAATGTACAATTAAAACCCATGTACGGGTAAATTACAGGGTGACAGCTATCTAATGCAAACACCGCAGACGTGTAATTAAGAGGAGTTACAGCGCTTGAGGATGAATTTGCTGAGGGAAGCGCTAGGGGCAGGGGCATGCCTCTGGGATGGTGTGGGGGCTCCAGAGGTGTCGAGGAGGAGCCTCTCAGCATGGGGCAGCCTTGTAACCATAACAGGTCCATTGTCTGATGCACACAGCAGGTCAATGTGCTAAGATACCAGGTTGCGGCAGAGAAAGAGGATTAATCGGAAGGTCATGGAACGAGTTGATAGCAGGGACCTCAAATCTATCTCCCTGAGGAATGTGGGGTTAGGATTTGTAAGTTTTGGAGTTGGTGAAGTATGGAGATCGTTGATGGGTGGAAGAGTGCAGGGTGAAGTCTTGGGACCGGGAGACGAAGAAGCTGTGTTCTCAGGCTGATCCCCATCCTCTGTAGGGGGTCCTCAAACTGTTCGCTGCAATTTGGGGTATTTTCAACATCTTAAGTGAACAAAAACCTTATGATTCTAAAATCAGAGATCCTGTCTATAGGGACAACGGAGAATCAATTCTTTCTTTTTTTTGAGTCAGACTCTCACTCTGTCGCCCAGGCTGGAGTGCAGTGGCGCAATCTCGGCTCACTGCAACCTCCACCTCCCAGGTTCAAGCGATTCTCCGGCCTCAGCCTCCCAAGTAGCTGGGACTACAGGCATGCACCACCATGCCTGGCTAATTTTTTTTTTTTTTTTTGTATTTTTAGTAGAGACAGGGTTTCCCCATGCTGGCCAGGCTGGTCTCGAACTCCTGACCTCATGATCCGCCCACCTTGGCCTCCCAAAGTGCTGGGATTACAGGCGTGAGCCACTGCGCCCAGCAAAGCAGATACATTCTTAAACCATTTTATGACCCTAATGTCAGAAATCCTGCCTATAGGAGCAATGGGGTAGGATCTAGCACCACGTGACTTTCTGCCACAAGGAACTGGGCCCGAGTGCAGCCTGATGAATGCTTAATTGTAACTATATTTCTGTGCAGAACCTAGTGTGCAATTCTTGCCAACCCTGTGGGGATGGTTTCAATCTGGGATGTGGTTCCTTTGGGTGGCTCAGCCCACCTCTTCAGGTCTGTCTGTTCCTGTTCCAAGCCTCCAGCCCTTTCAGGGACTGCCCTGGTCTCCCTGACCTCTCACTCACCTTTGGCTCTGTGGCCTTGAGAGCTCGTGGATGTCTTTTATGTTTTTAATTTCTCCTGCTTTGTCAGCTTTTTAAGGAATATGTTACATTATGTGGAAGTTGGATGCTAACAAGATTTGTATGAATAAATTAGAGTCTTAACTTTTTTATGTTATTACAAAATTGAAATGGACTCGAATGACAGTCGGAATTAATGTTCTGTTGCCAATAAATGCCGGGGATGTGACTGAATCTTCAGCGCACTCTCCTCTTGCATCTCTGGCCCTTCCTGGGTGGTCTTGCCCAAGAAGGCACCTCCCTCCTCCTTCCAGTGAGGTGGGGTGCTCCAGGACGCCTCCCTGCTAGTTCCTGGGTGATGGCCAAGGTGCTGCTCTGCCCAGGCGTGGGGGCTGCCGGGAATATCTGCTGCTGATGCTCCCAGGGGCGCCCCAGGATGGGAACTGCCCTGGGCCCCAGGGAGCTCCTTGCCCAAAGTCACACCCCATCCCACCCCCAGAGACTGCTGCTGCTGTGGGATCACAAAGGCCCAGCTCCTTGTCTCCATTTGGGACTGCCCTGAAGGTCCCTCCCAGCACCAGAGCACCTATGGGATGGGTTGAGGCCTCAGCTGAGAGGTACTGCTGTCAGTTTCCCTCTCTGCCTGCTCCTGCCCTCCTCAGCTCCTCGCAGGGGAATGTGCCGAGAGCCCTCCCCTACAAACCCGTCTGCACCGTCTACCCCAGAGCATCCAGGGAACTCAGCCCAAGATCCTGGCTCTTAGGGACTTACCTGTTCCTAAACCTGTGGCCGGGTGAGTCCTTCTGCTGGGATCAGAGTCCTTGGGAAACAGGATTGCTGTTTCTGCCCTGGGACCCCTTCTTGAGGTCAGGACTGGGGGTGAGGCACTGACCAGGTTCTCAGCCTCAGCCTAGATCTCTG
The DNA here is from genome assembly GCF_000951035.1 of Colobus angolensis palliatus. Taxonomy (NCBI): domain Eukaryota; kingdom Metazoa; phylum Chordata; class Mammalia; order Primates; family Cercopithecidae; genus Colobus; species Colobus angolensis. The sequence goes on from NW_012111697.1 coordinate 1,713,408, forward strand.
ACCCCCATCCCCCCCGGGCAGGGTTCGAGGAGCAGCAGGGTTAAGGGCTCCGCCAGATCTGAGCTGCCACGCCTCAGCATGTGGTGGGCCAGGCTTCCGGCCCTGGGTGGGGGGTTTTCTGCAAGGAAACTTATATGTCCCCAAGGGGCAAGGTGGAACACTGGCTGAGGATTGGTGGTGTATTGGAACTGGTTCCCATAGCTGAAGGTGGAAGGGAAGAGGCGGGCTGGTAAAGTAGGGAGAAGGAGCCTCAGACAACCCAGAAATGAGGGGGTTCTGGACAGCTCAGCGGGGAACATTTAGCTACCCTTGGGGTCAGGCCTCAGGGCAAGGGAGGGGTATGGTCTGGGATGCCGGGGGTGGTGTGGGGGAGTGAGGGACCTGCTGCTTTGGACGGGGGCAGTGGGACTCCAGCTGTCATCACAGGAAGGGATGAGGATTTCCAGGGTGGTCAGGTATTCAAATATTCAAGAACAGAGGTCGATTTTTATGTGAAATCGCTTTCCCTCTGAAGTCTAGAGACTAATTCAGAATTTAAAACCAAAGTCCTATGCTGACCAAACCATATGTCTGTATATTACTTTGGCCTCTGGGCCTGAAGAATTTGGAGTCCAGAACTTCACTGGCAAGGTGGATGATTTCTGCCTGGAGGATGAGGGCCTGAGGCCTAGTGTCTCGCCAGAGCCCTGGAAAGGGACAGGAACCACCAAGACCACAGGCCATGGCTGCAGGGCTGTGTGGCTCAGCACCCACTGACTGTGGCCTTTGTTCTGGGACGTCTCTGTCTGCTGGGAAGGGGTCAAAGCCCTCGCCTCTGGTACTACAGGTGGGTGGGCGACTGGCTGGGCTCTGTGTGCCTCTGGAGCCTGGCCCACTCCCCTAGGACCCCGAGGATGAGTGGGCAGCAGAGGGGGCCTATGGAGGACCCCACACACCCCTCACTTCCAAGGAACCTGTCCTCAGCATTCTAACTTCCAGCTTCATAAGTCTTTTTTTTTTCTTTTTGAGACAGGGTCTCTGTCACTCAGGCTGGAGCGCAGTGGCGTGATCTCAGCTCACTGCAACCTCTGCCTCCCGGATTCAAGCGATTCTTGTGCCTCAGCCACCCTAGTAGCTGGGATTACAGGCACGCACCACCACACTCTGCTAATTTTTGTATTTTTAGTGGAGATGGGGTTTCACCATTGGCCAGGCTGGTCTTGAACTCTTGACCTCAAGTGATCTGCCTGCCTCGGCCTCCCAAAGTGCTGGGATTACAGGTGTGAGCCACTGTGCCCGGCCAGAAGTCTTAAAGATTTCCTGTGGAAATGCCTTTGCAAGAGCAAAAAGATTAAAGTCTTACCATCCTTTGAATCCTTCTGGCTCTGGTGTTGGCATCCATTGTCCCAGAGAAGGGGCTATCTTATGTCTCTATCGCTTTATATATGTAAACTTGTAAATCATATTCATTTGATCAAAATGCAATAATCTTTATGCCTACCACACATAACCTGCCTAATCACTTTGTATATCATGAATTCTTTTCCATGGTGATGAATCTGTTTCTGTCTTGCTTTTGACACCTGCACGGCATCCCTTCCCGTGAGTTTATCTTAATTTATAGAACCGGTTCTCTGTTGGACATTTTGGGGGTTTTTATTTTTGTTTTTCAATTTTAAAGAATGTTGACATGAACCTTCTTGCAGTATACCTCTGTGCCATCCCAGCATAAATTCCTAGAAGTGGAATAGTTGCCTCAAAGGGTATGCACGGCTTTAAGACTTTTAGTACTTCCCAACAAATCACCTTCCAGAAAGACTCAGCGGTGCGTGAGCGGGCCTATTTTTTCTCATAATCACAACCACACTGGGAATCTTCGTTTTTTATTTTTTAAATCTGTGTCAATTAGATAGGTTAAAGAGGGGCGTGATTATTGCTTTTTTAACATATATTTTATTTTTACCAAAGTTATGCATGTACATAGCTTAAGAAGGCATAAATAATAAAAAAGGCTTTTAACAAATCTGCGAGTTCTCTGCTCCCTCCCTCCCCAGCTCTCCTAATCCTGTGTCCTGGAGGCAGCCACCTATGACTCTTCTAGCCATTTCCCCGGCAGGCGCTGCAGTTCTGCCTCCATATTTCTAAATAACACACATACGCCGCAGGTGCAAAATGGCCAGCCAGTTGTACCGGCATCATTTATGGAACATTCACTCTTTGCTTGCTGATTTTTAAATGCCACCTTGACCATTTGCTTAATTCCTATGTTAACTAGGGCCTCTTCTGTACTCGTCTGTTCTAGCCTGACTCTTCTAGTCCCAGCACCCACAATTTTAATTATCGCAGCTTAGGAGCACATTTCTAGTATCTTAGGGGGCAGATGCCCTCTATTATGATTCTTGTGTGATATCGTATTTGTATTCTTTTGGATATAGGGCATCATATTTCAAATAATACCTAGCGAAGATTAGTGTTGGGATAGTGTTTCACTTACACATAAATTTAGGATAAGTTTACAATGTATCCTTACAAATTAGGATAAATTGACTCCTTTATTTATTTTTAATTTTTTGAGATGGAGTCTTGCTCTGTCACCCAGGCTGGAGTGCAGTGGCTCGATCTCAGCCCACTGCAACCTCCGCCTCCCGGATTCAAGCAATTCTCCTGTCTCAGCTTCCCGAGTAGCTGGGGCTACAGGCACCTGCCACCATGCCTGGCTAATTTTTGCATTTTTAGTAGAGATGCGGTTTCACCATGTTGGCCAGGCTGGTCTAGAACTCCTGACCTCAGGTGATCCATCCACCTCAGCCTCCCAAAGTGCTGGGATTACAGGCGTGAGCCATTGTGCCCAGCTTTACTGTATTTATTATTATTATGCTGGGTCTTCTGAGCTGATCCATGTACTCCACAAATATTTATGGAGAACCAAGTGTGTGCCCAGTACATGTCAGTTCTGTTCTAGGCACTAGGGGATACAGCAGGAAGTGAAGCAGAGGTGAATCCCAGCCCCCACGGAGCCTATGTTCTAGTAAGGGCAGCAGACAGCGAACACTAATATACTTAAGTAAATCATGGCTGGGTGTGGTGGCTCATGCCTGTAATTCCAGCACTTTGGGAAGCCAAGGCGGGAGGATCTCTTGAGGCCAGGAGTTTGAGACCAGCCTGGGCAACATAGCAAGACCCTGTCTCTAAAATAATTTTTTTTTTTTTTTAATTAGCCAGGCGTGGTGGTGTGCACTTGTAGTCCCAGCTACTTGAGAGGTAGTCCCAGCTACTTGAGAGGCTGAGGCGGGAGGATCAGTCGAGTCCAGGAGGTGGAGGCTGCAGTGAGCCATGATTGTGCCACTGCACTCTAGCCTGGGCAACGGAGCGAGACCCTGTCTCTAAAAAAAAAAAAAAAAAATGAATTATGTAGTGTTAGAATGTGGCACTTGCTTTGAAAAGCTAAGTAGGCTAAGAGGATTGGAAGTGTGGGGTGAGGGAGGAGGGAAAGGATCAAGGTGGGCCTCCCTGAGAAGGTGAGATGAGATTTGAGGTTGGGAAGATGTGGACCCTACAGACGGTCTAGGCCAGTGGTTCTCAGCCTGGGCAATTGTATTCCCGGGGGAATTTGGCAACAGCTGGTGACATTTTTGATGGTCATGACTCAGGGATGCTCCTGGCATCTGGTGGCTACAGCCCAGGGACACTGCTAAACCCTCTACAGTGTACAGGACAGCCCCCACGACAGGGGCCCATCAGGCCCCAAATGTCCATAGTGTGGAGGTTGAGAAATTCTGACCTGGGTGAAGATGGGTGTGGGCAGAGAGGGCACCCAGTGAGAGGAACGGCGAGGAAGTTGGGAGTTGGGGGATAGGGCCGCTGGAGATGAGGCCGTATGGAGGCAGGGAACAGAGGATGTGGGCCCTGCAGAGCAGAGTACAGAGTAGGGAATTTGACTTTACTCTGTGTGCGTGGGGAACAACGGCAGGGTTTTGAACAGAGAAGTGCCATGATTGAAATTATATTTTAAAACATGTTCCCTGTTGCTGCCATGATAAGGGGCAAAGAGGCCTGGCAGTGGGAGAGGATGATCCAGCCAAGATGTTGGCAGTGGACGTGAGCAGATGGGTTGAATTCTAGATATATTTGAAGGCAGAGCCAACAAGATTTCCTGATGGGTTAGATGGGGTGTGAGGAAGAGACAGCTTTTGGTCTGAGCGGCTAGAAGGATGGAGTGACCCACAGCTGAGGTGGGAAAGAGTGGGTGGAACAGCTGTTGGAGGGGCTTAGGCTAAACATTCAGCGAAGGACATATAGGATTTAGGATGTTCAGTACACAGGCAATGGCAGATATTGAATATTTGGTTGGATATACAAGTCTGGAGTTAATGGAGAGAGTTTAGCGCTGGAGATGTTATGTCCCAGTGGATTCTTCTTCTTGGCCAATACACAGAGAATAGCAGGAGTATTACGGCAGAGAAGTTTAGTGAGGGCCAGGTGTGGTGGCTCATGCCTCTAATCCCAGCACTTTGGGAGGCCGTGGTGGGCGAATTGCTTGAGGCCAGGAGTTCAAGAGCTGCCTGGACAACATGGTGAAACTCCATCTTTACAGAAAATACAAAAAATTAGCTGGGCATGCTAGTACATGCCTGTGGTCTCAACTACTCGGGAGGCTGAGGTGGGAGTATTACTTGAGCCCAGGAGTTTGAGGCTGCAGAGCCCAGGAGTTTGAGGCTGCAGTGAACTGAGATGGCAACATGCATGGCACTCCAGCCTGGGAGACAGTCTCAAAAAAAAAAAAAAAAAAAGTTTGATAATTGCAAGGCCAGCCCATCAGTAGTTGGGAGATAAAATTCTTTTTTTTTTTGAGACAGAGTCTGGCTCTGTCGCCCAGGCTGGAGTGCAGTGGCGTGATCTTGGCTCACTGCGACCTCCGCCTCCCCGGTTCAAGTGATTCTCCTGCCTCAGCCTCCCGAGTAGGTGGGATTACGGGTGCCTGCCACCACACCGGGCTAATTTTTTTTGTGTTTTTAGTAGAGATGGGGTTTCACCATGTTGGCCAGGCTGGTTATGAACTCCTGACCGCAGGTGAGTCGCTCTCCTCAGCCTCCCAAAGTGTAAGGATTACAGGCACGAGGCACCACTCCCAGCTGGGAGATAAATTCTTAAATCTGCCTCCCCAAAACTTTGGAGGCTAGAGTTTTTCAAGGATAGTTTGGTGGACAGAGGACTAAGGAATGGAGAATGCTGGCCAACTGGGTTGAGGATGAAATTATAGGGAGTCTGAAGCTGTCTTATTTTGCTATGTCAGTTTCTGCGTGGGAGTCACAAGACCATTTGAGCCAGTTTCTTGGTATGAGTTACTGGTCCAGGTGGCACCAACTGGTCCATCGGAAAGCAAGGTCTGAAAGATGCCTCAAACACTAATCTTAGGTTTCACAATAGTGATGTTATCTATAGGAGCAGTTGGGGATATGGTGTAAAATCTTTTGACCTTGTGGCTAATTTGTTAGTTTCACAAAGGTAGCTTTGGTCCCTGAGCAAGGAGGGGGTTAGTTTCAGGAAGGAACTATTGTCATCTTTGTTTTCAAGTTAAACTATGGGCCGGGCGCGGCGGGTCACGCCTGTAATCCCAGCACTTTGGGAGGCTGAGGCCAGCAGATCGCTTCAGGCCAGGAGTTCAAGACCAGCCTGGCCAACATGGGGAGACCCCTGTCTCTACTAAAAATACAGAAATTAGCCTGACGTGGTGACACACACCTGTAGTGCCAGCTACTTGGGAGGCTGAGGCAGGAGAATTGCTTGAACCCGGGAGGCAGAGGTTGCAGTGAGCCAAGATCATGCCACTGCACTCCAGACTCTGTCTCAAAATAAATAAATAAAAATAAATAAAATAAAGTTAAACTATAAACTAAATTCCTCCCACAGTTAGCTTGGCCTACGCCCAGGAATGAACAAAGACAGCTTGTGAGGTTAGAAGCAAAATGGAGTCAGCTATCAGATTTCTCTTGCAGTCGTAATTTTTGCAAAGGTGGTTTCAGAGATAATACATTTGGGAGTCATCAACATATAGATAGTTTCTAAAGCCTGAAGACTGATCGAGGTCAGCGAGGGAGTTAGTGCAAATAGAGACGCAAAGAGCACCGATAACTGAGAACTGGAATATTCCAACATGAAGACTTCAGGGAGATGAGGAAGACACAAAACAAGGCAAGAAGTGACCAGTGAGACAGGAAGAAAGCAGGAGATTATCACGTCCTGGGAGCCAAGTGAGGAAAGTGCACCACAGAGGAATGCATGGTCCCTTGTGCCCAACGCTGGTGGCGGGCCAGGTGAGTGAGGACCAAGGGCTGACCAGTAGGTTCTGCAATGTGCTCCACGCAAGAATGGCTTTGGTGGAATGAGGGGAGAAAACGTCTGATTTTTTGGAGTATATGATAGAATAGGAAGAGAGACACTGGAGATTGTGCATAGGGATAACTCAAGGTGTTTTGCTGCAAATGAGGGCAAAGAAATGGGGAGATAGGCTGGGTGCAGTGGCTCACACCTATAATCCCAGCAGTTTGGGAGGCAGAGGTGGGTGGATCACCTGAGGACAGGAGTTCAAGACCAGCCTGGCCAACATGATGAAACCCTGTCTCTGCTAAAAACACAAAAATTAGCCAGGCGTGGTGGTATGCACCTGTGATCCCTTCTACTTGGGAGGCTGAGGCAGGAGAATCACTTGAACTCGGGAGGTGGAGGTTGCAGTGAGCCAAGATCACACTACTGCACTCCAAGCCTGGGCAGTGGTCTGTCTAAAAAATAAATAAAATAAAATAGAAATGAGGAGATAGCTGCTGAGGGAAGAGGGGTTGGAAGGTTTTTGTTTTGGGGGTTTTTATTTTTTTTTAGGATTCGAGAAATCACAGCATATCTGTATGCTGATGAGACTGATAGAATTGAACATGAAAAACTGAGGTGGTTCAGAGGGGAGAATTGCTTGAGTTCAGTCCTTGAGAAGCTTAGAGAGTATTGGAGCTGGTGGATGTCGGGGATTGGCCATAGACAGTCCTCCTAGGGTCAAAACCGGGAGGGCAGAACAGCGGGTGCAAGTATGGTCTCTAGGGTCTGGAAGTCCTCTTTCCCTCTCTCCTCTGTGCTTCTCTCTCTGTTAACAGCTTTATTGAGACATAATCACATACCTCACCATTCACCCACCTGAAGTGCACAATTCCATGGTTTTCGGTATGTTCCCAGTGTTGTGCACCCATCACCACAGTCAATTCCACGACATTTTCATCACTCCAGAAAGAAACCCTGTGCTATTCACAGTCACTCCCCATTCCTTCCTGCCCAGTCCTAGGCAAACACTAATCTGTTTTCTGTCTCTATACATTTGCCTATTCTGGACATTTCATGTCCATTGAATCCTACAATGTGTGGTCTTTTTTTCCACTTAGCATAATAATGGTTTCAGGATTCAGCCAGGTTGTATTAATAGCACTTCATTCCTTTTTATGCCTGAATAATATTGCATTGTACAGATATACACATTTATTATTATATTTTATCCATTCATCTATTGATGGATATTTGGGTTGTTTCTACCTTTTGGAGATTATTAATAAAGCTGCTGTGTACACATTCGTGTACAAAGTCTTTGGGGACATGTATTTTCATTTCTCTTGGGTATATACCCAGGAGTGGAATTGCTGGGCCATTTGGTAAATCTATGCTTAACCTCTTGAGGAATTGCCAGACTGTTTTCCAAAGTGACTGCACTATTTTCCATTCCCACCAGCAATGTAAGAGCATTCTAATTTCTTCACCTCCGTGGTAATAGTTGTTACTGTCTATTCTTTTTTTCTTTTTTTTTGAGACGGAGTGTTGCTCTGTCTCCCAGGCTGGAGTGCAGTGGCGTGATCTCAGCTCACTGCAACCTCCGCCTCCTGGGTTCAAAGGATTCTTCTGCCACTACGCCTGGCTAATTTTTGTAGTTTTAGTAGAGACAGGGTTTCACAATGTTGGCCAAGCTGGTCTCAAACTTCTGAGCTCAATTGATGTGCCTGCCTCGGCCTCCCAAAGTGCTGGGATTACAGGCAGGAGCCACTGCGCCTGGCCTGTCTATCCTGATCACAGCCATCCTAGTGTTTGTGTGCTCATATCTCACTGTGGTTTGGGTTTGCGTTTCCCCAATGAGTAATGATGTATCTCATTGGGGATGCATCTTTTCACATGCTTATTTGCTACTTGGATGTCTTAGGAGATGTCAGCTGAAAAAACATATAATTATAGACTTAGAAAGGAGCACTTTATTTCTTAAGAAGGGGTTCACAACCTACAGGCGGGAAGCGCAGCCTCCACCTGAAAACCGAAAGCCAACACTTCAAGGGAGGGCAGGGTGGAAGAGGAATTTATGCTGAACGGGCTGGCCAAGTACACATATCAGCAAGTTACAGGAAGAGCTATCAATATGCATGGGTGGGGGGGCTGGACACATACATACTGAACAAACATGCATGTTACATGCGTCCCATGTTTTCCTTGGGTTGCAGACTTTGCATTTAAATGCATTACAATTAGACCCTATAGGTCAAAAGGCGAAGCCAGGACATGAAGGTATTCAGTGCACAGCAGCCTCTGTAAACCAGCCAGAACCAGGCCATGGTGGGTGGTCTCTTATCAGGAGAAAGTCACCGAAATCAATCTCTTGTCCAATCAAAGCTGTAGTTATGGCTGGTAAATCAGAGGGCTAGGGGTCAGTTAGTGCCTGGCCGTGGGTGAGCTGCAACTGTTTCAGTATTGTTTATCTCCAAACCAGTGCTTGTTTAGCTGCTAGAGAAAAAGAAAGTCCTGTGGCAGTTAGAGCATAGTCTATTTTTTATAAAGTGTAGGGGTGTGTGACTTTATCCTTGCCTGGCATGGCCTTAGGTAACATTTATAACTTGGTGTCTTACTGCCACAAAGAGTCTGTTCTGTGAGTCTTATGATCTCTATGTTAACGTTCATGTTGGTCAGTTGTTGTGTCTAAACCGCAAAAGGGATGGGAGTCCCGCTGTAGTAACTCTTAGGAGAGAAAGTCTAATGGCGGTCAGCAAGGGAGAGGTGTGTGCCCAACCTCCCAGCCCGGCATGGCCAGGAACCCAGTTTTTAAGGTTTCTCTGGGTTCCTCTTGGCCAAGAGGGGGACTGTTTATTCAGTTGGGGAGCTTAGGATTTTCTTTTTAGTTCTCAGAGATGATCTCTTCAGATCCTTTGCCCATAACTTAATTGAGTTGTTAAATTTTTTAAATTATCAAGTTGGAAAGATTTTTTTTTTAACGTATTCTGGATACAAGTTTATTTTTTTCTTTTCTTTTTCTTTCTTTCTTTCTTTTTTTTCTTTTTTTTTGAGACACAGTCTCTCACTCTGTAGCCCAGGCTGGAGTGTAGTGATGTGACCTTGGCTCACTGGTACTTTCTCTTCTTCCTTTAGCTCTCTGAAGCCTTATTCATTGTTTTCTGGTCCCCCCTGTTCCTCAAAGAAAATGAGAGTTAGTGTGTCAGTCCTTTGTGTATAATGTCTTTCTCTCTGGTTATTTTTGTGACTTTTTTCTGTTTCATATTCTTCAGCTTTACTGAGTTATATCTAGGTGTATAGTTTTATTTTTCCTACTTGGAAGTTGAGGCACTTATTCACTCTTAGGACTCATGGCTTTCTTAAGTTCTGCAAATTTTTTTAGTCTCATCGTCTCTTCAAATAGTTCCTTGACCCTGTTCTCAACATTAGCCTTTGAAATGCAAGTCACATGTTTGAAGGACAGTATAGCATGGTGGTTAAGAACACAGACTCTGGAGATAGTTTCTTGGACTGACTTCTACTCCAACACTTAATAGCTGGGGAAAATTACTTAAATTCTGTTCCTCAGTTTACGCATCTATATAATAGAGATAATGATATTACCAAACTCTTAGATCATTGTGAGAATTTAAATGAGTTAATGTGTATAAGGTGTTTAAAATGGATCCTGGCACATAGTCAGCTCTATGTAAGCCTTGGTGATTAATGTTGTCTTGAGTGCCCTAGAGACTCTGTACTGACACTGACACAGTTTCCTAAAAGTCATTAGTGTAAGTGATCCAGAAGGACCCTGCCTTTGTCTTAGTCCCTGGGGATGAATTTCGGCCAGAGTCTATGATTATCAGTTTTATTTTGGACCCTCTCATTCTATTCTCTTCCTTGGAATTCAGATTCATGTTTTTCTGTGTTTGCATTCTGGGTGATTATGTTAGATTCACCCCCTGGATCACCATGTCTCCTAGTTTACTAATCTGTTCTGAAATCCTAGCAATTAGTTTTTAAGTTCAGTCACTATATTTTTCATCTCTTGGAATTCTATGGAGAGTGTTGAAATCTACATGCTTGTTTCCTGTTCTTTTATGCCTGTATTATTATTTTTCTCATTTTATAATTTAAAATATAAATGTTAACATAAACAATAGATAAATTAGCATAAGTCAGGTTTCTCCCATATCTTGGGGTCTATTCTTTCTGCTTGTCTGTCAGCTTGTGTTTCCTCATGGCGAATCATTTCCTTTGGTAGATTATAATTTCTGTGCAATATTCTAGGGAAGCAAAAATTATCCAAACTAATTTAAGACTGTTGCTTTTTAGACAATGGTAGCCCTATGCTTCCTGGGTTGTGGAGGTGTTGCTTCAGAACATTTCAAAAATTGTTTCTGCTGGGAGCCCCCATGGATGCATCAGTTTGGGACCTATTTTTCTTACTATTTCTAGCTCCATATTGGTCATGTAAATTTGAACTCCACAGCCACGGTTCAGGCTTGGGATTCTTTTCATTCTGGGAGGCTTCCCTCTGCCCCAGGATTTTTTATATCTTCTTTTAGACAGGGGTTGAGTTTTCTAGGCTTCCATTTCAGTGAGGTGTGAGCCCTTCTAGAGCCCTAGCTTTGTGCAATAACTCAGTTCCAGTTCCTCATCTTATGAGGGCCCCGACTGAATCTCCTGTGGGCACCAATGCCCCAGACCCTGACCTCTAGGGTCTGCCATCTGTGTTCAGGACTTCTGGGGCACCTGCTGACAGTTCATTGTTCCGGCTCATGCGTCGGAATATTTCCTTTTCTTTCCTTAAGCTTAGCTTTGTATCTAATTATTTTTATCAGGTCAGACATGCTGGGTCACTTCTGTAACCCCAGTGCTTTTTGAGGCTGAGGTGGGAGGATCACTTGAGCCCAGGAGTTAGAGACTAGCCTGGACAATGCAGCAAAACCCCTGTCACTGAAAAAATTTAAAAACTGGCCAGGCATGGTAGTGTGCACCTATAGTCCAAGCTACTTGGGAGGCTGAGGGAGGAGGATTCCTTGACACCAACAGTTCCAGGCTGCAGTGAGCTATGACTGCACCTCTGCTTTCCAGCCTCGGCAACAGAGCAATACCCTATCTCTAAAAAAGAAAAAAAAAAAAGATTTTATCTTATATTTTATTCAGCATTGCTATACATTTGGAGTTGAGGGTAGTGATGGTAGGGGCCATGTGAGTCTTCCATGTTTTTTTTTATTTTTTTGAGACAGGGTCTGGCTCTGTTGCCCAGGCTAGAATGCAGTGGTGTGATCTCAGCTCACTGCAGCCTCTGCCTCCTGGGTACAAGCAATTCTCATGCCTCAGCCTCCTAAGTAGCTAGGACTACAGGTGCTTGTCACCATGCCTGGCTAATTTTTGCATTTTTTGTAGAGACAGGATTTTGCCATGTTGACCAGGCTGGTCTCGAACTCCTAATCTCAAGAGATCCGCCCGCCTCAGCCTCCCAAAGTGCTAGGATTACAGACATGAGCCACTGCGCCCAGCTGTCCATGTCCTTTTATTTAGGATTTTTGCATCTATAGTGACAAGCAAGATTTAGTCTGTGATTTTATTTTTGTTTCATCTTTGGCAGGTTTTGGTACCAGGGTTATGCGTTATTCATAAAATTAATTAGGAAGTTTTTCTCTTTTCTTTGTACTCTGGAACATTTTAAATAGCTTAGAAAATGTCTGTTCCGTGAAGGTTTCAAACTCTCTGAGGACAGTGCCTTTAGGGGTGGGGAGGACTGTTTTCCACATGTATTTTCCATTCAGCTTCTCTACTTCTTAAATCAGTTTGTATCATTTTGCTTCCCTAGACTATCATACATTTAATCAAGATTTTAAAATTTATTAGCAGAGAATTCTATTTGGTATTCTTGTATTTTAATAAATTTTTTTGCATCTCTACTTATCTCTCTTTCTCATTAATGTTTTTTTCTCTTTTCCTGGTTAGACTTTACCAGAGATTTGTTGATTTCTTTGGCCTTTTCTAAGAAACAGCTGTTGAATTTATTTATTCATCCTGCTGTTAAATGTTAAACTCTTTTAAAAATCAGGACTTCCTCCTATTATCTTTAATGACTTGTTAAGGCTTATTTTCTTGTTCTTTTTCTAATTTTTTAAGTTGAACGTCTGTGCAGGTCATGTATTATCTTTCTTCTTTACGAATAAAATATTTAAACTGATGACGCTTCCTCTGAGTACAGTTCTGGCCACATTCCGTAAGTTTTGGTATGCGTAAATTGTCATTAGCATAATTTTTCATAGTCTAAAATTGCTAATTTTATTTCCTCCATGATACAAGAGAGGTATTCAGGAGGGTACTTTATAGCTTTTTATTTTTTCTTTTGTTATTAATTTCTAGTTAGGTAGTAATGTAGCCCATACATTTTTTAAAAACTACTGTATTTTCATAAAATCTAAAATGCTGTTGATTGTAATGGACTCCATTATTTTTTATACCACCAAAGAAGGCGGAAAAAAAAAAAACCCATTGCTCATTAAACTGTAACATCCCATTAGTTATAAGAAGCATTCTGGTTTCAGAGATGATGTGAAAAAATAAAGTACATCTTAGAATGTGTGAAATAGGGAGATTATTTGTCCATCAGTCTGAGAGCATCCTGCTCAGAGAATGTGATCTGTATTGTAATAGTTCCCTGAAATACATTGTAACTTGGTATTTGATATGTGGTCAGTTTCATTTTTTTGATTTTTGTTTTGTTTTTTGAGACAGGGCTTTGCTCTGTCACCCAGCAGGCTGGAATGCAGTGGCGCAATTATGGCTCACTGCAGCCTTGAAATCCAGGGCTCAGGTGATCCTCCCACCTCAGCCTCCCAAATAGCTGGGACCACAAATACAAAATTTAACCAGGTGTGACAGTGTGCACCTGTGATCCCAGCTACTTGGGAAGCCGAGGCAGGAGAATCACTTGAACTAGGGAGGCGGAGGATGCAGTGAGCCAAGATCACGCCACTACACTCCAGCCTGGGTGACAGAGTGAAATGCCGTCCCCAAAAAACCCATATTTACAGTAGATAGTTAATTAAATTTACTGATAAATTATACCAATGTTCATGTATTTTAAATCTCACTCCTTCTCTGTGAGTTCATTTTTCTTCTTGCCAAAATGTGTCCTTTAAAATTCAATTTCAGGGCAAGCCCTCTTAGTTTTGGATGTCTGAAAATGTCTTTATTTTGCCCTCATTCCTGAATAATTGAGTAGGATGACCTTTATTTTCCCGTAGCACTTTATAAAAATATTGTATTACTGCATTGTCTCCTGGGCATCTCTTGATGCCAAAATGTTTACAGCTGTTCTAACTGTTGGTAGGTGTCTCTTTTCTTCCTGTAAACTTTGAGGTTTTTCTCTTTGATATTCTGGAGTTTTACCAAGATTTTGAATTTATTTTTACCCCTTAGCTCTTTGTGTACATTTTTCTGGAACGTTCTCAGCCATTATCCTGTCAATTTATTACTTTTTCTACCAGAACCCTGTTCTCTTCTTCTAGGACTCCATATTAGATGAATGGGGTGCTTCTTTTTAACAACTGCCTTGGATTCCAGAGTGTGGATTTATTCGTTTAAGCATTTATTATTTTTAATAGTTTGTTTAACTATTCTTCTTCTAATGAAAATTTATACTTTTCTACTAAAAACAATGCTGTAGCCAACATTTTTATTTCTCTCTTTTTGCTAAATTCTGTTTTTATTGCATCATGGTTAGGTAATTACTTCTTTTTTTTTTTTTCTTTT
>NW_012111697.1:1727548-1761720 GCF_000951035.1 Colobus angolensis palliatus
CACACCACCACGCCTGGCTAATTTTTGTATTTTTAGTAGAGATGGGGTTTCACTGTGTTGGCCAGGCTGATCTCGAACTCCTAACCTCAGGTGATCCACCCCCCTTAGCCTCCCAAAGTGCTAGGATTACAGGTATGAGCCACCGTGACCAGCCAGGTAATGACTTCTGTTGAGATTTTTATCCTGTAGTCCAGTATAAGCCCATTTTGCTAAATAATCTGTAAGTAAACTATATTCTGTTTGCTGAGCCCAAAAATGTGAAAGGGAGTGCCAGATTGTATCTGTTGAAGCCTTAATAATCTCAATTTTGTTTGCACAATTTGTTCATTTAAAAAGTGTTAAGGCCAGGCACAGTGGCTCACACCTGTAATCCCTTTGGGAGGCCGAGGCGGGAGGACTGCTTGAGCCCAGGAGTTGGAGAGACCTTGTCTCTACAAAAAATAAAAGAAAATAGCCAGGAAAGGTGTCATGTACCTGAAATCCCAGCTACTCAAGAGGCTAAGGTGGGAGGATCACCTAAGCCCACGGAGGTGGAGGCTGCAGTGAGCCATGATCGTACCCCTGCACTCCAGCCTGAGTGACAGAGCAAGACCCTGTTTAAAAATAAAAATAAAGAGTGTTAAAAACTGTATGTGTTGGGATTTATCAAGTCCCCTTCTTTTGCCCTAATCATTTGTTTTGTAGACTTGGAAGCTATGTTGTGAGACGTACAGGTGCCTGTTCATGGCAGTCACTCCACGGGGCTGATCCCTGGCATCCTCCTGAGGCTTTTGGGGACCTCAGAGTCGGGCCCTGGGCTCCGCCAGGCTTCCTGGCCCCTGAGGGGCTGCCTGGCCTTCCTCACATGCTGTCCGTGGTGGCCTGCAGGGCTCCTTGCTGTGTCTGACCAGCTTTCCTCTGTGGATACGGGCCCCACCCCTCACCCCATTTTCATATCTCTTTGCTCTTTTTGGTGGAAATTGGGGAGGGAAAGCAATTCAACCAATGATGCTAGTTGCCATTTGTACCGTTTCTTAGATCCCCCGTACAGCTGCTTTTTTAGGCATGGAAGTTCTTTTCCTGACGACTCAGCTTAACCTCCTTCCTTAGCTCCAGCCTCATGCTTACTGGAGGTGAATGCTGGCCATTCCTACGCCGCTCTTGGAAGGAAGGAATGTTTCCAGTCCCCTTGATGCCCTTCATAGGGGGCAGAGAGCTGGGTGGTGCTCGTGAGGTAGGAGATGAGGAGGACTCGTTTCTGGTCATAACCCTGCTGACCAAAACAAGATCTGGTCCAGACAGGATGAAGTGAAGAAACTGGTAGAAACCAGCAGATGGTGACAAAAGCAATCCCTGGCTGCCCTCATTGCTCATTAGCATAAGACACACTTGCCAGTGCCATGACAGTTTATGAATACCATGGCAATGACCCGGAAGTTGCCGCCCTTTCACATCGGCACCCCGGAGGTTACTGCCCCTTTCCTGCAAAGTTCCAAATAACCCACCCTTTGATTTGCATTAACCTGCTTCCTTTCAGTTTCAGTTTGCATGCAATTAAAAGTGGGTATAAATGCATATAAATATGGTTGCCAACAGCCAATGCCTTGGGTGCACTGCCTGTGAGTTAGCCCTGCTTCACAAGGAGCCATACTGTTCAATAAAAGATTGCTGTCTAACACCACCTGTTTACCTTTAAATTCTTTTCAAGGGTGTGTGAAGCCAAAGACCCTCCCAGGCTAAGCCCCAGTTTTGGGGCCCACCTGTCCTGCATCACTAGCAGCCTGGCCTGTGTGTTTGGTGGCCTGGGGTTGGGGGTTGGGTTCTGGAGGGAGACTTCTTATGCTCCGTCTTGTCTGCAAGGCACAGGGACTTGGTCCACTGGCTGGCTGACTGGTTGACATGCCCAGCACTGGATTGGGTTGAGCCCAGGAGTTCAGGAGACCCTGTCTCTACAAAAATAAAGCAAAATAAATGAGCTGGATGTGGTGTTGTGCACCTGTAGTCTCACTTTCCAAAGTGACCTGTGGACAAGGGATCCCCTTTCTTGGGAAGAAGGAGAGCAGGTTACGAATGCTCAGATGTTTGTGTGCATTGAGACTGGACTTGGCAACACCTGCACCTTGGAATATCCTGGGCAGTTAAACATCACTGTGTTATCTCATTCAGTTCTCACAACAAAGCCCTGAACTGAGGTTCTGCTCATGTGTGCAACCCAGTGGGATTTTCACCTGAGTCCTCTGTCCCTGGTCCCTTGTGGAGGTCACTTTTATGGAGGTAACTTCTGTAAGTGAAGCTCCCCACCCACAGAGCCCCTCTGTCTTTCCCCAGGGAAGGTCCATGGAGCCCTTTGCACAGTGGGTGGTCCAGCCCCCCATGGCTGGGCCATCAGGAAAGAGATGATGCCCGCTGCCTCACCACATTCTGCCCTGTAAGCTGCTCAGTTCCTGCCCCCACCGCATGGGGGACCCTTGCCCCTTTGGCTTCCCTTGAATGGGTAGAGTGGATGGGCAGAGGAGCTGCCTCTCACCTGTTCTTCACCAGCAGCCCAAGAGGTCTTTTTAAAAGGACAATTTCAGCCACGCACGGTGACTCATGCCTTTAATCCCAGCACTTTGGGAGGCTGGGGTGGGTGGATCACTTGAGGCCAAGAGTTCAAGACCACCCTGGGCAACATAGGGAGATTTCATCTCTACAAAAAAGAAAAAAGAAAAAAATAGGCAGGTATGGTGGTGTGTGCCTGTAGTCCAAGTTCCTCAGGAGACTGAGGCAGGAGGATCACTTGACCCTAGGTGTTTGAGGCTGCAGTGAGATAGGATCATACCACTGCACTCCAGCCTGGACAACAGAGTGAGACCCTGTCTCAAAAATAAATAAATAAAAAGACAATTTCTTTTTTTCTCTCTTTTATTTATTTATTTATTTTTGAGACAGAGTCTCACTATGTCACCCAGGCTGGAGTGCAGTGGGATGACCTCGGCTCACTGCAGCCTCGGCCTCCTGGGCTCAGGCAATTCTCTCAAATCAGCCCCCAGTAGCTGGGGCTAAGACGCGTACCACCACGCCTGGCTGCTTTTTGTATTTTTCGTAGAGATGGTGTTCCACTATGTTGCTTAAGCTGGTCTCAAACTCCTGGACTCAAACGATCTGGCAGTCTTGGCCTCCCAAAGTGCTGAGATTACAGGTGTGAGCCACTGCACCCAGCTTGAAAGGACAATTTCATACATCACCCCCCACCCAGCTACATCCTTGCCTGGAAGTGCCCTCCCCTAGCTACTGCCTTTCCACTCTAGGTCTCATCTTTGCTTGTCCTAGCACGGGGGCCTTCCATGGCACAGACCAGGGCAATGCTGTGGTTCAGGGACTGTCTTTGCTCCACTGGGAATGCTGTGAGGGGAAGCCTGGAGTCCCAGCGGTACCTATTGACCAGTGCATAGTGGGTGCTCAGTGAGGGTTCCTGGAACAGGAACAGGAGGTAAAGGTGGAGGGGCAGGAGGGAGGAGATAGTGAAGGGAGGAGGGGAAGAGGAGGAGAGGAGAAGGTGACGGGGAGGATTGTTCCTGAGCCCAGCTCTGGGTTCTGCCTGTTCCCGAACGCCAACCTTTGCTGCACTGCTCCCAGCGGGTGCCAACTCAGAATGCCTGTTTAAGTCACTCCACAAAGCTCAGCTTCTCAATCTGTTTTATATTTGCAAGGGCCAGATCCACATTCCTTTTTTAAAAGTCAAGCTTCTGAGACAGTCGTTTATATTCACAGTGATTCTCCTTTCAAAGACTTCTTTGCATGGGGCGTGTGGAGTCATGGATCTTAGGGACTCTGCCAGGAAAGGCTCAGGGTCACACAAAGACCCCGTGATGGTGTCTTTGTTGTAGAGGAAGACCAAGGGACTCTCCTATATGCCAGAGTGGAGGTATCTTCAAACGGATGGGATGTGTGGCCAGAGCCCGCCGTCCATCCACTGAAAAGTCACTTTCTGAAGTGACCCATGGACAAAGGATCCTTCTTCCTGGGAAGAACAGCTGGTTATGCATGCTTCAGATGTTTATGTGCGTGGAGATTGAACTTTGCAGCACCCACACTTTGGAATATTCTGGATGTTAAAAACCATCAGGTGGCTCACACCTATAATCCCAGCACTTTGGTAGGCCAAGGCAGGAGGATCACTTGAGCCCAGGAATTCAAGACGAGCCCAGGCGACATAGCAAGACCCTGTCTCTACAAAAAACTTAAAAATTATTTGGGCCTGGTGACTTGTGCCTGTGGTCCCAGCTACTCAGGGGGCTGAGGTGGGAGCATCACCTGAGCCTAGGAAGTCAAGGCTGGAGTGAGCTGTGATGGCACCACTGCCTCTAGCCTGGACGACATAGTGAGACCCTGTACCCCAAAAGTGTTTAAAAAGCATGAGGGACCAGGTGCAGTGGCTCATGCCCATAATCCTAGCACTTTGGGAGGCAGAGGCAGGCAGATCACTTGAGGTCAGGAGTTCGAGACCATCCTGGCCAACATGGTGAAACTCCGTCACTATAAAAATACAAAAATTAGCAGGACATGGTGGCAGGTGCCTGTAATCCCAGCTACTTGGGAGGCTGAGGTAGGAGAATCTCTTGAACTCAGGAGGTGGAATTTGCAGTGAGCCGAGATTCCGCCACCGCACTCCAGCCTGGGTGAGAGAGTGAGACTCCATCTCAAAAATAAATAAATAAATAAAATAAAAAGCATGAAGTAGGTTCATATGCACTGCTGGGAAAGATGTCTGAACAGTGTTATTAAGTGAAAAAAGGTAAACTGTAGCAAAATATGTACATATATACACCATTTATGGCTAAAACACACACACGTACACAAAGCCACACTGTCGGTCCTCTACATATTTGTAAGTTCATATCTAGAAGTCTGAAGGGAATTGTGCCAATGATTGCAGTTCAGAGTGGACTGGATTGGGGTGACTTTCAAAGGAATCTTCACTTCCACTGTATTGTTTGAAGTTTTTTCCTGTGAGAACGCATTCCTGTGTAATTTAAAGAGATATATGGATTTAGAATTGGGAATCTATATGGTTTACCCTGAGCTTCTGGGATTTTCATTTTTTATTTCTTTGAGTGATTATGTTAAGTGGCTTACCCAAAAAAGTTCACTGGACATCTCAAAAGGTTATTTGACAGATGATTTTGAAAAAATTATACTGCCATTTTTATGCATGGACTTAAATATCTCAAATTGTTTTCTCAAATTAGTTGGGAATATATTTGCTTTTTCTCCCCTTTATCTTGCCCCATCCGGTTACCACCCAGCTTCCGGTTACCACCAATCTTGTCTCTGTCTTCATGAGATCCAATTTTATGGTTTCCACATATGAGTGAGAACATACGATATTTATCTTTCTATGCTTGGCTTATTTCACTGGACATAATGGTCTCCAGTTCCATCCATGTTGCTGCAAATAACAAGATTTCATGCTTTTTAATGGCTGAATACTATTCCATTGTGTGTATGTACCATATTTTCTTTATTCATTTATCCACTGATGGGCACTTAGGTTGATTCATATCTTGGCTATTGTGACTAGTGCCGCAATAAACGTGGGAGTGTAGATATCTTTGTGATACGCTGGTTTCCTTTCTTTTGGATATATACCCAGGAGTGGATCATATGGTAGTTCTATTTTTAGTTTTTTGTGGAATCTCCATACTGTTCTTCATAGTGGCTGTACTAATTTACATCCTCACCAACAGTGTGCAAGAGTTCCCCTTTCTCCGTATCCTTACTAGCATCTGTTATGCCAGACAGACTATTTATAAGTGAATTATATTTGTAGTTTAGGCCAGAGGTCAGCAGACTTTCTCGTAAACGACCACGGAGTAAATATTCTAGGCTTCATGGACAAAAAGGTCACTGGGGAAATCACTCAATTGCCATCGTAACGTGAAGGCACCCACAGATGACACAGAACAGGCGTGGCTGTGTTCCAATAAAACTTTATTTCCAGGAACAGGTGGCTGGCGGGTTTGGTCCACGGGCTACAGTTTGCCGAACACTGGTTTAATGGATTGTAAGACACAGATGGGTATGGAAATGGAGGAAGATGGCAAATGGAAATGTGTTGGACATTTAATCAGAATTAGCATGTTGAAAGGATTGTTTGAGTATCTTCAAAACTGAAAAAAAAAAAAAGCTTTTCTCAAGTACAGTCCTGTAGCCTCTTCCCGCTGGACTAGGGTGAGGCTGGGGCCACAGAACCCAGGAGCAGGGTCCCCCAAGGACCACTTCCTCTGTGACTCCTGATGGGTGGAGGGTGGATGGGATGGGCAGGCCTTCCTCAAGCCTGAGCTTGCACATGGTCCACACTCAGTGGGCATCTGGGAAAGTGATCAGGGCCCCAGTGGCCCACCCAGCTCTGGGCAGGCAGCAGACAAGGTCATACTGGGGTGGACAAATGACAAAATGACATCCTCAGGTTTGGGAGGGGACAGGTGGCGTCCCTGCAGCTGGAGGCCAAAAGGCAGGCCTCTGGCTCCGGGATGGGGTGTCAGAAACTG
Source organism: Colobus angolensis palliatus (assembly GCF_000951035.1). Classification (NCBI taxonomy): domain Eukaryota; kingdom Metazoa; phylum Chordata; class Mammalia; order Primates; family Cercopithecidae; genus Colobus; species Colobus angolensis. The sequence continues at coordinate 1,734,061 of NW_012111697.1, forward strand.
CTGTGCCCCACATAGCTTTCTCGTGGATCATGTCTGCGCAGGTGCCTTGGGGCCTAAGAAAGAAGCAACGTTGGCTGCACAACAGAAAGGGCCCATTAGTGCCCGTCGATGTAGACCACGCTAATTAGTCACGTGGCTGGAGATAGAGCAGTCATATCTGGAACTTAGCCCTTCATGCCCCACAGGACTGTGAAAGTCAGGGGGTACCCATAGGGAAGATGCATTTTCTCCTCTTCTCCATGCCCATGGAAGCCCTCCAGGCTGAGTGTGTGTGTGTGTGTGTGTGTGTGTGTGTACACGTATGTGGACCCTGCAAATAGATGTGGCAGAGAAACAGTCACTAGCAGATGAGGACTCTACTGTCTCCTCTTCCTCCTAGCCTCACGGGGAGAGTTCTGTCTGCCTCGCATTTCTAGAGTCAGGGTGATGACCAAAAGGAGGCAGAGCTCACGGGTCCAGGAAGAGGGGACGGGGTAACGCAGAGACCAGCAGAGTTACACTGCAGAGAAGAGAAGGGACCAGAAGGTGGGAGGGTCTGGGGAGGGTGGCTGATGGAGCCCAGAGGCTGGGCATCAGGGAAGAGAGTGCCGGGAGAGGCTGGAGAGTGGGAGGAGGGGGGTATAGGTGGCATGACCAGTGGAATTCCTCTTGTTATCTTAGTGGGATTTGAAGATAGACTTAATTAGAGAGTGGTGGTTAGGTGGTATTTTTGTTTTTCTTTCTTTCTTTTTTGAGATGGAGTCTTGCTGTGTCACCCAGGCTGGAGTGCAGTGGTGTGATCTCTGCTCACTGCAACATCCGCCTCCCGAGTTCAAGCAATTCTCCCGTCTCAGTCTCCTGCGTAGCTGGGACTACAGGCACACACCACCACGCCCGGCTAGTTTTTGTGTTTTTAGTAAAGACAGGTTTCATTACGTTGCCCAGGCTGATCTTGAACTCCTGCCTCTGACTCCCAAAGTGCTAGGATTACAGTTACGTGGTATTTTTCTGAAAGGGACCCCAGGAATGCCAAAGCCAGCCTGGGGGCCAGCCCCTGTGTGATCACAGGGGTGTGTGTGCATCTAGTACCCATGAGAAGGCACCTAGGTTTGCACATAGTGAGGCTGCAGCCAGCATCACCCCACCTTGAAAAACGGGGTTTGTAGATGGAGGGTGAAGGGCGCATTCATCCCCTTTGCCTGTGTCCTGGCCAACGGTGGTCAGCCACAAGTGGATATTGCCCAGAGACCCTTTCCGTGGGTCTAGGTCCGGCTGTGGGAAGGGAAGTGGGAGAAATAACGTAGGAGAAAGCCTTCCTGCAGCCCCAAATGGAATTTCCTCCCCTGCTTGAAGTCAGATCCAATTCACACCCTCGCGCAGCCCGACGGCTGGCACTGGTTCTGTTTGATAACATCGCAGCAAACGGCCACCTTGTCTCTATTTTGGTTCTTGCTTTGCCACTTCTCTCTGCACCTTTCAAGAAGTGTTCCTTCCTTCTGGAAGGCTGGGGTGGCAAGCTCCCCCAGCTCCTTCCCATTTTGGTAAATTAAGGAACAAACGGTGCCAAATTGTTCTTGTCTGTTTTGCGAGATGCTTCGTAACTGGCTTGTTTTCTTTTCCTCCATTGAGCGAATGCATTAAAACTAAAATTAAATCATTACCCGCAGCACAGACGACGCACCCCCTCATAATTACATCCTCTTAATGGGCATTTGAGAGCCCAGCTCATTTTAATGCTTGCTGGAAAACGTCTCAGACACATTTATTTATTTTTTTTAGGTTTAAAGGTCAACAAGAATATCTTACCTTAATTTGACAAGTACACAAGAAATAATGCAAGACTCGTTTATGTTCAGGTAATGCACAAAGAAATCTATAAATCAAGCTGAGGGAATATTAGATGATGCCATATCGGAACCCTCTGCCTTCATTCTCAGAAGAATCGATACCACAAAGAAAGCGCCGAAGACGTAGTGATTTATGCCCTTGTGTCGGGGGAAAAATATCAGCCGTTTTTACAGTCACTTCGTATCCTAAAACAACAGGGCCTGAGGAAAAGAATGAGAGTGGCCCTAACCCCGAATGAATGAGTCAGACAGCACATCTGACACTTGGTTGCGATTGTCTCTGCTGGAGAAAGAATGGTCCCAAGGTCCTTTCATCCCCATGACTCTGCCCCTTCTGCTATGGTATTTATTTGAGAGGCTGCCAGGAATGTTGAGATGGTGTGGAAGGGAATTAACTAAATTGCATCTATGTGATTGTTGCCAGGGGGTGGAGGCTTGTATAGCTTGGGGACTCTGGGTTTTCCATGCCGTGCACACTGCCTAACACTCTGCCCTTCTTGGGAGAACCTTCATTGGCCTTCATCGTGGAGCTGGGGGAACGTACAACCTCCGCCATATTGGATATTGGGCTTGTCCAGAGATGTCTCAAATGGGAAGAGATGTCTGGGCTTTGTGAGGGGGGAAAGATAGCCTCTGAGCAATTAGCGTTTGGAAAAATAGTGGAATCATCTTACCACCTACAGCAGGAGTGGTTGTGGAGAGCAGAAAGTTCTCCAGGGAGGTGGAGGGGAGGAAGAACAGATCACGTGACCCTCTGGCAAGTATATGAGAATCTCTGGGGAGGGAAAGGAAGATTTGTAAGACTTGAATATTGAATAATTTGAGAGACTTTTTTGTGGGGTACTTCAAAATACAAAGTTATATTTTTGTAATCAAATGATAAAAATTAAGGCTTTTCATCTTTTTCCTGGTGGGTAGAGCTCTGCAGAATTTTGAATAAAAGAGATTTGGAGATTCTGAAATTTTGCTCCGTGACACTCGTGTTAGGACATACAGACTCTCGTGTGTGTGTGTGTCGCCATTTATACTGTGGTTCCCATCACGGGTCAGAAACAAGCATTTTCTGTTTGAACATGAGGATATGCTTAGAGGAGGAAAGTTTGATTTTTGTATTTATAACAGAGTAGCACAAAAATGGGTCCGTGAGTCTCAGGAAACGTATTTGTGTTGCATCCTTAGTTTTATCCTTTCCTAGAGTTGAAGTTGGTTCTAATACTATGAGAGCGAAATCAAAGGGCCCTCCCACCAAGCTGAATCGTTCCCATCAGCCACAGGCACCAGTGCATGGCGCTCATGACCTTTTGTGCTAAACAAATACACAGACACGCAGATGTATTCCTGCTTCTTGGAGCCCAGGTGTGGATGGATGCCTGACCTGCTCCATCACCCTTTGGCTGCTGGCCGCAGAGTTCACATTGTCACAGAGTTCACATTGCCGTCTGCAAACCAAACGTGAGCATTAGGACTCTCGTTTTCGTTTTCTTTGTCCCGTTTGAGGGTAGCTAAAGATGATGGATTTATGTCTATTGCAAAGATGGTGGTGTGCACCTTCCTGGAGGTGCTGGCAAATTCCAGGCAGTGATGCCAAACCACTCTCGTGCCTTAAATAATGTTGGATCGAGATCATATGAAATTTATTCTAAAACCTGTGGTTTTTATTTCTTCCTGCAAAGCTCCATTCTCTGCTTCACATGAGAGAAATTAGCAATGAAACACCTCATCAGGATCCAAAACGCCTGCCACCCATCTGTGCAAAACCCTGGCAGTCCTCGAGGAGACAAATCCTCACCTTCCTGGAGAACTTCCATGAAACCTGCAGTGAGGGCAGCCAGACCTTAACTTGGCAGAGAAACTGTGAAGGCAGCCTGGAGCGCCAAACTATTAACTTAGTGAGAGTGGCAGGCTTCAAGTTTTGCAAAAGCCCAAATCTATTATTTGACTATTAGTTGCGATGAATGGATGATGAAGGGAACCAACGCAGATATGCATGAGGCATGGCCGAAGATGCTATCATCGAGGAAATGCTGTTTTCTTAAGCTTTGGTGACTAACTATAGAATTGATTATGTCTTTGAACTGGAGTCAAATTTCTTCTAAGTGAGCCAAATTGGAAGATAATATTAAACTTCCATCAGGGGTGTTCCAGAAATGCCAAATTCAAGACAAGGATTGTGTCCGTTTCTATGTGTGTGAATACAAGGGGAAACTTTTCAGATATTTGCAGAATATACTGCATCATTTCCTGCCAAGCATCAGCTTCTAGTATTTCGCCAAGTTTTTTAGAAGACTTCAACCTTGTTAGCAAAGTAATTAAGCAGAAAGAAAGAAAAAAAAAAAAACCCACAAAAACGAAAACAAAACCCCAATGCATTGAATGCCTTGCTGTTTTCCTGATTCTGTGAAGTTCAATGTCAGTGAATTAAATTGCACACTGGGTTCTTCTGATCTGAACTGAAATTGTCAAAGATGTTGGGTGAGTCTATGGGCTGAAGGTTACCATATTTTTAATCATCTGAGAAAAGACCAACTGCACCAAACTTTCAAAATTGATCATTCTGAATAGTGCTTGGCATACTCAGTGGACATGATCGAAATAGTTTTGCAGACACAGAGCATAAACGTAAAATACCGACCCCATCGCCTGTCCTGACACACACTAGCAGTGGTAGCCCAGGGCCAGCACTGGCTGCAGAGGCATAGTGCCAAGATCGGCCGCTCATTTCCCTTTCTTGATGAAGTGCTTACAGGCCAGTTTCTGAAAGCCCTTTCCAGGAGCGTCACATTTTTCTGTGGGCCTGCCTGCAGCCTGAGCTCCCAAGACATTTCCTACAGACCTCCATTAGAAGCTTCCACTGCTTCCCTTACTTGCAGGCGTTCAGCCTTTGCCAACATTGGGTTGATGGAATTGTCTGAGAGAGAGCATGTCAGGGGACTCTGTTCATCTCCCCAAAGTAGTCACTGACATGAGTGACACTCTTGTATGCCAGGCACTGCTCCCTTATTGCCCATTTTGTTTTCATAATAACCTTGCAAAGTAGCCACAAGAGATTATTACTCCCATTTTGCAGATGAGGAAACTGAGGCATGAAGAGGTTAAGTAGCTTATGTAGCTGGTAAGTGGCGGAACCAGAGTCTGAACCCAGGCATCCTGGCAGCTCCAGCCTCCTTCTCCCAGTCATCACTATGTGTTCCGTTGTTCTGTTTCCATTTCACTCACATATAACGAGCAGCTAAGTTTCCTGAGTTTCTGGATAGCAGCAGGGGCCCAGCTTGCCGAAAAGAGTGAATTACAGTTTTTACAAGATCCAGAATATCCACATCAGAAAAGCTCATGGCCGGCAAGTGTGATATCAATACACGTTGATATCACAGCATCAAAGTAAAAGCTATGTAATTTTCAATATCCAAACAAAGACTTCTCTTCAAAGCACCAATTTTCACATGAGAATAGTGGACAGATTTCCACATCCTGGCCCAAGATTTCTCACCAATCCTGTTGCTGTTGTCTCTTCCCAGGTCACCCTGTTTCTGCCTGGCCTCTTCCTCAAGGCCAAAAGGGGTCCTGCCGAAGTCCAGGTCAGAGAGTGTCCTCCCTCTGCTCCTGTCTCATTCAGAGTCAAAGGCAAAATCACTGGAGTGGCCCACATCACTGCCCCCAATTGCTTCTCTGACCATATCTTCTTTCATGCTTCTTTATGTCTCTCCAGACACACTGGATATCAAGAATGCTGTCACCCCAGCGCCCTTGCAAAGCCGATTCCCTCCATAACCCTTGGTTCACATGTTATCTTCTCAGTCAGGACTCCTCCCACATACTCGCCTTTGGCCTCAAGCCCTCCCAGTCCTTCTCCCCCTACTCTGTTTTTCTTCTGTCCTTAGTATTTCTCACCCTCTAAGGTTATATATAATCTGTCTCTCTCCTGGTTGGAGTGGAATTCTGTGAGGGCAGGATCTTTGTTTTGTTCATGAATGGATCCCGGTTGCCTAGAATAGTGCCAGGCATGTAGTAGGTGCTCATTAAATGTTCACCACATGTGTGGTTTACCTCCAGAGGGGAGGAGGGGTGCAAAGGGAATCCCAAGTATTGGTAATTATTTTTTTCTTGAAGCTTGGGTGATGAATGTGCTGGTTCTTCTTTATATTATTTACCTATATGTGTGTGTGTGTATGGGTATATATGTGTGTGCATATATATATATACATATGTATATTCTGTATATCTGAAATGTTTCATATTAAATTTTAAAAAATCAACCAGGGTCAAAAAGTAAAAGTGATGTATGCTTTATGTAAGTGGTGGAATCCTCTTCTCCATTGAAAGTATTTCTTTTTGTGTGTGTGTGTGTGTTTGGTGGGATAAAGAGTCTCACTCTGTTGCCCAGGCTGGAGTGCAGTAGCGCAATCTCAGCTCACAGCAACCTCTGCCTCCTGGGTTCAAGCAATCCTCCTGCCTCAGCCTCCCCAGAAGCTAGGATTACAGGCGCACACCACCACATCCAGCTGATTTTTGTATTTTTTTTGCAGAGATGGGGTTTCACTGTGTTGGCCAGGCTGGTCTCAAACTCCTGACCTCAAAGTGATCGAACTGCCTCGGCCTCCCATAGTGCTGGGATTACAGACGTGAGCCCCTGTGCCTGGCCCCCCATCAAAAGTATTTTTTCATCTTTGTGTACCATCTCATGTCAGTGACAGAAAGTGCAAGTTCTTAGGCAGATGTGTTTGCAATGGGGAAGATGTGGAGAAACAGGAAGAGAAGCTGGGCAGTGGCTCTGACCGGCCGGGCAGTCGGGGCCCACATGACTGGAGGAGCTGACTGTCAAAGCAAGAGTGTTGAGGAACGATGAGAAACGAGGTGGAGAGTCAGCCAGGATGAGACAGCCCTGGGCCAGCTTCTGAGAGCAGGATGCTTGGCGTGGATGTCTGACCATCCTTGGCAGGGGAGCCTGCGTCTCTGTTTGACAGAGGAGAGGAAGAAAGAGAAATAACATTTTCTGAGCCACCAAGAAGGAAGCGGCCTGAATGGGGAAGGGCTGAGTTCAGGGACCTGGATGAAGACATCACGGGGGTGATGCTGTGACTCAGGATGGACCCAGGCAGGAGGCACCCAGCTCCACCACTCCCTGTGACCCCATGAGATCCCCCAAATCCTCAGAAGGAGAGCCACTTCCTGGGTTGGCAGTCACCTCCGGTTTATGTATATAACCAGAAGGAGTAGGAGTCCAGACCGTGTGGAAGCTCTGGCCCAGCCCAGGGTCATGTGGTCCATGGGCGAGATGAACTGGCCAATGTCCGGGTGTCGTGGCTGGGAGGACACAGCTGGTCCTCGCGCCCGCCGAGCAGCTTCCCACACATCGATCAGTGCCTCTGGTGAGCATGACTCCTTCTGAGGAGTCCCATTGATCAGGCCAGATGGAAAACTAGTAGCTGTGATTGGGATGAGTGAATATTCATTTGGAAATGTCAATGAGTAACTGGAGATGATGCCTGCAGTGACTTGTCTGGCAGGATCGATTCCAGACATGAGGTGAACCAGACGTTGGCGGGGACCGAAGGCAGGAGCCAGGGACCCTGGGTGGGGCAGGGGGAGTGGTGGAGGCCAGAGAATGTGTAGGACAGTGAGGTCAGACACATTTCCCTGCCTCCCCACCCCCAGTTCTGTGGCTCTCCTGTCTGTCTGGAGCTTTTGTCTTCAAGTGTGGCACTCCCTGCATAGTGGCCACCAGGCCTGAGGACATCTGTGTGTGTGGAAGGGGTTGAAATGGGTCTGCTGAACCTGCCTTCTTCCTGGGCATGCTGGGAGGAGGGGCTGCAAAAATGTCAAGTTGAAGGGGTCTCTGGGCTCTAACTGAGACCCTTCTCCCACTTTTTTTTTTTTTTATGGTTTTGAGACAGAGTTTCCCTCTGCCGCCCAGGCTGAAGTGCAGTGGCATGATCTTGTCTCACTGCCACCTCCATCTCCCGGTTTCCAGCGATTCTCCTGCCTCAGCCTCCCAGGTAGCTGGGAATACAGGCTCGCGCCACCGTGTCTGGCTAATTTTTGTACCTTTTTTTTTTTTTTCGAGACAGAGTCTCGCTCTGTCGCCCAGGCAGGAGTGCAGTGGCCGGATCTCGGCTCACTGCAAGCTCTGCCTCCCGGGTTTAAGCCATTCTCCTGCTTCAGCCTCCCGAGTAGCTGGGACTACAGGTGCCCGCCACCTCGTCTGGCTAGTTTTTTGTATTTTTTTAGTAGAGACGGGGTTTCACCGTGTTAGCCAGGATAGTCTCGATCTCCTGACCTCGTGATCCGCCCGTCTCGGCCTCCCAAAGTGCTGGGATTACAGGCTTGAGCCACCGTGCCCGGCCTAATTTTTGTATTTTTAGTAGATGTGGGGTTTCGCCATGTTGGCCAGGCTGGTCTTGGACTCCTGACCTCACGTGATCTGCCCGTCTCAGCCTCCCAAAGTGTTTAGATTACAGGCATGAGCCACCGCACCTAACCTCTTCTCCCCACTTCTGTCAGTAGATCCTAGCTGTGCACAAGTCAGGGTTGGGGCCAGGAGAGGCTAGGAGATTTTGGTTAGGGTCTCCTTGCACTAGGATGGAGGGATGGCGGGATTCAGCCACTTCAGCCCAGGAGCTCTGGCCCTGGCTGGAGGCCTCCTGGACAGAGGTGGGAAGACATCGCTGCTGGCCCGGGAGGCCAGGAGCCCTGTCAGCTTATTGCCAGGTGCACTGTCACCTAGGTGTGGCCTGCTACTTCCCCCAGCCCCAATTAACCATCTGCAGGAGCTGCCGTCGGCATGGGGGAGGGGCTGGGTCCCGCTGCTCTGTGCAGACTGCTCAGCTAATGAGGGGGTCTGTGAAATTTTTAATTACGGCTCCCATGCCTGGCTTAATTATTTGCATATGGCTTTTACAAGTGGGAAGAGGACGATTGCATGCAGCGCAGCACTTCTCAGCCCCACGTTTGACTTTAATTAAAGGCAGAACCTGAGGTCTTTCCATCACTAATGATCGTGGAAAATTAGCTTCCAATTCCCAGGGGTCTCCAGAGTGATGCACCCTGAGGCGGAGAGTGGGTGGAGAGGGGATGGAGTAGGGAGAGGAGCGGGAGGCACAGATGGCAGATGGTCCTGCTGGGCTGCCACTCCGGAGTACCCCCAACCCCAGGCCACCCTCCCACTGCCTTCCCTCCGGGCTGCCTGGACAAGGGAGCCTCACTTCCCTCTTCCAGGAAGCAGACCTGACCTTGGGCAGCAACTAGGAGGAAGCCCTGCAGAGCGAGACCCAGACAGAGCGAGAGCCAGTGAAGGTTGCCAGGGTCATTCTCCCATTGGCCAGGAGCTGGGTGTGTTCTGGCTGTGGCTGGACTGCTCCGGGCTGGTGGCCACAGGCAGAGGAGCGGGAGTTTCTGAAATGAGTACATGTGTGTGCACACATGTCTACAGCATGTGCACACGCCGGCACACAGATACACAGGATGGAGCCATAGAGACACACCTGCATGCTCACACACGTGTGTGTACATATGTCCACTCAGGAGCAAAGGAGTGAATGTGTAGTGGGCCCTGGGGCCATCCCTGTGCCCCCATCCCTCTTGTCTCCTACTCACAGAGCTGGGAGGGGCTGACCCCAGGGCAGTTTCATCCCACTGTTTCCAGTAGCCAGGCCTGCGCCACCCCCAGCACAGAGCATCCCCTCAGCCCCAGGCACACTGGGTCAGGAGGTTCTATTGGCTCAGGATCCAGGGACTTGTTCCCTGGTTACAGATTGGCTCAGGATCCAGGGACTTGTTCCCTGGTTACAGATGGGACTCCCTCCCTTCTACTGGACATAATGAGGATGCCTGTAGCTTGGACTATGGCTGTAGCCATTGAACCATGAAGGGAGCTCTCTGAGGATAAAACCCACCCCAAGGACAGAGCAGCAGAGCCACTAGCAGAGCCTTGGTCCCCGGTGACACTGTGGAGCCTCGATTTTCCTGATGAGCTGGTTTTTCTGTTTCTCGCCTCCAAAAACATCCTGGTCTAGGCAGGGTCTGTGTGCAGTGCGTGGTCTCACCCTGCACACGGTTGATGGCAACCACTGAACCACGCAAGAGCTGGTTTCCCGGCAACACCCCAGCCTCCTTCCTGCCCCACTGAGGAGGCTGCCCTGTAGGTCAGGGCTGAGCCTTCCTGGCACAGGGACTGAAGTCAGCAGCCGGGGCCGCCATAACAAAGGCCACACAGACTGGGTGGCTTGAACAACCATGTTTAAGTGCCATCTGGTCACAGAGCTGTAGGAACCAGCTTCTGACCAGCGAGGCTACAGCAGCCTCTCTTCCCAGAGGATTTTTCTCCCTCAGCTGATTTTGCACAAAAGTCCTTGAACTGGGAAGCATTGTTCTTATTCAGGAGTCGCGTGCCTTTCCCCAATCCAGGTTCCTGGGTTGGGGGAACTCAAGAGTGGCAGTCCAGCAGGATCATCTGTCTTTCCCCCTTCCAGGCTCCTACTTGAACCTCATGTCCCTGCTGGATTTGGCCTGAGATCCACCCGTTGGCCCCTCTTTCATCGTAGGAGGCTGAAGCAGGAGGATCACTTGAGTCCTCTTTCATCATAGAGGGGGCAATGGGTGGTAGACCTCAGGCCAAATCCAGCATAGACATAAGGCTCAAGTAAGTTTTTAAAAATGTGCATTGCTTGCCAATTTCAGAATCAGGAAATTTCAAGTTAAAAATCCAGGTTTCCAAATTGGAAGGTCTAAAGGTCTGCATTGCTACAAGGGTCATCAGATGTTTCATTTAAAAAATAATTTTGGGTCCAGTGTGGTGGCTTCTGCCTGTAATCCCAGCACTTTGTGAAGCTGAGGCAGGCAGATCGTTTGAGGCCAGGAGTTTGAGACCAGCCTGGCCAATACAGCAAAACCCCGTCTCTACTAAAAATACAAAAATTAGCCGGGTGTGATGGTGCATGCCTGTAGTCCCAGCTACTCAGGAGGCTGAGGCAGGAGAATCGCTTGAACCCGGGAGGCAGAGGTTGTAGTGAGCCAAGGTTATGCCACTGCATTCCAGCCTGGGCAACAGAGAGAGACTCCATCTCAATATAATAATAATAATAATAATAATAATAATAATAATAATAATAATAATAATAGTAGTAGTAACTTTTGCCCCAGTGTGATGGTTTATGCCTGTCATTCCAGCCCTTTAGGAGGCTGAGGTGGAAGGATTGCATAAGGCCAGGAGTTTAAGACCGGCCTGAGCAATAGTGAGACCCCATCTCTATAAAAAATTTTTGAAAATTAGTTGGGGGTTATAGCATGTACCTGTGGTCCCAGCTACACAGGAGACTGAGGCAGGAGGACCACTTGAGCCCAGGAGTTTGAGGCTGCAGTGAGCCATGATCACTGCACTCCAGCCCGGGTGACAGAGCAAGACCCAGACTCTTAAAAAAGAAAAAAAAAAATCCAGGTTCCCAAATGGGAAGATCTGAAGGTCTCAATCTGCTACCAAGGGTCATTGTATGTATCATTTGAAACATATACTTTATTATGAAAGTGTCATGTAGTTATTATACGAAATGAGCTGCTTCAAACAACTGCTCACTAAAGACCAATGACTGACATTTTGAGTCCCACTATAAAAATGCCTGTCTTCCTTCCTCTTTAGAGCAATCACATAAGAAGTCAGGGCTTGAGCAACCCCTTGTGTGATCAGCTGGCAGGGGGGCACCGGGGCATGAGTGTGGGGTCTGTGTGGATACTCTTTTGCTTTGAGATGGTCCCAGTTAGCTGAGTGCTGCCCACATCCCTGCCCCACCTGCCCCCGCCTGGGACAGATGCCACGGAGCCCCATGTACAGGGATCATAATGGTTTACAGCTCTTCTGCCTGTGTCCTTGAGGCTGAGTGATGAGGGCATGCGAAACCCAGGATGGTAGAAAAGAGGCTGCAGGCTTAGGGAGAGAAACCAGAGAAACCAGACTCCCTTGGATGTTGTTCAAGATAAGTGAATAATTCAGCAGAGCCATGTGGAAAGATGGTGAGACCTGCCGTGGAGGAGCAGGCACCCTGCAGAGAGGACTGGGATCCAGCAACCTATTCCACCTGACCCAAGCCTCTTCCTCCACTCCAGAGCAGCATCCCACCACCGTAGGAATCTTCTCAGTTCCATGATACTAGTCCACAAGGGACCTACTTAGTGGCTGGGAAAACAGAAGCTCAGATATATAACATGAGGATGACCAAAATCTCCCAGTGACAGCATTGAATGCTGAGTGCTATCTCCCCTGTGCTACCCTCTCACAGTCCCTTCTGTCGCAGAAAAGCCGTTAGTCTCTGGGAACACACAGGAGGGTGCCTCACTTGGCCCGGGGGCCATCAAGGAATGGTGAGAGATGAGACTGGGCACGGGAGGTCGGCAGAGGCAGGATATTCACAGATCTGGTGGACCATGCTGAGACATTTTAACTTGGGTCACTGGGCACCTGGGGGACTCGGGAGTGACCACAGATGTGTTGCAAGGCAGGTGTCGAGATGGGGAGCTGTCCAGGCCACAGGTCCTGAATCAGAGCCGCACTGAGGGACGGGGAAAGAAAGACAGGACACATGTTCAGAAGGCCAGATCTGCACTTGAGTGTCAGGAGAGAGGGAGGAAATGTTAGGCTGGACCCACATTTCTGGCTTTCCAACACCCTGTGGGGAAAAAGAAGGGCACCAAGGGGTCACTAGGCTGGAGGAGACTTGGAACACAGGATGTTAGCTGGAAGGAGACCTTAGGCAGAGACTAATAGAGAAGGCAGGTTCCTGTCCCATGCACAGTCACTCATTAGTGCTTCCAGGTCATTTGAAGCGCCGGTCCCTTCCTGGTGGCCTGAAGGAGACCTGTTTTTCCACAGAGCATCCAGGATAGAGCCAAGAGACTTTTGTTCTGCCATATTCTTAGTCTTGAGCCTTCACATTGGAAGAGACCAGCCTGTTTTGAGATGAGCTCCAGGGAAAATCATGCTGGACTGGTAGAGGTCAAGACTGTGGGGGCTCACCTGTAAACCCAGTGCTTTGGAAGGCCAAGGTAGGAGGATTACTGGAGGCCAGGAGTTTGAGACCAGCCTGGGCAACATAGTGAGACCCCACTTCTACAAAAAATTAAACATTTAACCAGGCACTGTTAAATTGAGTAGTCCAAGCTACTCAAGAGGCTGAAGTGGGAGGATTGCTTGAGCCCAGAAGTTCGAGGCTGCAGTGAACCATGATTGCATCTCTGCACTCCATCCTGGGTGATAGAGTGAGACCCTGTCTCTAAAAAAATAAAAATAAGAAAAGATCTTGGAGGTTACCCTTTGGAAGCCAGCCTGCTTCCAAAGGGTATGGCCATGCATGTGTGCTGAGTGGACCCCCAGAGCACAACCACTGGACTCCGTGTGACCCCAGCCCAAAGGACCCAGCTGACTCCAGTGCAGGAGCTTCCTTTCACCTTCGTCATCCTCTTACTAGCTTCTCTTCATTCACCACACATTGCCCAAGCACCTGCTCTGTGCCAGGCACTATTGGCAGCTGGAAACATAAAGACAAGTCCTCTGGGGCCTCCTTGTGCCAGCCACAGGGAGAGATTCCCTGGAAGGCAGCCAAGCTTTCTTGCCATTCTGTCCTCCTCGGAAGTCTATGGACTGCCTTGTGTCTCTGCACCCTGCCAGGGGCCAGAGCATTCCGGGTTTACTCACAGACTCCTCTCTGGCCATATTATACCCCAACTTTTGATTTTGAGAAGTAAATATGCAATTTTTTTCCTCCCTGTAATTTTCCCTGCTGTGGCTGCGGATGTCAGAGCCGCTGGAAAATGTGAATAGCTCAGTGCTTTCTAGAAGTAAAAGGAGGCTGGCCACGCCGCATCCTACATCCCCAGGTGCTCTTGGCAGGATCCGGCATCTCAGCTGGGGAGAGATGCTCTCCAGGCTGTACTGTCAAGGGAACTTTTAACCCAAATAATTCATGTTCCCACCTTCTTTCATTAGCAATGAGATAATTGCCAAGAAGTAAGTGTGTATCCATGAGAGTGTGCACACGCATGCGTGTCTGTTGCAGGGACGTTAGCAGAGGAGGCGAGGTGAGTGTATTTGCTTACACAGCCAAACTTTCTGCGTGTTCCTCTGGAGACTCTCAGACCTTCGTGTCTCAGTAACTGAAGGTCAGGACAGTCTGATCTAAGCTTTTGTTTTGGAAAAGCGTGGCTGGGGTGGAGAGAGAGAGGATTTGAGTCAGATCTGGGGTGGCGCTTATTTCCTGTGTGTAACCTTGGCCATATTTAGTCTCTCTGGGTCTTCATTTCATCATCTGCAAAACAGAGTGGTGGCCTTGGAGATCTGCTGTCCAGATCTTCCTTCCAAGAAGGATTTGCTGACCACCAGGGGATTGTGTGGTCAGCAGCCAGCCTCCAGTCCTCAGCTCCACGAGGGGCTGCTTCATCTGCAGCAAACTGCCTCATCTGATATCACACCCTTCTCTGGGCAACAGACATCCAGCTACTGAGTAAGCGGGAGGTGTAAAGGTCCAGCCCTATCTTCCTTCTGCAGGACACTCCGATAGGCTGAATCCACTCCAGAGCCCACCATCAAGGCCTACATCCCTATTCCACTTCTTCCCACTCTAGCTTCCTCCCTTTTTCCTTCGCAGGTATTGATCCTTAATAAACATCTTACACCCCAAATTCCATCTCAGTATCTCCTTACAGAGAACCAGACCTGTGGCAAATAAGGATAATGATTTTTACTTCAAAAGGTTATTGTGTGAAAGCTAAATGGGATGTTTATGTAGTATCCAGCATCGTGCTTGGAACATTAACAAATCATGATAAATATCTGTTCCTTTTTCTTTTCTTCCCCTAAAAACTGTGACTCAAAATCCCATTCTGGGCCTTGAGCAGGTGTTCCTAACCTGTGCTCTGTAATACTGGTTTAGAAAAAGCCCAGCGAGGCAAGTGGCCCTGAGAATCTGTGCTGCAGCTAAATCTGAGATCCTGGCTGATGGCTTCAGAGCCATTCTTGTCCCCGTGAAGTTCATTATCCATGGATCACATCAGCCCTCTTCAAGGTTCCTCACTGAAAAGAAATTGAGCATGCAAATACTCTTTTATCATAATCACCACGTATCCACAGGGTAATTCATAAAAGAGCTGGAAATATATTGAAATTCAATATTGTTTTAGTCCAAATCAATATTAATAATTGTTTGCATTTTTAAAGTGCAATTTGCAATTGAAAAGTGCACAAAGATCAACCAGTAGTTGCTAACACATCAAATTTTCCTGTTAAAGGCATAGTCCCTTAACTTTAAAATGTTTCTCATACAACAGGAGCTGGAGCTGATCCATGGAAATGACTATCTATTATTTACGTGCACAACATTAGAATTTGCTTCCATTCTGCATGAACTGAAAGGCCAGTCACTTTTATTTTTAAGTTTTTGATTTCTTTAATTAAATTTTTAATTTTGAAATAATTATATATTCATATGCAGTTGTAAGAAATAATGCAGAGAAATCCCATGTATCCTTTACACCCTTCCCCCGACTGTAACATCTTGCAAAACCGTAGAACAGTATTAAAACCAGGATATTGACATTGATACGGTTGAGATAGAGAACATTTCCTTCCCCACAAGGATCCTTGTGTTGCTTTCTTCAGATCTTTAAAAATTAAAGATTTTTGAAGGAAAAAGGACCCTGTTAGATTTCTGCCTTGAAACGATAGCTATCACTAAATGAGGCACGCTTCCAGCTGGGCTCAGTGGAGTTCACACAGGGGAATGGTCCCCTAGGTAAAGAGTAGCCCAGGTGGAACTCACCTCAGCCAGGGAGACCTCATGGGAGCGCAGCTTTGCACATCAGAAAGAGCCTGAGAACAGTTTTCAGTTTGACACTTGCAGTGTGACCTTTGATCTCTCAAACAAGGACAGGGTTGTCAAGAAGGGAAACAGCTTGGCTGGGCTCATGTGGGCCATAGGAGCCCAGTTATCCCTGAAACAGGCCTTCCCAGAGTGTAGAACTCTGGGCACAGCCCTGGCAGCCTCCTGAGGCCATGCCATGGGACGGACCCAGATTCCTGGTGAGGGACAGGTGGCAAGTGTGGGTGAGGAGTGCCCTTGACTGAAGCCCACCTGACATGCTTGAAAGTAACCCTATGCAAATGAAATTCACAAGGTGCCTCCCTGTTTCAAGATATTTGTCTCACACCAGAGCTGCAGGAAACTTGGGAACTCATCTACAGCAGATATTTTGGATGAGGACTGATTCTGAGATAGGGAAACTCAAGTCCTGAAGATCAGACTTGAGTGGAGGGGAAGTCAGGCCAGAGAACCTGGAGTGCCCCGCTCTGAGCCTGATGGCCACCCTGTAACATCCACATGCCTTGTTCAAGCTGCTTCCACTGAGGGTTTTGGGTTTTTGTTTTGTTTTGTTTTGTTTGTTTGTTTGTTTGTTTTTGATATCAAGGTTTGTGTTTTTATTTTATTTTATTTTATTTTATTTTTTTATTTTTTTATTTTTTATTATACTTTAAGTTCTAGGGTACATGTGCATAATGTGCAGGTTTGTTACATATGTATACTTGTGCCATGTTGGTGTGCTGCACCCATCAACTCGTCAGCACCCATCAATTCATCGTTTATATCGGGTGTTTTTGAGACGGAGTTTTGCTCTTGTTACCCAGGCTGGAGTGCAATGTCGCGACCTCGCCTCACTGCAACCTCTGCCTCCTATTCTTCTGCCTCAGCCTCTCGGGTAGCTGGGATTACAGGTGGCTGCCACCATCCCTGGCTAATGTTTATAGTTTTAGTAGAGATGGGTTTCACCATGTTTGCCAGGCTGGTCTCAAACTCCTGACCTCAGGTGATCTACCCGCCTTGGCCTCCCAAAGTGCTGGGATTACAGGCTGAGCCACTGTGCCTGGTGTTTTTTTTGTTTTGTTTTGTTTTTTTGTTTGTTTGCTTTTTTGTGAGACAGAGTCTCGCTCTGTTGCCCTGACTGGAGTGCAGTGGCCCAATCTTGGCTCACTGCAACCTCTGCCTCCCAGGTTCAAGCAATTCTCCTCCCTCAGCCTCCCAAGTAGCTGGGATAACAGGTATGCACTACCACACCCAGCTAATTTTTGTAATTTTAGTAGACATGGGGTTTCACCATGTTGGCCAGACTAGTCTCAAGTTCCTGACCTCTAGTGATCTACCCACTTCATAATCATATTTAAGTGTACAGTTCAGTGGCATTAAATACATTCACATTGTTGGGCAGCCATCACCACCATCCATCTCCAGAACCTTTTCATCATCCCAAACAGAGACTCTGTACCCATTAAACAACACCCTGTTCCTCCTTCCAGTCCCTGGTAACCTGCATTGTACTTTCTGTCTCTGTGAATTGGACTACTCCTGGCACTCCACACAAATGAAATTATACAGTGTTTGTCCTTTTGTGTCTGGCTTGTTTCACTTAACATGATGTCTTCAAGGGTCTCCCATGTCATAGCATGTGTTGCTATCATTGACTTTTTGATCGACACAAGCAAGCTGTAGTTTTTTTGGGGGGTTTCCTAGCATCACAATATATTTTAAAGGTTTGGGGATGCATTATTCCACTTTTGTATTGCTATAAAGAAATACCCGAGGTTGAGTAATTTATAAGGAAAAGAGGTTTAATTCGCTCGCGGTTCTGCAGGCTGTACAAGAAGCATGGTGTTGGCATCTGCTCAGCTTCCGGGGAGGGCTTCAGGAAACTCACAATCATGGTAGAAGGCAAAGTGGGAGGAGGCAGGTCACATGGCAAGAGAAACGGCAAGAGAGAGATGAAGGGGGAGGTCCTAGACTCTTAAATAGTCGCATTTCACATGAACTGAGTGAGAACCACCTCATCACCAAGGAGATGGCGCCATGCCATTCATGAGGGATCCGCCCCACGATGCAGTCTCCTCCCACCAGGCCCCACCTCTGACACTGGGGAATCACATTTCACCATGAGATTTGGAGGGGACACATATCCAAACCATGTCAGGGGACAATCAGTCAATTTCGTGGCATCTCAGTAGCGTGTGTCTTTTGTGTAAACATTGCACCTGTTAATATACATATATATGTAGAGAGAGAATCAACATTTGTCTCTAAAAATATATTCGTCTTCAAGCTCTGTGATCTGAAATCTGTCATACTGAGATGAGGAGGCAAAAGTGAGGTCCTGGTGGCGAGCGTGCCTTGGGTATTCCAAGTTTTAAGGCTCCATCGGGCTCCCTGGGGACCTTTTCTTCCTTGCTTCTTCCTTGCCTCCTGTCATAGGATTGGGCTACTCTTTGGACCTGATTCCAACGCAGCTCTGATGAAAACAAACCCTCAGCTCCCTGAAACATAAATGACCTTTTTAGAATTCCAGGTTCATGGAGTGCCTCTCTCCAGATGGCCCCAAACACTTCCATCTATTAACTCGTGCTTATTCAACATGCAGCAGAGGCTATTGATGACCTTCCCTGTGCCGGGGACTGTGCTAGGTGCTGGGAATACAAAGACCGGGAGAGGCCTCCATGTGGTTCCCGATTCCGAGGCGCAGAGTCAGAGGCAGGCGGCAAATGCTCTTCCCACAGTGGGAGAAGGGCTGTCACCGTGATGGTGCTCTCAGGGGACCAAAGTTCACACATTCAGGGAATTCGGGGCACTGTGTCAGCATTCCGGACTCTGCCAGGATGAGGGGACTCAGTTTCTCTACATGCAGAATGACTGTTCCTTGCCCTGCCCCACTGGCGTAAAATGTACTCAATATGCAAGAAGCCCTGGCAGAGATAGTGTCCATGGTGCGGTCAGTTGACGTGGCCTGTCAGTCTTTGGCCACGCTCTCAGGCCCCCCTCGCTGTGGCTGTGTGTTTGCAGGTGCCCCTCAGACTCCACCTGGCAATGTGTCCGCGATGGTGGGAGGCTGGGCTGTGGTGCTCCTAGTACGGCTATGGCGGCAAGCTTTAGGACCTCATGAGCCTGATTCACGGGGTAACCTCCACCCCAGAAAGCCCTTTCTCCCCGCTGCAGAGCATGGGGCTGAGGGGAGTGGAGAGAACCCTGCCTTGTAGCAGGGGAGCAGACAGCAGGTAAATTGCATTCCCCGGGAGTAGCGTGCAGCCCGGCGGGGGCCTGGCTATGCCAAGGCCAGGCTCTGGGGATTTCAGGACCCAGGCCAGCGCTCCCCAGCAGCACGGCAGGAGCCAGCCTGAGAGTCTGCAGCCCCGCCTTGGAGTCTGAGCACTCGCGCCCATCCGTCATCCTTGCAGAACATTGCAACTTTATGCCTACGCATAAAAACTGGAGGGACTCGTCCCAGAGTTTGCTGCCGCCGCCGCCGCTGCCATTAAAGCGGTTTTAATTAGCTGCAGGATTTTTAATGAGCTCAAATCAAGAAAAGCCCCATCTCAGAAGTAAGCGAGAGCCGCGCACAGGGAAGAACTAGTCTGACAAAACAGAAGGAGGTGGTGCTCTCGGGGGACCGGGCTGTGGGCTCCGACCTGGATCGGCGAGGAGCAGATGAGTTCCTGAGGCCAGAAGGCTGAGGAGGGAAGCCGGGGCTCAGGGACCAGCGACCGGTGCAGAGTCCCCGCTGCTGCCACCGCGGCAGAAGGCACGGTGCCGGATTCAAGGTGACGGCAGTGCCTGGCTCCATTCTCCTCAAGTTGCCATAGCAGCCTCTCTCCCAACAAGCAGCTTCTCCGGGAGCCCTCAGCCGGGAGGGACGTCATTGTTCTCTCCTGCCCGTGTGGTGCAAGGAGACCCACCGGACAGAGAACTTTCCAGAGCCCAGGGTCCACTGACCACGTGGGTGCACCCATGCTATCTGGAGCTAGGCACGGGGACAGGTCCCCACGGCCACAGGGGATCCTCTGGGCGGCTAGGGGGAGCGTCCAGGCCCAGAAGCAGCCGCAGCCAAGCGTGTCCTTGGAGCCGTCCATGCGTCTGTCCGCCTGCTGCCGGTCGCCACTGGAGGTGCGTGTGTTTTGGCTGAATTCCCAAGTCCTTGCTTGTGCCCTGAAGTGAATTTCTTCAAAGAGACACATTTTTAAATCAAATAAATAAGGAAATGGGAGGAATCCTTCGCCCTGCCCTGTGTCCCAGGAGGTGTTTATAAGATTAATTGGATCTTTTTTTTTTTTCTTGAAGTAAAAATTGGTGACGCCATTCAGGCCTCAGGGAGAAAAGCCATCAGGAGGACTGAGAATTGTGAGGCTGGGCAGGAGCTGCTGGAAACTCTCCGGGGCTGTTTATTTTTCTTGCCTGAACCCTCCCTCTTCTGTGCCCCTGGCAGGCTGGATTTTCTTATTGTCTGATGGTCTTGGGATGGGTATAGGGAGGTGAAGGCAGGTTTTGCCCTTGTCATCAGAGCTGAGAGTGATGTAGTCTGTGGTGAGGATGGGACAGTCCCAGGTGGAGGCTGAGGCCTGTGACTGGGTTTTTGCCCCACCCCCCAGCCTTCCAGGCCCCAGTCTGTGACAGATGGTGGTGTCCACTCCCCAGGCAGCAGCTGCACTCCCAGGAGAGGCAGACAGACAGCTCTTAGACCAGCAGCTCTTGTTGCCTTGAAAACAACTTGCAACTTTGAAGCCTGGGGTCCTCGAGGAACAATAGAGGATTCCACACCCCCTGGAATGCCCGGGGGTCTGTCAGTGACCGCCCTTCCTTCCCACACCTTAGGGGAAAGGAGGCTTCTATAGAGTCCAGTTGGCTTCCTTGTGGGGCATTGAAGGCCCAGCCATACTGCTGGCCAGTTACCCAGGAGGGGAGGCACGCTGACCTTTTGATTTCTCTTTGCACGGAGCAGGGAGTTAGCTGGTCAGATGGCTCCCAGTGAGAACAAACACAGGGCTGAGGGTCCCAGAGGGAAAAGCTGGGGTCTGGGGCTTAGGGGCTGGACTCTGAAGCCACAGGCGGCTCCAATGCCAGCTTCCCTGGTGTAGAGAGGATGTTCGTGTTCTCTCTGGGGGGCCAGCAAAGGCAGGGTCTTTGAAAGGGGGAACTCGAACAGATGAAGCTCTACCACCACGAAGGTGTGGTCCTGGGTCTGTGTCCTCTTCCCTTTCCTGGATTTGGGGGCACGGATGTGGTCCTTGCTCTGGCTCCCAGGTACATGGGTGGCTGGAGCCAGGCATCATGGGGTGGGTTTGGTTTGGGCAGGTTCAGAAACAAGTGAGGACAGGTCTTGGCTGCAGGACCCGTTTCATCCTTGACAGTGGATGTCTGTACTGGCTTGAATGGAGACAGACTGGGGGAGAAGAGAGCACCGGCCAGCTCTCTTGTAACCATTCTGCAGCGCCAGCTACTGAACAAATGAGATGATGATCACACATGCTCCTGAGTCCCCTTTGTTCATCAGGTAGAGCCTGATACTGACTCCTTATTAGCTGTTTTACCAGGTAGTGCTGGGCACTAGCCATGAACTTGTTCTCCTTCCTCCCTCCCTCCTTCCAAAATGTCTTGATGTTGGAAGCTACCCTAGGTCAAACTGGCTTCCTGGTGTCTGACTCAGGAGGCTGTGGAAGTGCGCCCAAAGTGTGGTCAGCTTACTCAGGGGCTCATGACGGTTGCTTTCCAGCTGGGGCCTTGCTGGGGACCATCAATGGTGTGTGTGCAGGCATTGGCCGGCATGCACCCGGGCATGTGTGCATATGCGTGTTAGCGAACCCACATCTGCTTAGGTCCGTGGGTGCGGTGCACATGTGAACGCTGTCCCCATGACACTGCAACAGCGGCTGCTCCCGAGAGACCCTGCATGCTCTTCCTGGTCCCCATCTGAGAGCCATGGCCCCGCTGTGTTGGTGTGTGACGTCTTTTCCATTCTTCTAACTCCTTTCTATGACTGCCTGGGGCTCCCCCGAGTGAGGCTGGAGAGAACAGCTCTGCCTCCCTCGTCAGCCACTCACTCTCTCCTGAGGCTTTGGGGTTGGGCCCTGTGGGCCTCGGGCTCTGCAATGCAGCGCTGTCCTCACAGAGGGAAGGGCTTAGGGAATGGTAGGGTGTCGCAGCTGCTGTGGGGCTTGCACTGCTGCATCTGTGTCTTTGTAAGGCAGTGAACCCCAGGTTCTCAGGATGGCCTCATCCAGGGCAGCCATGGAGGGAGACGCCCCAGCCCCACACAAGGGGCTTTGAGTCTGAGCCCTTGGGGACACGTAACTGTCCATTTCTACCCTCTACAGGCAGGGCACGGGTGGCCTTGGTGGGTGACAGGAAGTAGCAGTTTGTCTTTGGGGCAGAGGCCATTGCAGTGAGGTCGGGGCTGGCCTGACACTCCAGAGCCAGCTCCAGAGACAAAACAGGCCCAGCTCAGTACTTCTGTAAAAAGCTGGAAGGCCGCAGGAACCACCTGCTCGGCACAGTCCAGAGAGCCCAGCATCAGGTGCCTTGCTGGTGCGGAGAGGCCTGGGGCAGGTTAATTAAAGTTAACTGAGTGAAAAAATAATTACAGAGACTGCAGAGGGGAGAAACCCAAACCTGCAATTTACCCTCCCCAGCCCTTGAGCTTTTCAGAAGAACAATCTGGTCGTGGGGAGTTGTGGGCGGGGAGCAGGGAGAGCGCCTCTTCTCATCCCTCATGCTCCATGGGCTGGATGTGGGGGCTTCTTCCCCCAGCGCTTGGGTCCATGTTGGGGAGGAGTCGCCTGGCTGAAGTATTGTCCCTGGGCAGGGAAATGTCCTTCGGCCGAGCAGCACATTTGGCCTGGGGCTTGACCAGCTACCTAGCTGTGGCCTCAGAGGCTACTGGGAGCTGCCCACCTGGCCTCACCTCCCTCAGACACTGACCTGTGCCAGGGTGGGGAAGTTTACCCCAGGGCTCCTTGGGTAGAAGAAGGGTGGTCCCCTGGGCCTGGCCAGCAGGGCCCGCTGGAAAGTAAGGGGACAGAGTGACCGACCTTCAAAGGAGGGGGGCTCCCTGGGGTGCCTGCCACCTGTGCCTTCCTCCCCCTGTACTCTGTCCATGCTCTCTCTACCCTCCACTGCAGGAACTTATATTCTTCCTTTGGGCAAATGGCCTTGGGGTGCCCCCATCTCGATGCACAGCCTGGCCCTGTTGGCATGACTGGCTGCTATGTGGGGGATGGGGAATTTCTCTCCCTGCCCTTTAGGAGGAAGCAGGGTAAGGGGTAGGTCACATGGATATACTCTGGGTCTGCAGTGGCCGGAGCAGTTAGTGCCCACCCCCAGGAACACGAAGGGGTGTTAGCACGCAGCCTCTGCACCTCTGAGCTTGGAGTCTGCTGGACACAGGTGTAACTGCCCCACCTCCGCTCCAGGCCAAGGGCCTCGAGCTCAGGGACTCCTGTGGTCTGGCCAGAGCCTCAGCTCCCTCTGGTGTGACTGTCCAGAGGGACTGCCATGCGCCAACCCATCTGTCAGTCCATCAGTGAGGACAGCCCTGGCTGGTGTGGGGGAGTCCATCTGTGCCTGAATATCCTTTGAGCCTAGCAGGCCCCTTCTCAGAGCTGCCTGCTTTGTGGAGACCTTGTCCCCAGTGCCCTACAGAGAGGAGCAGGGTGGAGGCTCATTCAAGATCTTCTCTGCCCACCGGGCCGGGTGCCAGGGACAAGGACCCAGGTTTCCGCCGGTACCTAGGCCCCCACCCTGGGGGGCACACATGCTTATTTGGAGGTCTGGACAGTACAGGGGATGGCTGCTGGCTACTGACTGGGGGCCTGGGGGGTTCCCACTTCGGCTCCCCAGGCAGGGCCAGACGGTGTCTCATTCCATGATTTTTCTGGAGGTGCAGATACAGGAGACCCTGGTGGAAAGCTAGCATTCCAGCCACAGGTGGGAACAGGCTGCCCTCAGCCTCCCGGGCATGAAAAGGTGGAAAGGGCACCCCTGGGTAACTTGTAGAGGGCAGAGGCATCCGGGAATTACACTTGGGTTGCTGCAGTGAGCGGGGCCTCCACCTGCCCTGGTGCCTTGCAGCTTGGTGATGACTGTCCCCACTCTGCCCCGTAGACCTCGGCCTGATGGATGCCTGGTGTGGACGATGAGGGAAGAACGTGCCTCCCACACCCGAGAGGTGACCCCTGAGCGAGTCCTGGATGACTCCGCGACCTGGAACGATGCGGCTGGCCTGCCTGTTCTCATCCGTCCTGCTGTTCGGAGCTGCAGGCCTCCTCCTCTTCATCAGCCTGCAGGACCCCACGGAGCTCGCCCCCCAGCAGGCACCAGGTGAGTCCTTGTGCTGAGTCCTGCCATCACCACCCCCAGCTTTCCAGCCTGAAGCTCAGGCCTCCACGGCTGCCCTGGTGTGCTGGGCTTGGGGGAAAGGAGCAAGTCTGTGCCAAGACCCCCAGCAGGCAGAGTCCTGGCTTCCCGGGGGAGGCATCAGTCTCAATGTGGGAGTGCTGTGTCTGATGCAAGACCTCCAGCCAGTGCCTAGCAGCAGGGTGGCCTCTCTTGGGGGTCATGGCAAGGCTGCTGTCTATTGAGCCAGTTGTTGCCTTTGATGCAACTCAGATTTAAACAGGATTCCGCCACCTCTCAGATCTCTTCCACATTATCGGGGATATCAGAAAGTGGACAACTTCTCCCTGAACCCATGCCCCACAGGTGAGACTGAGACTCGGTTTCCCTGCCCAGCCCTGGAGAATCTAGCCCCTCTGGTCTGGACAAAGGGGGTCAGGGTACCTCCTGGTTTTGTGAGGCCAAGACCCCCTCCGAAGGTCCCCCACTGCCACTTCCATTCCACCCCTGCCTGGTGGCCCACTGGAGTCACAGAGGGCTGCTGGGGACAGGTGGGATGGCAGGGAGGCCAGAGCAGGAAGGGTGATTCTGGCATCTCAGGGCAGACAGAGTGTGGAGAGGGGAGTTCAGGCAAGATCTCTGCTGCTGGGACACGGTCCGCGTCCCAGAGATATGGCAGGACAGGTCAGCTGGCGGGGTGCCAAGACCTGGGAGCTCTCTGCTTTGGAGGGAGAGAAGGGGAGGTGTCTCAGCAGAAGCCACACTCACAGTCCACATGCTGTAGGGCATGGACAGGCTGGTGCATGCCCAGAGACACCACTCCTCCCCAGGGAAACCCACTCACTCTCTCTTGGTTGCTCTGTGCTATGAGCCAGAGACAGGAGGAAAGAGAAGGGGCCGGAGGTGTAGGCAGAGGGGTTCCTGCACAAACCCCTGCCGGAAGCCCAGAGCACAGGAAGGGGTCTTATTCTGCAACCCTTCCACCCCCACCCCCATTGTGGACGAGCACCCATGATGTGTGGCCCTTAGTGCAGATTGAGGGCCCGTGGACACCAGGAAGGAAGGTGAAAAGAGCACAAGGAGGCCAGTGCTGGGGCCCTGGGTCTGGCAGCTGCCAGAGGCTTCCCATGGGCAGGTGGATGAGTTGAGAGTCAGAGGGAGGCAGCCAAGGCAGTGGCCTCCAGGAGATGGTGGGCGAGTCATGGGTGCTGACTCATGCCTAGGCCAGAGCCCCACAGGTGGTGGCTGTCAGAAGTGGGTCTGGCCGCTCCCAGGCTTCTGGAGCAGTAGGTGCACAGCAGAGCCAGCTCTCCTGTGGGAGCTTTGCAGCCTCACGTGAGCCCCAGAACAGCTCATGACACTGCGTTGGCAGAACAGGGCCCCTCGGGGCAGCGCCATCAGGGAAGACAGTGAGCCGGTACCTATGGTCACGTGTTACCTGCCTAGAAGCAAACTCAGGAAGAAGGGCAAGCAAACACTGCCTGGGTGTGTCCTTGGTGTGTACGTGGTTGAGGGTGCATGTAGGCAGAGGGTCCAGACAGCCAGTGTCCACATTCTACGGGAGGAGCCTGGGAGAGGAGGCATGAGTGTGCCTGTGATGCCCACCTGGGACCGGGGCCTGGACCCATCGGTGGGACATTCGTGGATCTGACTGTGGTTTGGTGGCTTCAGCTAGTGCCCTGCCCTGCCGCAGCCACAGCGCTTACTGTGCTGGTCCTTGTTGCCCTACCCAGTTGCCCGAGTACACACATGTGTGGATTACAGGTGGGCTGGGGACCCACGGGACGGCTGGGATTTCTGGGAAGATCGGAGCCTCAGGCTGGCAGGGGGTGTCAGATGGCATGGAGCCAAGGCCATCATCCCTCTGCAGCTGACAGACCTGGCAAGGAGCACACGTGGGTCTTCTGATGGTCCATGTAGCCAGACCAGCCTCACCACGTGCCAGGTGATGGGCAGACTTGATGGTCTGGGTAAATCACACCAAACACAGTCATAAAACTTTAAGTAATGCTTACGTTACTTTCCCTGAGCAAAGTGCCTCTGACACAGGCTGTTTGTGTTGATTTGTTACTATTCATTTATTCCTTCCCTGTACTTCTCACGGCAGCCTAATTGTGATTCGGTACCAAGAAAGCAATATCAAAGTAATTTTCCACAACATTAGTTACAATTTTCTTCTGATCTTTCAAGTGAAACAATCCCATCCTGTTGGCTTCTCTGAGCATATAAACCTTGATTACATTTATCTGTTGGAAACCAGTGCTTATAAAATGTATGTGTCCAGTTGCATGGCTGGGTGGCCCCAAGGGCCCCTGACAAGCCTTCTCCCTGTGAATTTCTGTTGGTGGGAGGAACAGATTCTGGGAGCTACCCTGCTATCCCAATCAGGCAAACAGGCAGGTGTTGGGGCGGCGGGTTGGGAGTAGAGATGAGCAGATCTATGGAGGAAATTCTACACCGTGGCATGAACTGTTTTGGCGACGGAGTTCTCTGGGAGCTGCAGTTTGTGGCACTACAAGTGCAGAAAGGGGACAAGGAGTGGCGGGAGTTCTGAGTTGCTTGAGATCCCTTGGGGCCTGGCCTCATTCGTGTCTCTCCCACGCAGCCACCAGGTGTTAACAGCACCTGAACTTTACGTGGATCAGCCAGCCAAGCTCACCTGGCTCAGGCAGTAGATGGAATGGTAGGGGGTTGCCAAACTTTTGTAAATCAAACCACATTTTAAACATCTTTGTTGCTCTAGTCCAAATCAAATCTTTGGAAACAGGAAGAGCTACCCAGTAAGTTACCCACATTCGAAGATGAAGTTTTGTGTATCAGAAAATTCGCCTCTCCAGTTAGAGTTCTTTTCCAGTCTCCAGGATTGCCAGGCCCTGAGGCCAGAGCTTCTGTTTTCGGGGAATTCACTTTTTGACCCAGTAGACAAGACTCACCTCTTCTCCAAGAGAAAGACTTGGAGACCAGGCCAGAATCAAGAATAACAAACACCAACGGCCAGGTGTGGTGGCGCATGCCTGCAATCTCAGCACTTTGGGAGGCCTGGGTGGGAGAATCACTTGAGCCTAGGAGTTCTAGACCAGCCTGGGCAACATAGCAAGACCCTGTCTCTACAAAAAAATAAACAAAGTTAGCTGGGTATAGTGGTACACACCTGTAGTCTCAGCTACTTGAGAAGCTGAGGTGGGAGGATCCTTTGAGCCCAGGAGGTCGAGGCTGCAGTGAGCCGAGATTGTGCCACTGTGCTCCAGCCTGGGTGACAGGGCCGGACTTTGTCTCAAACAACAAAGAACTCCCAGTGTACTGGCTCTGGGGGCTGCAGAAGGCTGACTCCACATTTGGTTGAGCAAACTGAATTTTAAGAGCTGCTTTCTTTGTGAATGTTTTATCATACAGAATTTGAAACACACGCAGTAGTGGAGTAGGATAGTGCCATGAGCATCACGTGCCCAACACCCAGCACCCTCCACCCACACCAGGCTGGCCCCATCCACAGCACCATCCACTTCCCTTCTTCCATGTGATTTTTGAAGTCTATACCAGATAGCCTATCAATTCAGCTGTAAATATTTCTCCTTCCTTCCTTCCTTCCTTCCTTCCCTCCCTCCCTCCCTCCCTTCTTTCTTTCTTTCCCCCTCCCTCCCTTCCTTGTCTCTTACTAG
>NW_012111697.1:1761894-1763905 GCF_000951035.1 Colobus angolensis palliatus
AGAGTTTCACTCCTGTTCCCCAGGCTGGAGTGCAATGGCGCAATCTCATCTCACCGCAAACTCTGCCTCCTGGGTTCAAGCGATTCTCCTGCCTCAGCCTCTCGAGTAGCTGGGATTTCAGGCATGTGCCACCACCACTGGCTAATTTTGTATTTTTAGTAGAGATGGAGTTTCTCCATGTTGGTCAGGCTGGTCTCGAACTCCTGACCTCAGATGATCTGCCTGCCTTGGCCTCCCAAAGTGCTGGGATTACAGGCATGAGCCACCACGTCCAGCTTCAGCCATAAATGTTTCAATGTATTTCTCAGTTTAAAAGATAAGAACTGTTTTGTTGACCTTACCACTAAACTCATTCCTTAATAACATCAAATTTAACGATTCCTCAATAGCATCAAATAGTCAGACAGTGTGCAAATATCTAGCTGTCTCACAAATGTAATTACCTTTATTTCCAATTTGTTCCATCCAATATCCAGAATAGGCCCTCACATGGCAGTTGGCGGATAAGTCTTTTAAGTCTCTAATCTGTAAGTTTCCTTCTCCATCTGTATTTTCCTCCCTCTATTTATTTGAGGAAACCAGATCACGGTTCCTGTAGAACTTTTTGTAAGTTGGGATTTGGCTGATTGGGCCTGTCTGATATGGATTCACGTTGTTCTCTGTTCTTTGTTGTCCCAGTAAATTAGGTGAATCTTGAAGCTTGATCAGATACAGGTTTGGACTGGTTTTTGTTTTGTTCTGGGGGAGTTTTCGGGGGCGGGAATTCATGGGTGGTTCTGTATTATTCCATCAGGAGGCTCCTGTCTGCCTGGCTGTCTTGTGTTATCAGCTGCCAGCGATCCTAACTGGATCCGGCCATTCATTAGGGGTTACACAGTGGCAATGTTCTGATTTTATCATTCCTCCTTCCTTCTTTTAAGTGGAATGGATTTTGTTTTAATGGGGCAAGGTGAGTCATTGTCAGTGACCCATGAAGCCAAAGTGAGTGGTGTGGATTGATTGGTTTATTCATAGATATGTATATAACTACAATGTTACCATACAGATTCTGTTGTAGTTTATTCATATATATAATGTTACCATACAGATTCTGTTGCAGTTTATTCATATATATAATGTTACCATACAGATGCTATTGTAGTTTATTCATATATATAATGTTACCATACAGATTCTGTTGTAGTTTATTCATATATATAAAATGTTACCATACAGATTCTATTGCACTTATATTCATATATAGAATGTTACTATACAGATTCTGTTGCAGTTTATTCATATATATATATATACCCATATATAATGTTACCATACAGATTCTGTTGCTGGCACACTGTAAATAGTTTCTTCTTTTAAGGAACTTAATCGTTCCTTCTTTTAAGAGTGAGTTTTCTTTAAGTGGGGCCACCCCATGCTTCAGAGCCCTTTGCCTTTTCCTGGAGTCAAGGAGTTGTGGATGGTGGTTCTGGGGTGCCCAGTGGGGAGGCAGCTGTGGTGGACAGCAAGATCCCCCTCAGGCACCCCTAGCACAGCCCCCTGATGACTTCTAGGTCTGTGACCTGTCTCAGGGCATTCCTGCAGGGCAGGGGGAAATTTAACGATGAAGATAATAATGAATATTGACTGAAATTTACCATGGGCCAGGCCTTGTACTAAGAACTTTACTCTTTTGAGACAGAGTCTCTCTCTGTAGCCCAGGCTGGAGTGCAGTGACGTGATCTCAGCTCACTGCAAGCTCCGCCTCCCAGGTTCAAGCGATTCTCATGTCTCAACCTCCCAAGTAGCTGGGATTACAGCTGTCCGCCACCACACCTAGCTAATTTTTGTCTTTTTAGTAGAGACAGGGTTTCACCATGTTGGCCAGGCTGGTCTTGAACTCCTGATCTACCCGCCTTGGCCTCCCAAAGTGTTGGGATTACAGGCGTGAGCCACCACGCCTGGCTTTATATGTTCTAATGCATAAAATTTTCCCTTCCCTTCCCTCCTCTCTCCTCTCTGCCCCTCCCCTCCC
>NW_012111697.1:1764353-1830390 GCF_000951035.1 Colobus angolensis palliatus
CAAGCTCTGCCTCCCGGGTTCACGCCCTTCTCCTGCCTCAGCCTCCCGAATAGCTGGGACTACAGGTGCCCACCACTACGCCCAGCTAATTTTTTTATGTTTTTAGTAGAGACAGGGTTTCACCTGTGTTAGCCAGGATGGTCTCAATCTCCTGACCTTGTGATCCGCCTGCCTCAGCCTCCCAAAGTGGTAGGATTGCAGGCGTGAGCCATCACGCCCCGCCTATTTTATTTTTTATACAGACAGGATCTCACTATGTTGCCCAGACTGGTCTCAAACTCCTGGGCTCAAGTGATCTCCCACCTCAGCCTCCCAAAGTGCTGAGATTACAGGTGTGAGCCACCACAACTGGCTACATATAATTCTTACAAATAAATTATGTCTAGTTTGAGACAATGTGCCAGCATTCACTGGGGCAGACACAGAAGCAGGAACAATACTAATGCTAGCTAATGCTCTCAGGTCCTCGAGTTGAGCCAGGCACAATCACAAGCACTTTGCATATATTTAATACTCATTTACTACTTTTAAAATTTCAATAGTTTTGGGGGTATAGGTGGTTTTTGGTTATATGGATAAGTTCTTTAGTGGTAAATTAGGAGATTTTAGTGCAGCCATCTGTCACCCAAGCAATGTACACCATACCCAATATGTAGTCTTTCATTCCTCACCTGCTCCCCAGCCTTCTCCCTCAAGTCCCATAGTCTATTGTGTCACTTTCATGACTTTACGTCCCCACAGCTTAGCTCCCACTTGTAAATGAGAACATGTGGTATTTGGTTTTCCATTCCTGAATTAGTTCACTTAGAATAATGGCCTCCCCCTCCATCCAAGTTGCTGCAAAAGACATTATTTTGTTCCTTTTTATGGTTGAGTAGTATTCCATGGTGTATATCTACCACGTTTTCTTTTTTCTTTCTTTCTTTTTTTTTTGAGACGGAGTTTTGCTTTTGTCTCCCAGGCTGCAGTGCAGTGGTGTAATCTCATCTCACTGCAACCTCTGCCTCCTGGGTTGGAGCGATTCCCCTGCCTCAGCCTCCTTAGTAGCTGGGATTACAGGTACCCACCACCACACCTGGCTAATTTGTGTGTTTTTAGTAGAGACAGTGTTTCACCATGTTGGCCAGGCTGGTCTCAGATTCCTAACCTCAGGTGATCCACCCACCTCAGCCTCCCACAGTGCTGGGATTACAGACATAAGCCACTGCACCCGGCCACTATATTTTCTTTATCTGCTCATTGGTTGATGGGCACTTAGGTTGGTTCCACAACTTTGCAACTGTGAATTGTGTAGCAATAAATATGCATGAGCATGTGTCTTTTTCATATGATGACTTTTCCTCTGAGTGGATACCCAGGAGTGGGATTCAGGGAGTGAATGGTAGTTCTACTTTTAGTTTTTTAAGGCAGGGGTCTCCAACCCCTGGGTTAGAACCCAGGCCGCACAGGAAGAGGCGAGTGGTGCATGAGCTATCGAAGCTGAGCTCTGTCTACTGTCAGATTGGCGGCCACATCAGAGTCTCAGAAGAGCTCGAACCCTCTTGTGAGCTGCACATGCAAGGGATCTAGGTTGTGTGCTCCTTATGAGAATCTAATGCCTAATGATCTGTCACTGGATATATTACATGTAAATAACATATCCATGTATATACATTATATATTACAATGTAATAATAATAGAAATAAAGTGCACAATAAATGTAACATGCTTGAACCATCCCGAAACCACCACCTCCCCACCCCCCTCCCCCTCCCCCTTCCCCAGACCGTGGAAAAATTGTCTTCCATGAAACTGGTTCCTGGTGCCAAAAAGGTTGGGGACTGCTGCTTTAAGGAATCTCCACACCGTTTCCTGTAGTGGTTGTACTAATTTACATTCCCACCAGCAGTGTAAAAGTGTTCCCTTTTCACCACATCCATGCCAACATTATTGTTTTTTAACTTTTTTTTTTTTTTTGGAGACAGAGTTTTGCTCTTGTTACCCAGGCTAGAGTCCAATGGCACGATCTTGGCTCACCACAACCTCCTCTTCCCAGGTTCAAGCGATTCTCCTGCCCCAGCCTCCAAAGTGGCTGGGATTACAGGCGCCTGCCACCATGCCTGGCTAAATTTTTTGTATTTTTAGTAGAGATGGGGTTTAATCATGTTGACCAGGCTGGTCTCGAACTCCTGACCTTGTGATCCACATTCCTCAGCCTCCCAAAGTGCTGGGATTAGAGACGGGAACCACTGCACCCAACCTGTGAGACTTTTGAGAAATGTCTATTCATGTTCTGTGCCCACTTTTTGATGGGATTATTTGTTTTTCTCTTCACTTAATGCTTTATTTTTGTTTATTTGTTTTTTGAGATAGAGTCTCACTCTGTCACCCAGGCTAGAGTGCAGTGGCGTGATCTCAGCCTTGATTTTCTGGGCTCCAGTGATCCTCCCACCTCAGCCTCCTGAGTAGCTGGGACCACAGGCACGCACCACCACACCCACCTAACTTTTGTATTTTTGGTAGAGATGGGGTTTTGCCATGTTGCCCAGGCTGGTCTCGAACTCCTGGCCCCAAGTGATCCACCCACCTCGGGCTCCCAAAGTGCTGAGATTACAGTGTGAGCCACTGTGCCCAGCCTCTTTTAATATTTTAAAACCCCCATGAGTGAATTATTATTACACCTTTTGAAAGATGAGACTACTGAGGTAAGAGAGGCTAAGAACCGTACCCAAGGCCACGCAGCTTCTGGGCTTCAGAGTTGGGATGTGGCCTGGGTGGCTGCCTGTTGTTCACTGAACCACACTGTCTCCCCAGAACTTGGGGCACCCGGTATTGTTGTGTTCACGGCCTGGAGCAGAGCCTGGGCAGAGAGAACAGTGTGGATAAAGGATTGGAGTCCTGAGAGAATGCGGCACGTGGAGAACTCTAAGTGGTTTAGGGGCTGCAGCATGACCTGTGAATCTAGACTCCTGGCCGAAGACACGGCCGGCCCTGGGCCCAGCAGGCCCTTGCAGTGTGGTAGAGGAGCCAGTCTTGGCCCCTGGCAACAAGGAGCTCTGGGGACCCTGGAGTAGGGAGTGGTTCATCAGAAAGCTCATTGCAGGCCGGGCACGGTGGCTCACGCCTGTAATTCCAACACTTTGGGAGGCTGAGGTGGTGGATCACCTGAGGTCAGGAGTTCAAAACCAGCCTGGGCAACATGGCACAACCCCGTCTCTGCTAAAAATACAAAAATTAGCCCGGCGTGGTGGCATGGGCCTGTAATTCCAGCTACTTGGGAGGCTGAGGCAGGAGAATCGCTTGAACTCATAAGTCAGAGGTCGTAGTTCTTTTAAAAAGAACTACAGTCCTTTATCCAGTGAGCTGAGATCACGCCATGGCACTCCAGCCTGGGCGACAAAGCGAGACTCCGTCAAGAAAGAAAGAGAGAAAGAAAGAGAGAGAGAGAGAAAGGGAGAAAGAAAGAAAGAGAGAAAGAAGGAAGGAAGGAAGGAAAGGAAGGAAGGAAGGAAGGAGAGGGAGGGAGGGAGGAAGGAGAGAGAAAGGAAGGAAGGAAGAAGGAAGGAAGGAAGGAAGGAAGGAAGGAAAGCAAGCTCATTCTGGTGGCTGCTTGTTGTGGGCAGGGAGCAGAGAGGGAGATGCGGCAAATGCAAGGATATTCGGGGCAACCAAGGATGTCACATGCAGCATTGGAGGCCTTTTGAGTGAGAGGACAAGGAGGTGGGGAGGGCCGTGGTCTTGCTTCAGGGGGACTCGAGTTTCTGGCTCTAGAGGAGGGGGGTTGGGGGTGCCATTCACTGGGGCAGAAGTGCCAGATGGGGAGAGGTTGGGGGGAGGGGGCAGGAGATCACCGGTTCCATTTGGGGCTTACGGCGTCTGAAATGCTTGGCAGGGTGCGTGGCGTCTCCCTGTAGCTTCTCCACTGAGGGGTATCCAGCCCCACAGAATGAAGGACCAGGCAAGACAGGCAGGAAGCCCCCACCATGCCCTAGCCCCTCTGCACCTGCATCTCCACTCACAGGTCAACACTCTCACTCCTTCACCCTCATACACCCCAGGCCTGGGCGCTGGTGCCCTGCAGGGCAGAGAGGGCTGTGGGAGAGCCTTGCCCTGGGATAGGGGCTGGCAGCTCTGGACTCACATCTACTCCACATTTCCAGGCCAGGAAACCAGTGTCCTGGAAGCTGTCCACGCTCCCTATTGGGCTGGATGCCAGCATGTAAATTCATGCTTTTCTGCCCAAACCTCACATTGTCCTGGGATGGGACCTCCACGCCTGGGTCCCTGGGCTTGCCAGCCGCAGGAAGAGATCTGTACATGCCCATCTGTGTGAGGGCCCTGCAAGCCCAGCCGCTTAGCTGTACCGAGGCAGGGGAGGGGTGCACAGGGAGATGGAGACGCAGGAGGAGGAAGCTCGGGCTCTGCTCTCAGGAGCTCACAATCTGTGGGGTCAAGGAAGGAGGTTATCCAGGCCCTTCCCTAGAGGATTCCAATCTGGGGGCAGTGGAGGGGAGGCCTGGCCCTTGCTCAGGGGGCCTGGGGGACACTTAAGGCAGGTTGTAAACCTTTCTTGAGAGGTGAGTGCTGGAGGAGTCAGGAGGACTTCCTGGAGGAGGGGAACT
The DNA here is from genome assembly GCF_000951035.1 of Colobus angolensis palliatus. Lineage (NCBI taxonomy): Eukaryota > Metazoa > Chordata > Mammalia > Primates > Cercopithecidae > Colobus > Colobus angolensis. The sequence continues at coordinate 1,768,956 of NW_012111697.1, forward strand.
GTGGGCTGCTTGTTTGTCCTCTCTAGTGCATAGGAGGTACTGACCTGCAGTGGAAGTAGTGAAGCGGGCTTGGGTGAAATTCCGGTGGAACCAGGGGTCTCCCTTCAGAACACGTGCTGCTATGCGTCATGTCCATTATCTCACAGCTAGAAATGGACAGATCCAGAAGTCCAATGCCCACGGTTCTGCCTGATGCCAGGGCTCTTGTTTTGATCTCCTGGAGGCAGCGCTGTGTTGATTGGAGAAAGTGTGGCCCTCACTCTGGGTCCCAGGGTTACCAGGGACAGATTGCCCTGCCTGTGCCTGTGCCTGTGCCTGTGCGGAGGACTAAACTGCAACATCAGAAGGTCTGTCCAGATCCTGTAGTGACTGTCATGTTCTGAGTGTGTCCCCCTGGAGCTCTGAGACAAATGCCAGGACCACAGGGGCGCCTGCTAAGAGGCTCTCAACAGCTCACCCAAAGGAGGGTGACAGAGGCAACAGAAGTACAGCGGCCGCCCCTGTCTGCCCTCTCTGAGCAGCTGGGCCAGGTTGGCTGCAGGGGAAATAAGCCTACTGGCCCTCTCAGAGCGAGTCCGGTTCTCGCGCAGCTGGGCGTCTAAGCCCACACTCCTTCTGGGGCTGGTATCGGCCCCTCCAGTTTCCGTGGAGCTGGCTGCTTTCCCCGGGCAGGTGGGTTTTATTGGAACTCTCGAGTCTGTTTCCTGAAACCATTTTCTAACGGCATTGTGGAACATCGTATATATTTCCTACAAACCTTGCGAGGCTGACACATCCTTGTTGTGACTGTGAATATCAGAAGTGACATGTAATTGCAGTGATCCATCCTGTTAAGTAGCTGGCAATACATTATCTCAAAATCAGCAGGGCTGGGACTCTCAGAACCCAGTGTTTCTAAACAATGCACCTGCAGCTTCAAACTGTCTTCCTGAACAGTGCCCAAGGCTGACAAGGGCCACCTCGCCCTCCCGTGCCTCACTTTTCCTGGGCCACAGTGGAGACAATTTCACTCCAGGGAAAGCCACCCACTGGGTTTTCAGTGCTCCTGGAGTGCCCCCTCCTTATCACCTAATGCACCAGGCTCTCCGTGTCAGGGCTGTGGGTGGAGTGCTTATAACAGTGTTCCTTCCAAGCGTGGCTCTGGAAGTCCTGCCCTCCTTTTTTCTCATAAACTCCAGAATGTCTTTGTGAAGGTTCCTTCTAGGCCAGGCCAGCCATCATTATGCACAATTGGAGGTGGGGAGGGGCAGAGAGGGTGGCCAGAGCCCAGGGGCCCAGAAAGCCAAGCCCCAATTGCTGCTTTGCACCCGGCAGGGACACACCCACACTGTGCTTTATGCTAATTCTGGGGTATGGTTCACACAGATTGCAGTGTGAAGGGTGCCCCCTGGAGTTGTGCAAAGACCGGTACTGACGGAGGGGTGGACATGAAGTGCTCCCCGCATGGTGATTGCCCAGGTGCCAGAAATAGGCAGGGTCTGAACATGGAAACTTCAGGTCTGGATACCCCAAGCCCAGTGGGTTTGATGGGTCCGGGTGGTGCTGGCTGTGGGACCATCATTGGATTCTGCTGTTTGAGGGTGGGGATCGTGAATGACCCTCACTGCCATCCTCCCTGGGAGGCCCTGATTTGGAGGGGGTACCCACTGTGGACCCTGTCTCTGCCGTGAAAGTTTCTCAGTCTCAAGCCTCTCTCACCTGAACCTGGGCTGTTCCCCGTAGCAGTCCCATCCTGTGTCTTCCCAGTCTTCTTCGTGGCCAGGATTTCCTGGGTTCCTCCACCCCCTGCAACTGGAGTGAATATTCGCCTCTTCCTGCAGAAGACACCGTGGGGGTCTCTAGCCAGAGCCTTACTTTCCTTTGGTGCATTAAAATATGCTCAATGAAAAATAATGAGCATGTAGGAACTAATAACAGGAATCACCTAATTAAATTAGGAAACAGACATCACATCGCTGTAATCTGAAAATTGATATTAATAGAAACAGTCCCAGAATTGTTTTTCTAAAGGTTCCTAGGGGTGGGGAAATTAAAAAGGAGAGCAGAATAGAAAATTCGGACCATCATGTCCAATAAGAGTGAGACTTATGTTTTAAAAGAACTACAGTAACATGCTAAAAATAGAAGAGGAGATCTAGTGAAGTAATGGACAAAAGTAACTTTGAAAACCGCAGAGCTCCATGCACGTGTGTGATGGTAATTTATAAAATGAGACAATGTAATCAAGCTTCAGGGTTATTGTTTATTGGGTGCCTAGCACGTGGTACTTACTCTGTCTTCCCTCACCCTCCTCGGCAGGCATCTTTATCCTCATCTGAAACTTAGGGAGGTTCAGTCATTTACCCAAAGTCCCGAAGCCTGCATGGCTCAGCCAGGATTTGATCCCAGATCTGCCTGATTCCAAAGCCTGTGCTCCCCCTTCTCTGTCCTTCTTTCCTTTTGCTACAAGTTAATGTCACGGTCTGTATATTTGTTGTTTGTTTTTTGTTTTTTTTTTGAGATGGAATCTCGCTCTGTCGCCCAGGCTGGATCTCAGCTCACTGCAACCTCCGCCTCCCAAGTTCAAGCCATTCTCCTGTCTCAGCCTCCCCAGTAATAGGGATTACAGGCGTGCACCACCACGTCCGGTTTATTTTGTATTTTTCGTAAAGACAGAGTTTCAGCATGTTGGCCAGGCTGGTCTCAAACTCCTGACCTCAGTGATCCACCTCAGTAATCCACCCACCTTGGCCTCCCAAAGTGCTGGGATTATAGGCATGAGCCACCATGCCTGGCCTATATGTTTTGTTTTCAGAGAAGGGGTCTGCTCTGTCACCCAGGTTGCAGTGCAGTATGATCATAGCTCTCTGCAGCCTCAAACTCCTGGATATTTCTTTTATTTTCTGATGTTATTCTACCATTTTTCTTGAAGGATATTTCTTACCAACACCCAGCAGATTGTGGCAACTGTCAACTCCCCAGACTGAAGCCCCAAGGCTCTTCCATTGGTTGGATTAATAAAACCCATACCAAAGACACCGTCTGAAATTTCAGTCCAACTGGAAAACTGGGTCTCCCATTATGTGGGGGCCTGGGCGGGGTCCAGGAGGAGCAGGCGGTTCCGATGCTTGTCCTGCGTCCCCAGGTAGCCCCGGTGTTGGGTTGTGTCTCCACAGTGGCCAATTGTTCCCCGAAGGACCCCGGAGGGGGGTGAATCTGGCTCTGTTCACCTGCAGTGTGAGTCAAAGCCCAGAGGACCCAGAGCAGGTCTCAGGTGTGGGGTGACCCGGTTCCCACTCTGTCTGGCCCAGAATGCATTGGAGGGACTGGGGGAGGAGGAAGCAGAGGTCACAATCTGTGCATGAGATGCCGCAGGATTACCTCAGGTCTGGAGTGCTGGGACGGCTCTGAGGGCCAGGCATTGAGCCCAAGGAGGACTGGAGGCTGGGGGTTGGGGAGGGATACCACATGGCTGGACTTCTTTTCCCTCTGCCTGTGCCTACGCCTCCCCCACCTCCGTCCCCATTCACTGCCTGAGCATTTTGAGTGCGAGTCACCTGGCATCAGAGCCAAGCCTCCTGCACAGCCCTGGGCAGCTGCCGTGGGGAGGCAGAGGGCAGAGGAGACTCTATTCCCCAAGTGGCACCAGGCTCCAAAGGGGCCCGAGGTGGGGGGCCCTTTGCCCGGGTCTGACCCCTTCCCCCAGCCTCACTTGGCCTGGAGTCTCAGAGCCCAGGGGGAGGGCCTATGGACAGCCGCCAGTGGGTTGAAATGGGGCACACCCACTGCCAGCACGAAGAAGGGCCTGGTGGGGTCCCACCGTGTGCCAACCCTCTTGATGTCCTCGAGCCCCTGTTCCTAACACAGGCAGCAGGGAAGTGGTGAGGAGTCCACCCACGCTCCACGGACAGGGCTGTTGCTACGATTGTTGTCCTTCTCCATGGCCACTGCGTGGGTCTTGGTTTTTTAAAACCCTGAAAAGGTAATGGTGGTAGTTATGACAACAGGAGCCTGGAAGTCTGGTTCTGGAGGCCGAAGTGGTGGGTCCGTAGGGACGGCCGAGGGCCCACACACCCTGGGTCTAGACACACCTAATGCTGGGCTCCAGCTGCCTGCCGGTGGGGTTATCCTGCTCTTGCATTGAGGTCGACACCATTTGTGGTGCCTTTAGGGTCACTGCAGGTCCCCCTCTCCTTCTCACAATATTTGCAGAAGTTGGGAGCCGCTGGGCAGATCTCATTTAAGCCAAAAAAGCTTCACCATTATATGCCTGCTGACGCTTTCATTATGAAGCTTATTTTCCAGGATTTGTGGCTCTGCAGTTTTGACTTGAATCATAGTAGAAGTCAGTGGAAGATTCGCTCATTTTGAAATTTTATTTTATGTGGGGAAAATAGCTGAGCTTAAATCGGTTCGGTTGTGCCCTCTGACAGCTGCCACTGGGGAGTCCCTGCACAGCGCAGGCTCCTAGTGGGTTGGTGGAGGAGCTCCTGGGGGCTTCTCCTGTTCGCATCTGGAGTCTCAGACGGAAGTCGGGGGCTGCCTGTCGTCTTGCCCTGAGGCCTGGTTGAGGCATTTTTCAGCCCTCCCCAGAAGGCCTGAAGACTTCTGAGTTGGGTGGGCTGGCCCCAATCCCAGCTCCCCACCAAGCTGTGTGCCTGGTCATGGTTCTCCACCAGGGTGGGACTGCAGGGATGGTGATCTGTGAGCCCCTCACTACATTCTGGTTGTGTCCAAAGGTGCTTCACCATGGGAAGGCTGCTCTCGGTGTTCCTCAGGTCCTGGATGGAGTCCCAAGACCCCATCTCACCTCCTCCAAAGGCTATAGCCAGTGCATTTGACCTTTGCCCTCAGGGTCTGGGTCTGCACTGGAGGGAGGGGAATGAGGGGATGTCCATGGAAACTGTGCGGGGTCACTGGGACCCATCAGACAGTAGGTCTGACAGAGCCACAGGGAGCGAGAGACCACAGGATGGGGGAAAGGGGATGGTGTGAGGGGAAAGTGGACAGGCAGGCCCCCAGGGCCATGGGCCACGCTGCTCCTCTCCAGCCCAGAGCTCTGTGCAGGAGTGTAGATCCAGAGTGGCCAGGTCATCCTTTTTGTTTTTGTTTTGTTTTTTTAAAAAGCTAAGAATCTGGCCAGGTGCGGTGGCTCGCACCTGTAATCCCAGCACTTTGGGAGGCTGAGGCAGGCGGATCACTTGAGGTCAGGAGTTTGAGACTAGCCTGGCCAACATGGTGAAACCCATCTCTACTAAAATGACAAAATGTAGCTGGAGTTGGTGGCAGGCACCTATAATCACAGGTACTTGGGAGGCTGAGACAGGAGAATTGCTTGAACCCAGGAGGCGGAGGTTGCAGTGAGCTGAAATCATGCACTACACTCCAGCCTAGGTGATGAGCGAGACCCTGTCAAGAAAGAAAGAAAGAAAGAGAGAGAGAGAGAGAGAGGGAGGGAAGGAGGGAAGGAAGGAGGAGGGAGGGAGGGAGGGAGGGAAGGAAGCTAAGAATCTGTAACATACATTTATGTGGATTCTCCTGATTTTAAGGGGCAACTCTAATTTGGAATGTGTTATTTAATGTTAGATAATAGGTGACGTTTGGCACCTCCTGTTGGTTGGGTGGGCCGGGAGGACTGGATTTTTCCAATACCCTAAACCCCCATTGGGCTGAGACCTGCCCGCTAGGCCCTATTTGGCTCCTTGCCTGCTCTCCCTGTGCCCCCTGGGAAGACACAGAGGCGGTGGGTCTCCTGGTGGGAAGGGGACTCTCTAAGAATTACTTCCAGCCCCATAGGACCCCCATGAAGCCAGACCCCAAGCGGTCCATGAGTAGAGCATCTCCTGGGCCCCGCTGACCAACAGTGGCTGCACAGAGGCCCTCGGTGGCGCTGTTTGGTTCAGCAGCCGGGAGTCCTGCCAGATACCTGTTCACCGTTCAGGTCAGGCAGGGGACCTGGGGGGTCCAAGAGGTGACTCGTCAGCAGAGATAAACAGGAGGCAAGGGCCAGGGAGTGGGGTTCTGGGGAGCACACCTAATTAAAACCTCCTTCATTTATGCACAGTTACCCACATGCAAATATTTGCACCCACTGGCAAGCTTCTGTTGCTGTAGCAAAGGAAGAATCATTTTGAGCAAAGCCTTCCTGCGAGTGAGCACTCTCTCCAGTATCCACCTGGGGATGCGGGTGTGGGTGCCCGTGGATGTAAATGGAGGAGGATTTCTGACTTGGCAGCCTGCTTCCCACAGTGATGGGGTGTGGCAGGCATGGCTATCCTGGCTCCCTTTCTGCTCTGCCTCCAGCACCGTGGCAGCCACACCCAGCAAGAGTCCCTTTGGAGAAGGGCCTGGCCTGACCCAGCAAGGGACACTTTGCAGATTTGCCTTCCCTACTGCCTCTGTGTCATGGCGATGTCCCCGGGGCTGGGAGAGGGACCCGAGAGTCCTGAGAGCATTCAAGGAGGTGGTATCTGGGGGTGTGGTGTGGGCACTGTTGATGGTGTAAGCATTCAGCGCCTACTGTGTACCAGGCACTGTGTTTTACATGCTTTACCGATATCCTCATGCTGGAGCCTTGCTGCACCCGTCTGTATTTTACAGATGGGAAAACTGAAGCACAGAGAGGCAAAGTCACTTGCCCAAGGTCACACAGCCAGGAAATGTCAGTGCTTGAACTAAAATCCCGGTCCTCAGATCCCAAAGGTCTGAAGTCTTCTTGGTGACCTGACAACCACTCAGGGCTGGGAGCAAGCACCATGCTATGAGATGCATGGCATTGGAGGGCCAGCCTGGGTTAGAGGTTGGGGGCTGCACGGCACTGCCCTGCAGACTGACTATTGGGGTGTGCTTCATTCCTGCTCACAGCAGATATGTTCTGTTTCTTGTGCACACGTGTGTGTGTCCTGGTGAAGGGTCAGGTGTCCCTGTGTGTGCATGTGTGTGTGCATCTGGCCGTCACCCATAATCCTGGCTGTGTACAAGTATGTGTGCTCACCCCAGTATTACCATACACCTATGGGTGGACAGGTGCCTTATGGCTCATATGGAAAGCACTTCACCTTGAAGTCTGGGCTGGCTGCTGTGAGCCAGCCCTGACAATGTCACCTGCCAGGTCATGGGCCAGGCAGGGGCAAATGACTTGGGTCCCACAGGGTGAGTTGTCTGTCGGTTGTCAGCCACAGAATTGGGTGACAAATTGCCATTCCAGCAGGCACTCAGCAAAGCCAATTATTGTAACCCCTTGCCCACGACCCGCACAGACCAAATAATGAAATTACATTCATAATATTTCAGGTCGAGTGATCGCTGCTTGAATTAGTTCCTTCCCAGAAGCCAGCCAGAAGTAGCGGCAGTAATTAAAGGATTTTCTGGGCTTAAATCAACCGTGCGCGTCAAGCGTGTACAACACACAGGGCTTGCAAAATGTGTGCAGGCCTCATCCCTTCACTGGGGAGTGAAAAGGACAGGTCGAGATTGTGGGAGGACCACAGGCCGGGAGGAGGTGGGTTCTTCCTGCTGGGGAGAATTTCCACTTTCACTCATTTATTTTAGAGGCATTTACTGAAAGATCCCTGCTCCAATGGGGCAGTAAGTAAGGTGATGGGGACTTTCTGGGGTCCACCCTGACTCCTCCCAAGCAGGCATTTTAGCAGTGTTGCAGGGGTGGGGGTGCTCTGTTGCCCAAACTAAAGTGAAGGTCAGAGTTCACTGCAGCTTTAAACTCCTGGGCTCAAGCGATCCTCCCACCTCAGCTTCCCCCGTAACTGGGATCACAGGCATGTGCCACTAAGCCCAGCTAACTTTTAAATTTTTCTGTAGGGACAGGGTCTCGCTGTGTTGCCCAGGCTAGTCTCGAACTCCTGGCCTCAAGTGATTCTCCTGCCTTGGCCTGCCAAAGTGCTGGGATTACATGTGTGAGCCACCTTGCCTGGAGTAATTTTAGGATATTTCCATTGCCCCCGCCACCAAATCTTTTGTGCCCATTTCAATCACTCCCCATTTCCACCCTCAGTCCCAGGCAACCACACATCTCCTTTTTATTGCTCTAGCGCTACCTTTTCTGAACATTTCGTATCAATGTAATCATACACTGTGTGGTCTCTTATATCTGATTTCTTTCACTCTGCATAACGTTTTTGAGACTCATATTTTTTGATATTTACTCATATCAGTTTGTTTCTTTTTATTGCCAAATAATATTATTCTATTATATGGAATTGTGGTTGATCTGTTCACCAGCTGATGGATATTGGATTTTTTATACTTTTGGCTATTATGACTAGTGCTGCTATGAACATTCATGTGAAAGTTTTTGTGCAAACCTATGTTTTTGTTTTTCTCGGGTAGATATTTAGGAGTAGAATGGCTAGGTTGTAATAGTAAATTTACGTTAAATTTAAGGGCTACTGACAAACTGTTAGCTATAATTGCTGTACCATTTTACATTCTCACCAGCAGGGTATGAAGTTTCCAATTGCTCCACATTCTCATCAAGACTTGTTATTATCTGTCTTTTTAATTATAGCTATTCTAGTGGGTGTAAAGTGGTGTCTCATCATAGTTTTGATTTGTGTCTCTCTAATGACTACTATTGAGCATATTTTCATGTGCTTATTAGCCATTTGGATATATTCTTTAGTGAAATGTCTGTTTAAGGCTTGGCCCATTTTAAAACTTGGGTTATTTGTCTTTTTATTGTGTTGTAATATTTTCTAGATGTAAGTATTATTCAATTCGCAAATAACTTATCCCATCTGTGGCTTGTCTTTTCATTTTCTTAATGGTGTCTTTTGGAGTGGAAAAGTTTTTAAATTTGAAAAAGTGCAATTCATCATTTTTTTTCTTTGATCGATCATGCTTTTTGTGTTGTATCTAAGAAATTTTTTCCTAATCTTAGTCATGAAGATTTTCTCTTATGTTTTCTTCTAAGTGTTTTAGTTTTGGCTGTCACATCTGTGTCTGTGGTCCATTTTGAGCCATGTTTTGTGTATTGTGTGAGGTCTGACTTCTTCTCTTTGCATGTGAATATCCAATTATCCCAGTTCCCAGCACGTGCTAAAGACTATCTGTTCCCTATCAGATTGCCTTCACACTTTGGTCAAAAATAAATTGACCATAAATTTAAGAGTTTGTTTTTGGAAACTCAATTTATTTCATTGATCTGTATGTGTATTCTTTTTTTTTTTTTTTTTTTGTGAGACGGAGCCTTGCTCTGTCACCCAGGCTGGAGTGCAGTGGCTGGATCTCTGCTCACTGCAAGCTCCGCCTCCCAGGTTTAAGCCATTCTCCTGCCTCAGCCTCCTGAGTAGCTGGGACTACAGGCGCCCACCACCTCGCCCGGCTAGTTTTTTGTATTTTTTAGTAGAGACGGGGTTTCACCGGGTTAGCCAGGATGGTCTCGATCTCCTGACCTCGTGATCCGCCCGTCTTGGCCTCCCAAAGTGCTGGGATTACAGGCTTGAGCCACCGCGCCCGGCCTGTATGTGTATTCTTTTGCCAATAGTGCAATGTCTTGATTAGTATAGATTTATAATTAAAAGTTGTGAAATCAGGAAGTGTAAATCCTTCAGCTTTGTTCTTTTTCAGAATCATTTTGGGTATTCTGAGTATTTTGCATTTCCATGTAAATTTTAGAATCAGCTTGTCAATTTCTGCCAAAAAGAACACCACCTGCTGGGACTTGATAGGAACGGCACTGATTTTAATAATAAACTTGAGAGAATTGTCTTCTTAACAATATGGAGTCTTCCAATCCATGAACATGGAATGTCTCTCCACTTATTTAAATCATCTTTAATTCTTCTTAGCAGTATATTATAGCTTTCAGTATACAAGTCTCATCTTTCTTTAGTTAAATTTATTCCTAAGTATTTTACTCTTTTTGATGCTATAGTGAATGGAATTGTTTTTCTAATTTAATTTTGGGATCGTTCATTGCTGATATATAGAAATACAGTTGACTTTTGTATATTTATCTTGGAACCTGTAATTTGTAAGTTAATCCTAATAGTTTATGTAAATTCCCTAGGATTTACTACATACAGGATTATGCTGTCTGCAAATAATGAGATGTTTACATCTTCATTTCCAACTTGAATGCCTTTTATTTCTTTTTCCTGCCTGATTGAACTGACTAGAACCTCTAGTATAGGAGGAAACTGAAGTGGTGAGTAGACATTCATGCTTTATTCCGGATCTTAGGGGAAAAATACTCCATCTTTCACCAATAAGTATAATGGTTGCTCTAGGATTTTTGTAGATGACTTTTATGACTTTGAGGAAATTCCCTTCTACTACTAGTTTATTAGAAAAAAAAATTTTAACTATGAATTGCTGTTGGATTTTGTCAAATACTTGTTCTACATCTGTTGAGATGATTATGTTGTTTCATCCTTTATTCTCTCAAAATGGTGTATTATATTGATACATTAGCCTCACATTCTTGTGATAAATCTCACTTGGTCATGGTGTATAATCCTTTTTATATGTTGCTGAATTAAGTTTGCTTAAATTATGTTGTGGGTTTTTTTTGTTTTTTTTTTTGAGGGATAGTTGTAGTTTTCTTGTGATGTCTTTGTCTGGCTTTGCTATCAGATTAATACAGGTTTTAAAATGAGTTGGAAAGTGTTTTTTCCTCCTCCTACCCTATTTCTCTGGAATAGTTTAGGGAGGATTGGCATTATTTCTTTTAAAATGTTTGTTAGAATTTATCAGTGAAGATATCTGAGACTAGACTTTTCTTTGTGAGACATTACTTTTTTTTTAAAGATGGAGTTTTGCTATGTTGCCCAGGCTGGCCTCTAACTCCTGGGCTCAAGAGAATCTCCTGCCTCAGCCTCCTAAGTAGCTGGGACTACAGGTACATGCCACTACACCTGGTTCCAGACATTAAAATTTTAAATTTCTAGTTCACTGTCTTCACCATAGGTCTACTCAGGGTTTCTAATTCTTCTTGAGTCAGCTTTAGTAATTTATGTCTTTCTAGAGTTTTGTTCATATCATTCAAGTTGTCTCATTTGTTTAGCAACCGCCACCATTTAAAAAGTCTGGGCCAGGCACAGTGGCTCACACCTGTTCCGTCATTTCATTTTGGTAAAGAATCTACCAGGCTTCACACTCAGCTCTTCCAGAAGCAATAAGTCTGGGACTGGGATCTTGATGTCTACACAGACAGGACATGAGGTCTCTGACTCAACCACAGTGCTGAGCTGGAAGTGCAGCTACTCCGTAAATAGAGCCCTCAGAAGGTATCAGAACCTCTGGCCATTGGTGGAGTATGCTGGGACAATCCTAGTTTACACCTGTGGCCTGGGATAATTATTATCAGTGCCCATTCACTCTCAGAAGTGGGTTTATTTGATAATAAATGATATCGTCATTGTGTAGTATAAATTATTGTGTACTTCTGTAAGAAGAAAATGCAACCAGAAAGAATGGATACAAGAAATAGTAGTAAGGAAATAAATTGTAGGAACATCGTTAAGTGTAAATAAGTATTTATTTATTTATTTATTTTGAGATAGACTCTCTGTCACCCAGGCTGGAGTGCAGTGGCATGATCTTGGATCACTGCAACCTCTATCTCCCAGGTTCAGGCAATTCTTATGCCTCAGCCTCCTGAGTACCTGGGAGTATAGGTGCACGCCACCGCACCCAGCTAATTTTTGTATTTTTTAGTAGAGATGAGGTTTCACCATGTTGGCCAGGCTGGTCTCGAACTCCTGACCCTAAATGATCAGCCCCTTTTGGCCTCCCAAAGTGCTGGGATTACAGGTGTGAGCCACCACGCCTGGCCAATATTTACTTAAAAAATAATAAACACTAATTTTGTCAGTGTGTAAGAACAGCCATAATGTGGAAGTTTAGACGGGAAACCGTAATTGGAGTGAAAAGGTCTAAGATCTTTATGTTGTTAGGGAAGACAAAAAGAATAGTAAAAAACAAAACAAAACAACTTTGGACTTTATTTAAAACAAGCCTAGTCACTGGAATTGTGATGTTTATTTTCTGGCCTCTGCACTGACCCCTCCCAGTACAGCCCACTCCTAGAGCTGGGTGGCTGTTTAATCACTTCCCATTCACCCTACTGGTGAGGAGGAATTCCCACCCTTGGTTATGGGGGTGGCCAACACTCAACACTGGACAGGAGAGATCAACAGTAGTTTATTTGTTATTATGCCCAAGCCTGGGGGAGGAGGATTGCAGGGTGGACAAGCAGGGCTGTGGGAGGCAGGCTTTGTAGTATCGAGAAAGTGATACTGGTTGCTGTGAGGATGTCATGGGCTTGTTTGAATAATTCCACGGGCAGATAGGGAATGAAACATGCTACTTGTGGATCAGTGGGCACTGTGCCTAGTCCCTTGATAAGGAGGTCATTTGGCTGGGGGACTTATCCAAGGGAACAGTGGGGAGGGGAACATGCCATTAGTCCATTTGCAATGCCCCCCTGCCCACACTTGCTCCAGGTGTCAAAGTAGCACACAATTTTAAGGGTCTTAACTTTAGGCCTTGCACCACAGTGGCAGACTGTCTCACAGGAACCTAAGGGTGGGAGCACTTTCTCTATCCTGAGTGGGGGCTGCCCCAAGCCAAGTGAGTTGAGGAGGAGGCTCCTTGGGGTTCTCAAGACCCCCACCCCCAACTTTGGTGCTGGGATCCCCCGCTAAGTGTCTGCCCTGATCACCCTCTGCCCTCCCACTCTGCCTGTCTGTATGTTAGTCTCTACCATCTGTCCATCTTCACTTTCAGGGACATGGTGTCAAAATCTGTAGCCCTGGGGCTCATTTGTGGCTCCTCCTTCAATGATGTATATGGAGGCTGGCCAACCCGTGTGGCCTTCGCCCTTTGGAGAGCAGCCGGGCATCACTGATGAGGTGCTGAGCCCAGCATCAGGTGGCTGGTGCTCATACTCAACACCAGCCATAGGCAACCCCAGCCTCTGACATAGGCCCCTTCATCCCTCACACACATGAGGGGGTTCATAGCCTAGCAGTGCTCACTGTCATCCCAAGACCTAGTGTGATTCTATGGGGGAGCACAGGTGAAGTTCACCTGCTGCTTCTCCCCACCCACAGCGGTCTGTGGAGATGCCACATCTTACTCTCAAGATCTGAGCTCTCCTAATGGAGGAATGAGGATTGGCCCCCCTGGTAGGGCACCATTTCATGGGAGATGCAATGTGGGATGCAATGGTGCCCTCTCAGGGGAGCCAATTCTCATGCAATGGCATGCTTGGTGAGTGACATTCTCATGAATACCACTGCAGCCTGGGCACTTAACCAAGCAGCTGCCCACTTCCCTCTTTTCCTCCAGGGTCTCCATTTCTCCTGGGAGCATATAGCTCTCAGGCAAAACCTGAGTATTCTGAGTTATGGCCACTGGGGAGGCTGGCACTGGGGTTTTTTTTGTTTTTGTTTTTGTTTTTTTGTGACACAGTCTTGCTCTGTCACCCTGGCTGGAGTGCGGTGATGCCATCTGGGCTCACTGCAACCTCCACCTCCCAGGTTCAAGTGCCTCTGTCTGCCTCCTAAGTAGCTGGGATTACAGGCACCTGCCACCATGTCTGGCTAATTTTTGTATTTTTAGTAGAGACGGGGTTTCACCATCTTGGCCAGACTGGTCTCAGACTCCTGACTTCAAGTGGTCACCCACCTTGGCCTCCCAGTGTTGGAATTACAGGTGTGAGCTACCACACCGGGCCAGTGGGGGCTTTGAACCTGCCATTCTTTTAAGCTGCAGAATCCCTGACAGAGCCTGGCTGAGGAATGCGAGACTGGGGGCAAGAACAGCCTGAACACTGTGGCTTCCTTCAATCTACCTGCACCAGGAGGGGCAGGCGTTGCTTAGAACAACAGTTTTCCACCTTGACTGCTAGTTAGAACCACCTGTGGAGGTGTAACAAACCCCAATGTCCTCTACGGAAAACAGTATGGAGATTTCTCAAACAACTAAAAATAGAACTACCATTTGATCCTGCAGTTCAACTACTGGGCTATCTACCCAAAGGAAAAGAAGTCACCCTATAAAAAAGACACCTGCTTCATATGTTTCTTGCAGCAGTACTATTCACAATAGCTAAGGCTTGGAATCAACCTAAATGTCCACCAAGAGAGAATTAGATAAAGAAAATGTGGTACATATACACCATGGAATACTATGCAACCATAAAAAAGAATGAAATCATGTCTTTTGCTGCGACATGGATGGAACTGGAGGCCATTATCCTAAGTGAAATAACTCAGAAATAGTCAAATACCACATGTTCTCACTAAGTGGGAGCTAAACAATGGGTACCCATGGACATACAGAATGGAATGATAGACATTGGAGGCTCAAACGTGGGAGGATAGGAGGGGCACGAGGGAAGAAAAATACCTATTAGGTACAAAGCACACTGTTTGGGTGATGGGTACACTAAAAGCCTGGACTTCACCACTGATATGGTTTGGTTGTGTCCCCATCCAAATCTCATCTTGAATTGTAGCTCCCATAATTCCCACGTGTTGTGGGAGGGACCCAGTGGGAGATAATTGAATCATAGGGTCGGTTTCCCCCATACTGTTCTCATGATAAGTCTCATGAGGTCTGATGGTTTGATAAGGGGTTTCCCCTTTTGCTTGGCTCTCATTCTGTCTTGTCTGCTGCCATGTAAGATGTGTCTTTCACCTTCTGCCCGGATTGTGAGGCCTCCCCAGCCACATGGAACTGTGAGTCCATTAAACCTCTTTTCCTTTGTAAATTACCCAGTCTTGGGTATGTCTTTATCAGCAGTGTGAGAACAGACTAATACAACTACTATGCAATACAGCCATGTAACAGAAGTGCTCTTGTACCCCCTAAATATATATCAAAAAAAATGGCCGGGCGCGGTGGCTCAAGCCTGTAATCCCAGCACTTTGGGAGGCCGAAACGGGCGGATCACGAGGTCAGGAGATCGAGACCATCCTGGCTAACACGGTGAAACCCCGTCTCCACTAAAAAATGCAAAAAAAGAGCCGGGCGAGGTGGCGGGCACCTGTAGTCCCAGCTACTCCGGAGGCTGAGGCCGGAGAATGGCGTAAACCCAGGGGGTGGAGCTTGCAGTGAGCTGAGATCCGGCCACTGCACTCCAGCCTGGGCGACAGAGCGAGACTCCATCTCAAAAAAAAAAAAAAAAAAAAATTAAGGCCAGGCACAGTGGCTCACGCCTGTGATCCCAGCCCTTTAGGAGGCCAAGGCAGGAGGATCACTTGAGCCCAGGAGTTTGAGACAAGCCTGAGTAACAAAGTGAGACTTCATCTCTAAAAATTAAAAAATGTAAAAGTTAGCTGGATGTGGTGGCACATGCTTGTAGTCCCAGCTACTCCAGAGGCTGAGGCAGGAGGATCTCTTGAACCAGGAGGTCGAGGTTGCAGTGAGCTGCGATCACACCACTGTACTTCAGCCTGAGCAACAGAGCGAGATCCTGACTCAAAAAAAAAAAATAAAATAAAATAAAGCTCAGTGTCTAGGCTCCACCCCAGACCAGTCTCTGGGAGAGGGCCCCAAGCATCCGAAGTTTGCGAAACTCCCCAAGTGACCCCATGATACAAGTAGGTTTGAAAGCCATTGGTTCCGAATTCAGTTTCTCAGGCTTTTACATGACTACACATGACTTGCCTGTTGAAATGCAGATTCTGATCGGTAGATCTGGGTGGGACCCAGGAATGCGCATTTCTAATCAGGAAGAGTTTCTATTCAGAATCCTACAACTTCAAGTGTGGTCTGTAGACCAATAGGATCAGCAATACCCAGGAGCTTCTTAAAAATGCAGGCTGTCAGGCTTACCCCTAGATGTACTCAATTAGAGTCTGCAATTGATCAAGATTTTCTGATGCTTTGAATGCATGTTGAAGTTTGAGAAATGCTGGTTTTAGAAGACTTCAATGCCCCAGCAAGCCTGAGAGATGGAGAATGCTTTCTGGGGCCCATCTGGGGTCCCAGATGAACATCTCTTGGTCAACAGATGACAAAGCCTGGGCTTGGGTCCTTGCAGCTTCTGACAGCTCCTTCCTTCTCTCACTGTCCTCTGTCCTCAGGCCGGGTTGTCTTTTCTGGGGAGATAGCCTAGCTGGGTGTGGCCCTCCCTTTGCCCCTCCCCCAATCTTCTCCATCCCCATCCTACCCTGATGTGGGTTCCTGAAGTCCAGGGCCCCAGCACCACCCCAAGTCCTCTGACCTTGAGCTCAGGCACTAAGTGGCCCCGCCTACCTGGAGGACAGTACAGCCTACTGACTACATAGTAGCCTCTCCAAACACAGCATCCCCCTCCTTGATATGGTTTGACTGTCCCCACCCAAATCTCATCTTGGATTGTAACTCCCACAATTCCCACATGTCATGGGAGGAATCCGGTGGGAGGTGATTAAATTATGGGGATGGGTCTTTCCTGTGCTGTTCTCGTGATAGTGAATGAGTCTCATGAGATCTGATGGTTTTGAAAAGGGGAATTTCCCACATAGGCTCTCTCTTCTCTTGTCTGCTGCCATGTGAGCCATGCCTGTCATCTTCCGCCATGATTGTGAGGCCTCCCCGGCCACATGGAACTGTGAGTCCAATAAACCTGTTTCTTTTGTAGATTGCCCTGTCTCGAGTATGTCTTTATCAGCAGCATGAAAATGGACAGATACACCTCTGCAGCCCACCTTGAGAGATCCAGCCAGCCCCTCCCTCCACAGGCTCGGTCCCAGCACCGTGGTGGCTGTCACTTCTCCCACCATCCTATTCCTCAAGATCACTCCTCCCACACAATTGCTCTGTTCATATTTGCCCTGTTGCCCTCCAAGCTTCTCCAGTCAGGAAATAACTTTGGCCCTGCCCTTGACCAAGTCACTTTCTCACCCTGTGCCCTGGTTCTCCCCTTCCCCACTCACCCAGGCCCACTCCCCCACTTGCTGTTTGGTCAAGGCCATGGACATGTGTGAATGCCAGAAGCTCCCAGTCCCCTCTCTGGCTGTGGTATCACCTGCTTTGTCCTGCTGTCTCCAGCATGATCTCAGCCCCTGCTGGGGCTCAGACCCATGTGGGTAACATGGGGCTCTTGGCTGGGTGGTAGCAGTTTCTCCTGGAAACTGGGGTCAGGGAGAGAAAGCAGTGACACAGAGGGCCTGTTTCTGAATAGATAGATAGGATCAGACCTTGAGAGACAACTTGATACAAGGACAGTGATTTAGGAAATGAAAGGCAGAATTTCCTTAGGCCTATCAGCTCTGCATCCCAGCATGCTTCTGGTTGCCTTGACAACTCAACAGGTTAAACTTCTTTTCTGGGCATCAGTGTCTGCTCAGGCAGGAGGTGACAGGACCCCTGGAGGTGTGCAGATCTTCAGCAGGCAGACGACTTGGAGCTCAGGCTGACCTTCACCTTGCTGGGCTAGCTGGCCTTGGGTTGTCCCTGGCTGCCTGCATGAGCTTACGATCATGTCCAACCAGCTGCCCCTGCCTCCTATCCCTCCTATCCATCCATCCATTCATCCATCTGTTTATCCAGTAAGCAGTCATTGAGCACCTGCTGTGTGCCTGGCCTCATGCTAGCTTCTCCAGGCAGGTACATGAGTTCCTGGCCCTCTCTCCAGGTCAAATAGGAATAAGCTGGGAGGTCAGGAAGTCCGTAGAAGTTTTGCTCCCGGCACGTGTGTGGGCACATTTAGAAAAATACTCTCAACACATGCAGTGTTGCAAGCCTGTTGCCCAACGTCTACCAGACCCTTCTCATAGACGCATCATTTGCAAAAACAAAAACAGTCTGTTTTCCTTCACTTAACACTGCAGGATGGACCTCTTTCCATGTCGAGATGGATTTTTTTCACCCATTTCAGTGGCTTTACGGTGTTCATTGTAAAGATGCACCATTAGTTTCTTTAGCCAGCTCCTTTCTGTTCATATTTAAACTGTTTCTAGTTTTACAGCTATTCCTGAATTAATTCTGTTTCCTCTGATGTCATCTTTTTCTGTTTGCTTCATTTGATGTCTCTTGTGGAGGCTGTCCGCAGATGCTCGGTGAGCCCTAGTTACCCATTCATAGTTGAGAGTGGAGCACTAAACATCTGATTGGTTTTATTTTGTTTTTGAGACAGGGTGTCGCTCGGTCACCCAGTCTGAAGTACAGTGGCCCGATCACGACTCACTGCAGCCTCCACTTCCTAGGCTTAAGCAATCCTCCCACCCCAGCCTTTTCAGTTGCTGGGACTACGGGTGTGTGCCACCATGCCTGGCTAATTTTGTTTCATTTTTGTAGAGACAAGGTCTTACTCTGTTGCCCAGGCTGATCTTGAACTCCTGGCTGAAGTGATCCTCCCGCCTTGGCCTCTCAAGGTGCTGGAATTACAGATGTGAGCTACCACACCCGGCCACCTGATGTTGTAATCAGAAGAGGGGAGAATTTGAGTGAAGAGTCAGCCAAATACCCTGAAACCCTCTCTTGGTTCCAAGGGAGAGTCATCAGTCGGCTAGGGTTGCCATAACAAAGTATCATGGACTAAGTGGCTTAAACAACAGAAATGTGTGTTCTCTCAGTCCTGGAGTCCAGAAGTCTGAGATCAAGGCATTGGGCAGGGTTGGTTTCTTCTGGGACCTTTCTCCTGGGTTTCCAGATGGCCATCTTCTCCCTGTGTCTTCCCATGGATTTTCCTCTGCCCTGTTTGCATCAGAATTTCCTGTTTATAAGGATGCCCATAATAGGGATCATTAGGATCCACTCTAATGACTCCATTTTTGATACTGGTGGGGCTGGGGGAGGTCCTTGAACGCCAGTGGGGCCTCAACCCCAGCCAGTGTCCAGGCTCTTGACACCCTTGCAAGAAGGAATTCAAAAAATAGTGCAAATATGGGGATATTACAAAGTGAAAAGTACATGCTCTGGCTAGGTGAGATGGCTCACACTTATAATCCCAGCACTTTGGGAGGCCGAAGCAGGCAGATCACCTGAGGTTGGGAGTTCAAGACCAGCCTGACCAATATGGTGAGACCCTGTCTCTGCTAGAAATACAAAAATTAGCCGGGCGTGGTGGTGCACACCTGTAGTCCCAGCTTCTCGGGAGGCTGAGTCAGAAGAATCGCTTGAATCCAGGAGGCGGAGGTTGCAGTGAGCCATGATTGCACCACTGCACTCCAGCCTGGGCAACAGAGCAAGACTCTGTCTCAAAAAAGAAAAAAAAGTACACGCTTAAGAAAGGAGTGCCGGCAGACTCAAGAGTTGCGTGGTGGGCTGTGGGGCTGCTACCTTTATGGGTTTCTTTAATCCAGGGGTGGAATATTCATGAAAATTCCTGGGGAAAAAGTGGAGATTTCTTAGAACTGTAGTGCCACACATTTTTACACCAAACATGGGTGGTCTCGGAATTGTCACGGTGCTGGTGGGTGAGTGAGTTAGGATGTCAGCATACAGCGAGGCCCTAGGAGAAACCGAGGTCATATCTAGTGCCATGTTGGGCCCAGTTGCTCTTCGCCAGCTTGTTCCACACCCTGCTTTTCAGAGTCTTGTCAGCCCATAGGCTCGAGTCATGTGAAACTACTGCCTGGAATTTTTATTCTCCTGTGGCCGCCCTGTATTATTCCTGTCTCATTTTAACTTAATTACCTCTGCAAAGACTCTATCTGCAGTTACAGTCAGAGGTACTGGGGGTTAGGACTTCAAGGTGGATTTGGAGGGGAATGCAGTTCACTCTATACCAAGCAGACTTGCAGTCTCCATCCTGGCAGAAGACCCCCAGTGTGTGCAGGACAGGAAGGCAGCCAGGGCTTTGATCATTCCGTCTGAAGCCTCCTAGTTAGTCCTCCGATTGCAGTGCTCCCTGCTTCCCCTCCCAGCTTGGAGTCCATAGGTTATTTGTAGTTTCCTCAGCAGATATATCTTCCATCTCCCACCAGGGGTGCAGTAGGGGATAGTTGCCTGGTCACTGGATTTTCTTTTTCTCTTTCTCTTTCTCTTTCTCTTTCTCTTTCTCTCTCTCTCTCTTTCTCTCTCTCTTTCTTTCTTTCTCCTTCCTTCCTTCCTTCCTTTTTTTTTTTTTTCCAGACTCTTGCTCTGTTGCCCAGGCTGGACTGCAGTGGCCCAATCATAGCTCACTGCTGCTTTGAACTCCTGGCCTTAAGTGATCCTCCCATCTTGGTCTCCCAAAGTGCTGAGATTACAGGCGTAAGCCGCTGTGCCCAACTGCCACTAGATTTTTAAGCCCTCATTTCACCCTAGCCATCTGCCTGTCCTAGTACTTCCAAGTCTCAAAACTTGCTGCATTCTGTGGGACAAGGCGGTCTTCCCCGCACTCCTCTGCAGGCTCAGCTAGCGTGTCCCCTTCACCCTGTAGAATCTGCTCCCACCCTCCGTCCCCTTTCCATCTTCCAAAATCGTATTGCAATCTGGCATCTGCTGCTGTTCCTCTCTAGCTCTCTTCGTTACCATGAACCTCTCTGTTTCATTCCTTCGCTGTCATTATGCTGGGATCTCAGGAAGAAGATGAGCTCAACACACACGTTCAGTCCCTGTGTTTACCCAGAATCCTCCTGGCTTCTCCCCAAGAAGAGGTCAGAGCCGCAGTCTGCGGAGGAGGACGTTGAGGCAGCTCAGCCAGCATGAGGCTGTCCCTGAAGGATCCAGTGGGGAGAGGTCACGGTCCCCTAGGGCTGAGGAGGGAGAGAGACAGAGCTGTGGGCGGGGCCTGTGCATCTGTCCTTGGAGTCCTGAAGTGTTGAATCTCTGTTGCTACTGAGAGGGAAGGAGGCCTCCAGGTCTTGCTCTGCACTTCCGGGGGCTCTAGACTTGTTGGAGAGGTGTCCCTCCAGAGCCTCCACCCAGACCTGGGCTCCCAGGACCGGACGTGCCCAGCCTCCTCTCCCCCACCCCCCTGCCAGTGATGTCATAGGTGTGACACTCTGCAGCCAAAGACCAGGCGAACCCAGGCAGGCGTCTACTACCTCCAAAATAAAACGTGTTTTCCAAACTGTTGCTGAAGCTGCTAAAATGTTTTGTAAAACGTTTACACTTCCCTTGATATAAGGCAAATACCTTCTGTCAGCCGGGGGTGAGCCGGGTGGGGGAGCCCTGGGTGGGGAGGCAGGATCGAGGGGCTCTGGTGTCATTGGTGATGGCCATGGCTGTTCACTCCCGGTGGAATTTTCCTCTCAAGGTCTCTCTGTCCTTGTTGGGGAGATGGGGACTGGGTCCTCAGACACTTCTGTTTTAGGAAGCCTAAGTTCACTGAGGAATTGTTCTAGGGGAAGTGTCTTTGAAGCAGGCGAGGCAGACACGAAGTCCAAAGCCGAGGGGATGGGGAATTGCCCAAGATGAGTGTTCCCTGGGGAGTGGCAACCGTCCCTGGAGGTGGCAGGTGCTGAGAGACAGGACTCGGGGGGACACCTGGGGAGACTGGACTGCAGCCCCAGGGCTGACTTCCCAGCCGCCTGACCAGAGGGGATGGAAGGCAGAGATCCCCCAGACACTCCAGGCTGTCTGGTCCAGGGAGCTTCACAGGGCCCTAGAGAGGAGGATGGGGACCTGGAGTAATTTACTGTGAGTTACAAAAAAAAAAAAATCACATGCAGTCGGACCTGAACCATGCACAGCGAGCCAGGCTTTACACTCAAGCATGACCCGTGGTACCCACTGTCTCCTCCAGCAGCTCTCTGGAAGGCCAGGGAAGCCAGCTCGTCCTGACCTCTGTGACTGCAGCAGTCGCTCTGGCACTAGATGGAAATGGAAAGGCTTCAGGCCGCACACGAGGCCCTGGGGCTCCAGCTTCCCCTCTGGGAGAGCTTCAGCACCATGTGTTCTCTTCTAGGCAGCGCTGTGGTGGCAGCAGCCTCGTGGTCTGTGCATGCAGCTCCTCCGCCAGGCTGGAGTCACCCTCTGTGCCCAGAAATTCCCATGGAAGAAGGGCATGGGTGGCTCCCCATCACGTGGGGAGGAACAGGAGGGACTGTGTGGGCGTGGTGGTGACATGGCCATATGACATACACCCATACATGTACCACATATACACACCCCATACCCCATACACACACCACACATACACACCCCAACACCCCATACCCTATACACATTCCACACATACACCACACATAAACACAGGGGCCACACACACATCACATATACACACTGCACACATGCACCATGCATACATACACACCGCACGTGCATCACACATGCATATACACATACCCCACATAGACCACACATGCACACATGTGCTACACATACATACACACACTACACATGCACCACACATCCCACACACATGTGCCACACACATGCACCACACATATACACACAGCACACGCATGCACCACACATATGTACCCACACCATGCACATGCACACAGCACACATATGCACCGTACATACACAGACACCACACAAATATACACACTCCATACATATGCACCACACATACCCACATTGCACATACATGCGCCACACATACACACTGCACACCACAGACACACCACATATGCTTGCCACACACACACGGAATGCATGCAGCACACACGCTCTGCCCATTGGCCTCTGTCCACCAGCCAAAGCTCCTCTGCCAGCCCTGGCATCTGCTTACTGTGGAGGGGCAGCCCTTTTCTTCCTGGGACTCCCACAGTAAGCTGAGCAGAGCACACTGCTGAGAGCTGGAACTTCTCCGTTCAAGGCCGTGGGGACACAGGAGGCAGGGAGCTGGGCAGGCAGTGGTATGCAGTGTCGGGAGCCTCCAGGGCAGGCCCCCACTCCCCTATCCTCCTTCCACCATGCAGTTCCTTCCCCCTGCAGGGGTCAGCTTAGCCTGGGAGCTGGGGCCGGTTCAGGGGCTTCCACATCAGTGATAGCCATGTCCATAACAGCTGAAAGCAGAGTGGCCACCAGCACTGGCCCGACCTAGACGCAGGGAGGAGTGGTGCTCAGACCTGGCCCAACCCAGGGTGGCTACAGCTTGGTCTGACCAGAGACACCCTGTCTGTCCTAAGCCTGCCCCTCTGGCCATCCGAGGTTCAGGGCCACTCATCCCAGCTCTGTCTGGTCTGTGGAAATAGGAAATCAAAGTCCATGTAATCACAAAGGAATCGTTTGTGGGAGACAACTGGACCCAACCAGAAAGGTAGTGCTCTTGGTGACCCTCTCTGGGGGCCCATGGCCATGCCTGGAAGCCCTATTTCAGGGTCCTTGGAGTCAGCATTGTCTCCAGCAGCATGCGTTTGCCTTGACGCCAGCAGATGGAGCCCTGAGCCAGCTCACAACCCTCCAGTCCCCAGTCCTTCTCCATCTTCTGTCCTCTGAGATCAGGCTTCCTCCAGGACAGAGCCCAGGTGTCTTCCTGTCTCTGAACACCCACAGTCACCTTCCTGCACTGCATCACCACAGTGTGTGCAGGGCCTAACACTACTATGCTAGGTTCTTAACACGTCTGTTGTGTGGTTGGATGGATGGACAGATGGATGCGTGGATGGTGAGTAGGAAGATGGATGGATGGATGATGGGTGGGTGGGTCGGTGGATGGATGGTTGGAGGGATGGATGGGTAGATAGGTGGATGGACAGATTGATGGAAAGATGGATGGGTGGGTAGGTGAGTGGGTGGGTGGATGGATGGATGGATGGATGGATGGATGGATGGATGGATGAGTAGGCAGATAGATGGATGTGTGGGCAGGTGGGTAGATGGATGGAGGGATGTATGAATGGATGGAGGGAAAGGTGGATGGATAGATTAATGGAAGGATGGACAGATGGATGGAAAGTTGGACAGATGGGTAGGTGAGTGGGCAAATGGATGCATGTGTGGGCAGATAGGTGACGGAGGGATACATGTTTGTATAGAGGGATGGATGGATGGATGGACAGATGGATGGGTGGGTGGGTGAGTGGGCAGATGGATGGATAGATGGAAAGATGGAAAGATGGACAGAGAGGTAGTGAGTGGGCAGATGGATGGCCCACTCATCCAGACTGATGGATGAGACGGATGGATGGATGGATGGATGGATGGATGGATGGATGGATGGATGGACAGACGGACGGATGGATGAATAGATGAATGGATTGGATGGACAGATAGATGGGAAGATGGACAGATAGGTGGGTGGGTGGGCAGATGGATGGATGGGTGGGTAGACAGACTGGATGAGCTGAATGAATAGGTGAATGGAAGGTGGGAGGGAGAGTGATAGATTAATGAACAGATGGATGGAAAGGTGGACAGATGGGTGGGTGCATGGGCAGATGGATGGATGGATGGGTGGACAGACTGATGGATGAGGATGGATGGATGGATGGATGGACGGACGGACGGACGGATGGACAGACGGATGGGTAGGTATATGTAGTAAAAGAAGGAAATACATGAGGAGAGGCAAAGATTTGTTAGTAGACTGAATCATAGCCCCTAAATTCTCTCAGGAAACAGGTTGAAACTAAATTCTCTCAGGAAACAGGTTGAAAGCTTAACATCATCTCCAGAAGCTATTTTCTTGCAGTTCTCACACCCAGCATTCCTGTGGTCTTGTCCTCAGGCTGCCTCTGGTCCTGCTTTTGTTACCTCTTTGTTCCTTGGTTGCACCCCTTCCCCTCTTCCCTGGGGCTGGGAATTCTCAATTGGTAACACGAACCTGGAGGGGATGTGAATGGAGATGAGGTTTCTGGGGAGAAACAACTGTTTCCCACCCCAAGCATAACTCCTGGCCCATCATGGGCCTTGGGAAGCCACCCCCAGATCCTCCACCCCCACCTCTCTTTTCTCCCTGCTTTGATGTTCTCGAGTTAGTCCTGGCTCAGCCTCTACAGCTGCTGATATGAATACACTAAGTGGATCAATAACATGTCAGTCCTTTGCCAGGAGCAAGGGGAAGAGGGGGTCTGTATCTATCAAGTGCTGAGTGACAGCTAATCATTTTTCACCTGGCATTCACCCTTGCGAAGATAAGCACGGCTCTGCTGGGAACAAGAAGGCAACGTCAGAGGCTCCCCTGCCCCACTTCCTGCAGAGCCCAGGGCAGTAGCCTGGCTCACATTTCCACTCCCTCTGCGTGATCCCGTGTTGAGTGCGGGGCTCCATGGGAATGTGTGCACGCCCTGGGTTTATGAGCACATGTGTCTGTAGGTAGAATTGGATCTGTGTGTAGGCGTGCATGCCTGGAGGCTGAGTACCTGTGAGTGTGTGCATATCTGAGTATTTGAGAATGTGCATGACTGTATATGTGTAGATGTCTGTGTGCACATCCATGCAGATGTCAGTATCCATGTGAGTGTGTGCATGCACAGGCACCTAGGAGCATGTGTTTGACCATTTGTGTGCATGTGTGTGTCTACGCAGAGGTGTGTGCAGGGCCTGTCTTCGTCATCAAGGTGTTGCTGTATACGCCAGCATCTGCATCTCCCTTGGTTACCCTTGAGTCCTCTCTCTAGGAGATGGGATTCCCTGCAGGCTGTCCTTCCCTGGGCCATCTCACTGCCACTCCCTGCTCAGCTGGTGCCTAGAAGAGAGGAGTGATGGCTGGAATCCTGTGCTCACCTGCCATCCCCCTTCCTGCTGGAGAAAGCAGGTGCCTGTAGGAGGAAGGCAGTCTGAAGGTGAAGGATCCTGGATTGGACAGGAACATTTCAATTGCAAGGGACAGCATCAGGTAGGGCTGTATCTAGGTTCTGCCTCAGTGTAGTCAGAACTCAGCTTCTCCATTCCTTGCCTCTGCTTCACCCCTTGTGGGCTTCAGTCCCAGATAGCCTTTTGCCTAGGGGTGGCCCTGGCATCTCTAGGCCTCTATTGTCACCCCTTTGTGGTACCTGATCATCCTTGAGCCAATTCCTTTGGCAGGAGGATCCCATGCCCCTCCTGATGTGGGTGGTGCCACCTCATCCAAACCACAGGGGCTGAGAGTGGGGAGAAGTGGCTTCCTGTGGCGAAGGGGTGCTGGAGTGGTTGTGAAGGGGGAGCTTAGGTGGACAGAAGCTGAGTGTGGGTACTTTCCTCCTGGGGTGAGGTCTTATGTCTCAGGCACTAAGGGGCTCAGCCTGCAGGCACTGGGCCTGGCTCCTTGGTGCCCCTGGCCCCCACATGGGTGCTGTGCAGTCACTTGCGTGCAGCCACAGGCAGCTGCTCTGGCCTCAGGCTTTAGATGAGCCTAGCCTCCTGACCAGGCTACACCGGTTACCCCACACACAGGCCCAGCCCCCTCCTGACACACCTTGCCCCACAGGCAGCATCCATGCCCTGGGTGTGGGGCCTGGGACCTCCACTGTCCTCTCACTGTGCAGAAGGGGAAGGTGCTGGGCAAATCCCCACCCAGGGGTCAGGTGCTACATTTCGGGCCAGTGCTCCCTCCACTTTTAGATGAGGATACCCCTGGCCCCCGTCCGGGCTCAGCCAAGGAGCTGTAAGCAGTTCTATAAAGTGTGGCTGCAGGGCTGCCGGTGGCAGGCGGGCTCCTCTTCCCAGGCTCCATGAATAATTGAAGCTCCCTTAAAATGTGCATCTGCAGCCTGGAGGACACGCCCTCCCTCACCATGTGCAGGTGCAAACTTGGACAGTACTGCCTGGGGCCGCATCTGCCTTGGAAGGTCCTGGAGGGGCACAAAGACCAGGTCCAGACCTGCCACTCCTGGGCCCTGCCGCTGCCCCCTCTCCTTCCCCACCTTCCATTTTCTCCCCATCCTAGCAGGTGGCAGGCATGGAGACCCAGCCTTGGAGCTCCCCAGCCAGGTGGCACAGAGAGGCCCACTCTGGGTGGGTCACCGTTGGGCCTGGGGACGTCCCCAGCCGCACCACCTCTCCTTGGGCACTGACAGAGCCTGCTCCAAGCATGGACTGTGGCCCAGAGGGAGGGACCACACCTGGGTACACCCCAGCCAGGGTCCAGGCTGCAGCTGCTCACCAGCAGACCCAGCAGGTGCTGAGGATTGGGGAGGGAGTGAGGTCACAGAGCCCCCAGGAGCCATCGGCAGCGTCCAGCTGTCATCAGGAGACCAGCCCTGCTGTGTGTGCAAGTGCAAGCATGTGTATCGGGGCGCTGTTATGAGGGACATAAGTGTGTGTGCACAGAGTGTGAGGGTGTCTCCAGTGCTGCGTGGCTGCCTGTGATTGTGGGGACCCAACCGAGTCTCTGTGTCTGTGGCTGTATGTCTGCATGTCACAAACCCTTGATCAGTCTAAGAGGTCCCAGTGGGGAAGGGCGTTTCTCCTTGTGCAGACTGATGCCCCTCCCCACACACTTACCCCGCAGGGGCATCCTGTACCTGCCGTTGTGGGCCCCTCCTCAGCTCATCCTGACAGCTGAGCCTCAAGTCCTAATCCTTTAAACCTGAAATTCCTGGTAATGAAATCTGTGAAAGGTGAAAATTAAAAACCCATGCCCACAATCTCCTGGTCCCTGCAGTTGCCCAGGGTCCCTGCTGAGCCCCGTCTGGGGCCTCGAAGCAGCAGTACCAGCCCTTTCCCCACTTCCCTGCCCTGAGCTCACTCAGTGAGCCTTCACTCCCTCATTAGCAAGAAGGGTGCTTCTCCTGCCTTCACTTTCCTCTGCCCCAAATTCGATGCAAGTGGAAGATACTATTTCTCCCTTGGCTCTCCCACCCCCTCTGGCCTCCCTGGTCCTCACCACTGGAACTCTGGGGGTCTTGGCACAGAGGTGTGATGAGAGAAGGGTTAGGGGCTGCCAGGGTGAGCCCAGAGAACTGAGCTGGAGGCTTCAGCCTCGGGCAGCCCCTTATCTCTGGCCCCATCTTCTATGTTCTCTCATCTGGTGGTGGGGGGTGCTTTGGGAAGGATCAGGGCAGAGTGGCCTGGGCCGGAGCCTAGCCACAGGGTCTAGGTGGCTGGTATTTTGGGCAGAGCTGGACTTGCCCACTGGGGACACTGGGAATGGGCCACTCAGGGCTCTCGCCTGAAAGTGGTCTGGTTCCCCTTGGCCAGAGAGAAGTTTTCAGGATGGGGCATGAAGGTCATTGTCCGCTGTAGCAGAGGCTTCTTACACCCTCCCTCTTCTTCCTGGAAGAGCTGGGGTCTGAGTTGACCCAGTGCTATCCCGAGGCCTTCAGGAAACGGGCAGAGGGCCCTCAGGCCACTGACCTCTTGAGTTGACTGTACTTTGTGGCCTGGAGTGGAAGGTGTGGTGGTAGGTGGGGAAGGGGAAAGGGCCAGCCAGTCACACACCAGGTCCTAAAGGCCTTGCCATGCTGGGACCTGGTATTGATGTCTTGAAAGGTGAGTATCAGCTGGGCACATTGGCCCATACCTGTAATCCCAGCACTGTGGGAGGCTGAGGTGGGAGGATCACTTTATCTCAGGAGTTCGAGACTAGCCTGGGCAATATAGCGAGACCCCGTTTCTACCAAAAATACAAAAATTAGCATGGTGGCACGTGCCTGTAGTCCCAGCTACTCAGGGGCTGAGGTTGGAAGATGGCTTGAGCTCAGGAGATGGAGGCTGCTGGAAGTCATCATTGTACCACTGCCCTCCAGCCTGGGTGACAGAGCAAGACCCTGTCTCAATAATAATAATGATAATAATAATAATAAGTGTCAGCATCAGCTGGGAGGTGGGAAGTGAAGGCTGTGGGCACTAGAGCTCCCTCTGGGCGGCTCACAGGATGGGGCTGGATTGGTGTCTCAGGAGAAAGGAAGGCCCCCTAAATATCCCGCCTCTCAACAATGCTGAACTTCAGACATGGCGAGGACAGGTTTAGATATGATTCTTCATCCTGACCGCCATGTAGAAGGGGGCTCCCTGGCAAGGGGCTAAGAGATGTGGGCCAGGGGCCGCAAGTAAAGGAGTTGAGGGGACAATGCATACTGGCCACCTGGCCCTCGGGACCATCCTGAGTGCTCAGCCTCAGTGCAGCTGCTCCCGCCCCCCAACCCCCACCTGCACCTCTCCAGCCGTGCTCCCCTCCCAGTTCCTGCACCTTCCCCTCCTCTGCTTGTATCTCAGTCCCACCCACTTTTCCAAGCCCAGCCCTTCAGTGCCACTTACCCTGATGCCTGATCCTGAGCCCTCTCCTCCCCTTCCCAGGCCCTTTCTGTGCCAAAGATGCACTTCATCCAGAGTCACCCGGGAGCCACTTCTGGCCACGCATCCTGCTCCCCGGGTGCATCCTGTGGTTGGGATCCTCTCCCACCACCTCCCTTTCTTCAGATGAGGCTCCCTGGCTGACCCTGTGTTCCTGCCACGGGAAAAACTTGGTACCTTGGGCATCCCCTTTTGGAAATCTTCCATCTGTCAGGCTTAGGACAGACAGGCAGCGCAGGACCACAACTTGTGCTGACCCAGGAGGCTGGACCAGCCTCCCGTGGTGGCTGCAGCACTGTTCAAGGAGTCCCCGTACTTGTGAACCCGTGTCTGTGTGTCTAGAATGTGTGCTCCCGGCCCCTGAAAGCCTGTGGCCACTTGCATCCATGCACGTGAGTGTCCATGCACATGTATGTGCCCCGGAGTCCCAGAGTGGGCTGTAGTGGAGCCGAGAGTCTGCCGTGGTCAGGCCGTGCTTGGGACTGGGGCCTCAGCACTGGATGGGGCTGTGCATCTTGTCGCTCCTGGCTTCTTTATTAATCCGTTTTGTGAATAGACTTGGGAGTTCACGTTGGGAATCTGACCATTTGCTCCCGTTTCCTCCAGGCCCCCCAGGAGGAGGAACACATGTTAAATATTTGTGGTTTTGCTGCGTTAGGTTTTAAAGTTCAGCAGTAATTACCGTGACCAGGTGCCAAGTGGATCTGCTCCCTGAAGAAAGCTCCTGCCGTAGCGGGCTGGTGGCTGCATTCTAGGCCAGCCTCTGTGTACCGTTTGCACAAACCTATGTGCCTTGCCTTCCGGCGCCTCTCTTTTTTGGACTCCACTGGTTGCTGGGTCCTTCAATTGGCTGGGCTGTGCCCTCTGTGGGTGGGTGCTCTCCTCTGGCCCAGCCCCAGCCCACACCCCCAAAAAGCAGACTGCGGCAGCTGAGGCATTAGCGTGGGACTTTGGTAAGCAGAGCCTGGGGGCTCCAGCAAGCGCCTCTGCTCCCGTGGCAGGTTCACGGCCACACCTGTGGCTGTCCACACACATGCCATCAGAGCAGATAGAACTCTATTTCCAGAGCACATGTTGGTTTTTAAATCCCTTACCCCAGCCAGCCCCATGTCAGACTACTCAGTTACTCTTTCATGTACATTTCATCCAATCATGTTTTCTTGCACAAATTCAGCATCATTCCCACATCCCCGCTGAGTTCACAGTTCTCTGCAGGCTCTGGCCTGGGTGAGTAGTGGCATCCTTGTCCTTGATGTGGTTGTATGCAGATGCTGATTTGGCGCAGCCCCTGTGGCCAAGGTGGTGCCCTCTGCTTCCCGAGTAGCAGCTGTGTCTCTACTAGGCTTGACCTAGGACTACATGTCACACCCCTCAACAGATGTCTTTCAGGGTTGCTGCCAGATCAAAGGAAGAGGTGGGGGAACACAGTGCCGGCAATGCCAGGCAAAGGAAAAGAGGCACATTCAGACGAGCCTCAAGTAAGCGTGCCCTGCAGGCCTCACACAGTCCCGGGAGAGAACTCCTGGCATGGACCCTGATATTTGGGTGTGGTTTGATGAGCGTCCCTGAGACAGCCACAGGCACCCAGACATGCACCTGCCCTCAACACACTCCCAGACCACACATGTTCAAAGTACAGGTGCTTAAGTACAGATGCTTAGGAGGGAGAGGTGCAGGGGAGCCCAGACCAGGGAAGGGAGGGAGGGAGGCAGACCCTACTTCTTCGAGCTCCCTGGGAGGCTTGTGAGCCCAGCTCAGGAGGAGCTAGGATCATCCAGGGAGAGGATGCAACACAAGGCAAGCTTGCCCAGTGAGGGAGACTCAGTCATGAGGACAGAGGTCAGCTCCCACACCACAGGGTGCTGCTGCGTTAGTCTAACTTCTGGCCCTGCCCTCTGTGGACCACATCTGAGTCTTGTGGGATGGGCTTGGAGTAAGTCCAAGAAGAGCCATCTAGGGCATGTTGAGAAAGACCCTGGCACAGGGAGCTGCTCTGCTGGCTTCTAGCAGGCATGGGCAGAGAGGAGATGGGCACTTCCCCACTGTGCAACAGGATGCCCTGCAATTTAGTAATCCCAAGACCCCCAGGCCCCAGTTTCCAGTAGAACTTAGAGGGAAATCCAGGGAAAGCCCAAAGGGAAACAGGCTATCATTAAAGTACAGTTGGGGCTGCAGTTTCATCCGAAGGCTCAACAACTGAGGGAGGATCTGTTTCCAAGCTCAGCCAAGTGGCTGCTGGCAGGACTGAGTCCGTCTCAGGCTGTTGGTCATAGAACTGCCTCAGTTCCTTGCCATGTGGGCCTCTCCATAGCACAGTTCTTGGCGTAGGAGCTGGCTTCTTCCAGTGTGAGCAAGCCAGAGAGGGAAATGAGACAGAAGTCACAGCCTGTGTGTAACTTAACCTCAGCAGTGACAGCCCATCATTGTAGCTGCAGTCTATATGTTAGACGCTAGTCTCCAAGTCCAGCCCACCTGGGGAGGTATTGCAAGAGCATGTTGCCAGGTGGTGAGGATTGCCGGCACCATCTTGGAGGCTGCCTGCTACAGGTGAGGTATGGTTGAGGTGCTTTCATAGGGAAATTATAACCATCATAGGTCCACTGGCCAGTGCATACAGCAAGTCAGTACACCCAAACCTGGTTGCAACGGAGAAAGAGATTTAATTGTAGGGTCACTGAACAAGGAACTGGGAAAAAACCTCAAATCCAGCTCCCCAAGGAGTTTGGGGTTAGGGTTTTTAAGGGTTTTGGAGTGGGCTGAAGTATAGAGATTGTTGATTGGTGGAAGAGTGCAGGGTGAAGTGCCAGGGGCAGGGAGAGGAAGAACCTCTCAGGCTGATCTCCATTTTCTGTGGGATCTTCAAACTAGTTTTGCTGGAATTCAGAGTCTGAAAGAAAAACATCTTATACGATCCTTAACAAAAGCCTGTGATTCTAAGGTTGGAGATCCTGTCTATAGGAGCAACAGGGATGCCAATCAATTCTCAAACAGTCTTAGGACCCTCAGTCAGAAATCCTACCTATAGGAGCACTGGGGGTGTGCGTCGTCAAGACCTAGTGCCACGTGACTTTCCACTACAAGGAAGTGGGCCAAAGTGCAGCCTGAATGATGCTTAATTATAACTATATTCCTGTCGAGAACCCAGCATGCAGTTCTTCCCAACTCCATGGGGACAGTTTCGAAATGACATGTTCTGCATTACACTGTAAAAGGGTCACTCTGGATGCTGTGAAGAAACAATCAGAGGAGGCAAGGATGAAGCAGGAAGACCTCTTGGGAGAAACAACACTTCACTAAAACTAGTTTCCCTCTCTGTACGGTGGATGTAAGGTTAATCATAGAAGCTATCTCAGGCGACATTGTAAGAATTAAATGAGATAATACAGGGACCACGCTAAGCTCATTCTTTGATCTTTTCCCCTAAGATGCACATGCCCCACTGTCTTTTCAAGAGTCTGGTGTATGCTGCTGCCCACTGGAGTTCATCGGATGTGTTACAGGAAAGGGGTCCCAATCCAGACCCCAGGAGAGGGTTCTTGGATCTCACACAAGAAAAAATTCAAGGCGAATTCATAAACTGAAAGCAAGTGTATTAGTCAGGGTTTTCTAAAGGGACAGAACTAATAAGATAGATGTATATATGAAGGGGAGTTTATTAAGAAGTATTGACTCACAAAATCACAAGGTGAAGTCCCACAATAGGCCATCTGCAAGCGGAGGAGCAAAGAAGCCAGTCTGAGTCCCAAAACCTCAAAAGTAGGGAAGCCAACAGTGCAGCCTTCAGTCTGTGGCTGAAGGCCCAAGAGCCCCTGGCAAACCACTAGTATAGGTCCAAGAGTCCAAAACCTGAAGAACTTGGAGTCTGATGTTTGAGGGCAGGAAGCATCCAGCACAGAGAAAGATGGAGGGCGGAAGACTCTGCCAGTCAAGTCCTTTCACCTTCTTCTGCCTGCTTTATTCTAGCCTCACTTGCAACTGATTAGATGACGCCCACCCAGATAGAGGGTGGGTCTGCCTCTCCCAGTCCCCTGACTCAAATGTTAATCTCCTTTGGCAACACCCTCACAGACACACCCAGGAACAATACTTTGCATCCTTCAGTCCAATCAAGTTGATACTCCAAAGTAATCATCACAGCAAGTTTATTAAGAAAGCAAAGGAATAGAGAATGACTACTCCATAGGCGGAGCAGCAGCTTGGGCTGCTGAACTGAGGATAGTTATTGTTACTTTTTGATTATATGCTAAACAAGGGGTGGATTCATCATGAGTTTTCCGAGAAAGGGGTGGGCAATTCCCAGAACTTAGGGTTTCTCTTCTCCCCTTTTTAGACCATAGAGGGTAAATTCTAGGTGTTGCCATGGCATCTGTAAACTGTCATGGCACTGGTGGGAGTGTCTCTTCACATGCCAATGCATTATAAATTTGCATATAATGAGCAGTGAGGACAACCAGGAGTCACTTTCATCACCATCTTGGATTTGGTGGAGTTTGGCCAGCTTCTTTACCACAGCCTGCTTTATCAGCAAGGTCTTTGTGACCTGTATCTTGTGCCAACCTCCTACGTCATTCCGTGACTTAGAATGCCTAACCTCCTGGGAATGCAGCCCAGTAGGTCTCAGCCTTATTTTACCCAGTGTCTATACAAGATGGAGTCACTCTGGTTCAAATGTCTTTGACAGATGTGTTTTTGTGTATGCAAACAATGATTGAGACGAGGTTTGGGTTTTTCACAAGGAGCCCAGAGCCTGTGCCTGAGGTTGTGACCAGATCCTCTGGTTTGCCCAGAGAAGATCTCGGGCAGAGAAAAGGTGTGAGGATGCACTGTTCTCCTTGCTGGCTGCCGGTGACCTCTTTTCCACCCCAAGAAGCTCATGGACTCAGGAAAACAAGACAGCCTGTCTCAATGGCTCAGTCCACACGGGCGGAGATTGAGGTGCAAGGGGAGGGAGTCCCTTAATCTACACGCTGCACACACTGGGACAGCTGAGCCTCCACTTCAACCCAGCCAGCTCTGCCCTGCATGAGCTTGGCCATATGAGTTCAGCTGCATATCGACTATGCTCTGTTGCAATGCTGCCTCTTTCTTTTGGACTCTGAAAAGCCGCCCCCTGAGGCTCATGATTGCCCTTACTTTAAAGAGGAGGTCAAGCATATTTGGCTGTCACTCAGGAGATCCTCTTGTCTGGTCCTCGTACCAAGAATCATTGTTCTGCACCGCTGTCGCAAGGCTCATGCCTAATAAGTAAGCCCATGTTCTGTTCTGCCCCCAGCTGGGCTGTACTACATACTGTCCTGACACTGACCACCTGGAGTTAGCACCAGATGCCACAAGTAAAGGACAGAGCCCTGCACGAGAATGACCTTACTTCAGACACTGGCCGCAGGTGGGGTCCCCAGGCCACCTGCACTGCTGGCGAACTGACTACAGAGTCAGGTGTTCCTATGAATCTGTAGCCAGTTGGCCAGCAGTGCAGGTGCTCGGTTCCCTCCAGTTTGAAAATTTGTCATAAAGATGCAGAACGCAGTCAAGTGCTATACTTACAATTGCTTTTTTATTAGAAAGGATACCCATAGATAGAACAGGGTCTGAGAGGGTCCCAAACACAGTTTTTGCAGGCTCTGGGTTCCTGGTGAAGAGCCCAAACCTTGTCTCAATCATTATTTGTTCACATGAAGACACATCCAATGAACTGAAGTGGGCAGCAGGGCAACACCAGACCCTCAGAAAGGCAGTGGGGCGTGTGAGTCTTAGAGGAAGATGTCTCTTCCTCTAAGCTCATGCTTCCTCAAAGCATGAGCTTAGCTTGATTCCTGTATTATCTCATTTAATTCTCACAAGGTTCCCTAAGGTAGGTTCCACTGTACCTCCTTCACAGAGTCAGGGCATATCACCCTCTCAGCAGATCAGTGTGTTCAACTGGGAGCTCCTCTGAGCCTCAGTGTCTAGAGTTTTTATTGGGATTGCATTATGAATTGGGGTTTGATTATGAGTAATCAATTATTGATGATTGATTGGCTGCATGACATAACTCAATCTCCAATCACCCTCCCCTCCTCTCTTTAAGTGGTTGGTCTTTCTGGTGACCAGCCCCTATACTGAAGCTCTCTAGGAGCCCACCAGGACCCATCTCATTAGCATAACAAGACATGCCTATCACTGTGGAAATTCCAAGGGTTTTTCAAGCACTGTATCTGGAATCAAGAGACAAAGAACAGATATATTCTTTTTTTTTTTTTTTTGGAGATGGAGTCTTGCTCTGTTGCCCAGGCTGGAGCACAGTGACATGATCTTGGCTCACTGAAACCTTTGCCTCCCAGGTTCAAGCAATTCTCCTTCCTCATCCTCCCAAGTAGCTGGGATTACAGGCCCCTGCCACCATGCCAGGCTAATTTTTTGTACTTTTAGTAGAGACGGGGTTTCATCATGTTGGCCAGGCTGGTCTTGAACTCCTGATCTCAGGTAATCTACCCGCCTTGGCCTCTCAAAGTGCTGGGATTACAGGTGTGAGCCACCGTGCCTGGCCCAGGTATATTCTTGATACCACAGCCCGTTACCAGGTGAATACAGCCTTGTGAAGTGCAACTTTCAAACTTACTTTGGGATCCATTTTATTATCTCGTTACTACATTTCCTTTCATCTGTCAGTTCCATTCTAATTTATGCCCTCATTTCTTGTATGGCATTCTAAACCCCTTCTCTGCATAAGATGGGGTGTAACAGGTTAATTATTGCAGACTCTTGCTTCAGCTCCAAAAGAACATGCAACATAAGAGCTTGAACTTCCTACATAGGAGCCCCGTTAGCCTGTAGGAGCCACAGCCAGCCTCTAGGAGCACTTTCTCAAGGGCCCACACACCACAACTGCAGCCTGCTGCAGAGAGCTCCACAAACTTCTGTCGCTGATCTGTGATCTATGAGGCAAGCCTCCTCTCTCTGTGACCAGACAACAGTGTCGGAGGTGTGTAAACCAGAGCAACTCCATCTTGACTAGGGCCTGGGAAAAAAGAGGCCGAGACCTACTGGGCTGCACTCCCAGACAGTTAAGGCATTCTAAGTCACAGGATGAGATAGGAGGTCGGCACAAGATACAGGTCATAAAGACCTTGCTGATAAAACAGGTTGCAGTAAGGAAGCCGGCTAAAACCCACCAAAACCAATGGCCACGAGAGTGACCTCTGGTTGTCCTCACTGCTATACGCCCACCAGCACCATGACAATTTACAAATGCCATGGCAACATCAAGAAATTACCCTGTATGGTCTAAAAAGGGGAGGCATGAATAATCCACCTCTTGTTTAGCATATCATCAAGAAATAACCATAAATAACCTTTACTTCTTAATAAACTTGCTTTCACTTTACTCTATGAACTTTCCCTGAATTATTTCTTGTGCAAGATCCAAGAGCCCTATCTGGGGGTCTGGATCAGGACCCCTTCCTATAACAGCAGCGGGGACCCACACTGTGTGACACAGGGGTTGGTCCTCCAGGTAGAGTGAATATGAAGGGATGGGGTGGCAGCTCACTGCGCCGGCTCCCAGCCCCCAGGAGAACGCCCTGCCACCATTGTCCCAACTGCAGGAGCTCAGAGAGAGGAGAGGAAGGAAGGAGAGCGCTTCCTCAGTGCCCAGGCCAGGAGGGGCATCACGAGTGGGGTCTGTTGGGAGTGAGGACCCACCTTCCTGATCCCAGGGCTGCCCGCTCCCGCTGGGCCCAGCATACCACCCTGGGAGCACTGACTTCCCCCAGCGACCTTCCTGACATGGGGATAAGGAAAGACACTGTAGGCTGAGTTGGGGGTGAGATTCTGTTGACAACCAAGTCTCCTGCCCGACTTGGTCCCTGAAACATCCCCTAACCCCAGCATCAAGCTGAACAGAGGGTAAACGGGGTCTCTGTGTGAGGGTCCTCCGTGCCATGACCTGGGCAAGGCCAGAGGCTGCATCAAATGTCAGATAGGGAAGTCCCGGCCCAGGGAAGAAGGAGGCTTTAAAAAAGACTTGTGTTTGTTGGCAAGCAGCAGTGCCAGGCCTGGCTTTTGATCAAAACATCCTAGCTGTTGGCAGAGACAAAAGCAATCCCTGGAAACAGCCTGGCTGGGGAGAGATGGAAGAGAGGGCAGGGTGGGGTGGGGTGGGGGTCAGCTCTGGCCCCTCCCCAGCTGGCTCATAGCCTCCCACCCTCGGGGCTGACCTTGCTCCTCCATGGGGAGGGAGGGGGCACTTGGAGAAAAGGCTTAAAATGCCTCACAGGCAGAGTTAGCAATCATGTTTCAGGAGGAAGCTCACAGATTGATGGGGAAAGCCAGTAAATGCACCCCCAGCAGCAGGAGAGTGTGAATGGGACTCGGAACAGTGTCTGCCTCCAGCCAGGCTGCCACCTTCTCCTGACTGCCCACTGCAAAGGCAGTCGGAGGGTCTTATGTTCTGACACACAGACACACACACACTCTTCACTCTCCACTGCAGCCATACAAAATCACATTCTTGGCCGGGCATGGTGGCTCACACCTGTCATCCCAGCACTTTGGGAACCCAAGGTGGGCAGATCACTTGAGGTCAGAAGTTCAAGACCAGCCTGACAAACACAAAACCCTATGTCTACTAAAAATACAGAAATTAGCCGGGCATGCTGGTGCACACCTGTAATCCCAGCTACTTGAGAGGCTGAGGCAGGAGAATCATTTGAACCCAGAGGGTGGAGGTTGCAGTGAGCCAAGATCGCACCACTGCCTAGGGGACAGAGCGAGACTCCGTCTCAAAAGCAGAAACAAAAACAAACCAAAATCACATTCTCCATCTTTTACCAGAAGGCTCGCTCACACCTGTAAATGGAGTGTGCATCCTCTTCACCTGTTTCTAATTAAGGATGTGTATTTTTTAAGGCACCATCCCACCACCTGGCAATGTCCTTACGAAAGAGACTGCTCCCTGCTGCGGGGCCAGGGACGGCCTCAGCCCAACGATGCTAAGAATCCATGGTGACAGAGACAGACGTTGGGGGAGGATCCCAGGCCCAGCCTGCCCTTGGAAGCACCTCTTGCCTCACTATGATGTCATAGACGCTCAGCCTGGGGACAGCCTCAGCAGGCTGTTGAACTGAGACTTGGACTGAGAAAGGAGGTCAGGGGCTAGACTGGAGGGTGCTTCTGAGTTGAGGTGTTGTTCTGGAAGTCAGCAGTGGAGGACTAGCCAGGAACTGATCACGCCAGGTTTTATACCAGCCTGGAGCCTCCCTGGGCTCTCCCAGACGCTACTAATCAGGATGGAGTGTAGGGGTGCTTGCTGCAGGCATTTAGAAGGCTCCCCAGATAACTGCTCCCAGGCCTGCCTCCCTGCGGATGATTTACCCCAGGCTATTTTGCCAGCCTAGCACTGCCTTCCCTAGGGAATAGTGAACTCACTTTTGCAGAGAAGGGATCCTTCAGAGGGCCCTTCTGAGGCACTCTGCAGTGTCTGCTCAAGCTCAGACCAGATGCATAGCCTGGTGCCTGCCAGGCCAACTGGGGTGACCACTTATCCAGCAGATAAGTGTGTGAGAGCAGCTCTGGGGACATGGGGCACTGAGGGGGGTCTCATGTGTCAGGGGCAGCCAGGAAATGTTCTGTTTAGATGCCCTTTCCGTTCCTAAGATTTTCTAGCACCAGCAGACACCATCCCTCTCTCGCTACCCCATACTGCAGACGTTTGGGAGTCTGCGGCCATGTATAATGCAGCCCACAGCTTTGTCTCCAACATACATGAAGGAATGCGTGGTGTGTCGTTGTCATTCTGAGATAGGAGTTCAGCAGGACTAGTTTCCCAAGACCCTGATGAAAAAACAGGATTCAGTAGAGAAGCTGGCCAAAACCAAAGGTGGTGATGGAAGCAACCTCTTGTTACCCTTACTGCTCCTAAGATGCTAATTATAATTTATTAGCATGCTAAAAGACATGCCCACTAGCGCTATGACAGTTTACAGATGCCATGGCAACTCCTGGAAGTTACCCTATATGGTTTAAAAAGGGGAGGGACCCTCAGTTCCAGGAACTCCCTGCTCCTTTCCAGAAAAACTCATTAATAAGCCACCCCTTATTTAGCATATGGTCAAAAATAACCATAAAAATAGTCAACCAGCAGTCCTAAGGGCTTCTCTGCCTATGGAATAGCCACTTTTTATTCCTTTACTTTCTTAATAAACTTGTTTTCACTTTACTCTGTTAGCTCATTCTTGAATTATTTCCTACACAAAGGCCCACTTGGCCTTCTGGGCTGAGCCCCAGTTTTGGGGTTCGCCCTGCGACAATTCCATCCCCAGGTTCAGGGCTGCTGAGACATGCATTCAGAACTGTCCCTAGCAGTGGATATTGGCTGCCTTGGTGACCAGGGCTAAGGGTTCACCATGGCCATAATTAGAGCTGGGACAAATGGCTGTTAGGTCCTAATTGTCAGCTTTTCCAAATCTGGAAAAAAGCCACGGGACAGAATTCCCAGAAGGGTATTGTCCCCAAAGACTACTGGGGACACTTCTCAAGGCTGTGGGCATCTGTTTGCAGAAGTGTGTCGTGGAAGCCACATGCCGTACTAAGTTTGCAGTCTGAGCCGGGCTCTCCTCTAAAGCATGGCTGTCCTCCTAGTTCCTCCTAGGATGGGTGTCCTGGCCACCCCTTCCTTTGAGCTCCCCCCAGCCTTCTCCAGTGTGTTTTCTGCCCAACTAATGCCCCTCGCCTAACCCTGGACTTCTCACTCTCCTCCAACCCCGTTGTCTCTGCATTTGATAGCCATGTACCTGGCCCCCAGGCTGTGACTCAGTGTTATCGCCAAGTCCTAGAGAATTTT
Source organism: Colobus angolensis palliatus (assembly GCF_000951035.1). Classification (NCBI taxonomy): domain Eukaryota; kingdom Metazoa; phylum Chordata; class Mammalia; order Primates; family Cercopithecidae; genus Colobus; species Colobus angolensis. The sequence goes on from NW_012111697.1 coordinate 1,808,743, forward strand.
CTCCTGTCATCTTCAGCAACAAGTGGTTGCAGTTTTCATTGCAGTTTTCATTATCATAAGACCAAAAAAAAAAAAAATGTAGCTGAGAAAATAGATATGTGCTTTCCACCCTACACTGAGAACATCTTGACATTTAAATCCAATTACCCTTTTCCCATTCTTGATGAGGATATGACATGCAGCTAGAACATTCTGCTAGATAAATATGTCATATTCTCTGACTGCTCAAAACCTCCCAGGGGCAGATTTGGGGGTTTTGTGACCCCCGTTCACTATCAGCCTCTGTGAGAGGACAGGGTCATGGACTGGCTGAGTTAAAAGGCCCTGAAAATGTTTGCCTGGAAAAATTTTGCAGCATTTGACCTCTGCCTTTCACTGAGTCATTAATTGGGAGAATGGAAGAATTGGAGAAGCAGGGGGACTTTTGTCCTTTGTATCAAATCTGTACATATTCAGAGCCCCCAACCCTGGGCTTTCGGCAAAATGCCACAAACCAGTAGGCCCTGGGCAGAGAAGGATTAATTAAGCACATTCCCATATTACTTCAAAATGTCCATCCTCTCAGAAGCAAAGAGTCATTGACTCTAAATGAAGCAGAAAGCCAGAAAGGAGCCCTTACAGCTATTATTCTGCTGTAAATATTAGTTCTCTTTTGATATCTGGAGAGATAGAGTGAAAGTTCTGTTTTTTTTTTTTTCTTTTGAGATGGAGTCTTGCTCTGTCACCCAGGCTGGAGTGCAGTGGCGTGATCTCGCCTCACAGCAACCTCCGCCTCTGCAGTTCAAAGAATTCTCCTGCCTCAGCCTCCTAAGTAGCTGGGATTACAGGCGCCCACCACCATGCCCGGCTAATTTTTGTACTTTTAGTAGAGACGGGGTTTTGCCGTGTTGGCCAGGCTGGTCTTGAACTCCTGACCGCGGGTGATCCACCTGCCTTGGCCTCCCAAAGTGCTGGGATTGCAGGCATGAGCCACCGCACCCGGTGGGAGTCCAAGATTTTTAGCACATACACAGACTGTTCTGTGGCTAGAGAGGGAGATGGTGGGTGGGGAGGGTGATACCAGGACTAAAGCTGGGAGGACTCTGCATCCTTTGCCTTCCAGTAGGGTTCTCTAGTATGGGCTGCATCCACAAGGACCAGGCAAAACTCTCCCGCCCTCCTTCTGAAACCTGTTTACCATGTAAAGTTACAAGGTTTAACCTGATGGTCAATCCATTTCCACCTGCAGAGAAAGAGGAAAATGAACGTTCTTGGAGATTTAGAATCTCATTGTAACTATTAATTTCAGCCAGGATGGAACCCATTTCCTATCCTTGTCCCAGCCATGGCTATTACCATCCTCCATTGACCCCTCTTCCTCTGCCTCCACGAGATGAAGTGTTAACAAGCAGAGGAAGATTAGCTCCACTCCCCCAGCACAACTTCCCCTGCCCTACAGAAGTCATGGAAGCCAGAAGCCATTCCTCCCTGCCTTCCTCCTTTTTCATCAGGGCTGAATGGCCAGTTGTCTCCCTCCCCTGAGGATTTCATCATCCTCAGATATCCCAGAGAGTGTTTGCAGTTGTTCCTCCCAAATTACACTGTTGTTTTAGCCTGTTGTGTGCTCAGAGATGATTAATAAACAGAAATTAAGTCACTCATTTACTTTTTGCTTCAAATCACAGTGTGAGACTCGAGTGGCTGAGATCTCACTGATATTTGTGAATGGGTGGATGAGTGACTGGATCTGCTTGTGTGTTGAGTGGAATCCAAGGTTCCTTCCGTCAGTCCCAAAACATCACTACTCCTAAGAGTTCACATGTACCTGTCTGTTTTTTTACAAAAACACCTTTTGTCTCTTCTCATAGTCCTGAATGCTTAGGTAAGAGTGGAGAATGAGAGCTCTCTTCTCTGACATCCAGGCTCTGGGCATCTCTCAAAAGGAGATGGTCAAAGAATCTGATGAGGTCTCTGCTGAAAAGGAAGGGTGCCATGGAGAACCAGACCAGCCCCCATCCTGGCGAGTGGTGCCTCCTCACACAGAAAGCAAATGGTTCAGGCTGGTGTGGTCAGAGGAGAGCAGCTCTCAGAGACAGAGGTGAGGATGGAGGCCTTTTCATTTTCCTAGTGAGTCTTTCCATACTCTTTTTTAAAAGAAAGTCAATACTTTAAAATATTTTCTAAGTCAATTTGTCAAGGATGCCTACAAATTGTCCTGGAATTTGATGCAAATACGAGGCTATGCTAGAGCCATTCAGCAAGCTGTAGGATCCCCAAGTGGAGAAACTCAAACTGGTACACAGAAGCAAAATTCATGCTGCTCCCTCCAAGGGTACCTCAGTTGTGGGTTGTGGAGTTTCTTTGTGGAAGTCCCCAATCTCTTAGGGTGAGAGGGCTCTTCAGTGACCTTCAGGGACCTTTCTCAAGGCTGTGGGCATTGGTTTGCAGAACTGTGTCATGGAAACCACATGGAATACTAAGTTTGAAGTCTGAGCAGCTGCTGGGCTGAGAAGATCTTCAGGTTTCCCTGTGGCCATGCAGCCTGTGTAGCATCTGCCATAGGAGGTGGGGTCTGGGACAAAGATAGCTTGCTGGACTGGGCCACTTCAGGGAATTCGTGGAAACAGCTTTCCCAGGGAAAGGAGAATTACCCTGAAACAGACCCAGACTGGCAGTATAAGTTGGACTCTCAGACCACTGTGTTGAAACTGCAGCACTGAATTTCTCTCCCTCTTCTCTCTGTTTCAGCTTTCCATTTCAGGAGGTTCAGGAAGCCCTAAAGGCCATTACCTGGCCACCTACCTATCTTCCCCACTAGAGATTAAACCTCTCTAGAGATAAATTATTTTTTTTTGCATCAGCCCCCGGAACTGGCGTCATATGGGACAGTGCACACACAAGTCTTGGTTTCTGAAGCTATCGGGATCTTGGGGGGCTGTCTGTGGTGTTGAGACCCCATTGTAGTCATTTAAGTTAATCACATAAATAGCCAGAACCTCACGGGTTATCCATGGTGTTGACAGATTTCATGTCTTACATTTCCAGGGACCTCCTAACCCAAAGAACAAGACCTGTGGCTAAACCCTTAGAGGGGAGAACCTTGGGAGCTGTCCGTGGTCCTGAAAAGGGCACTCCCTCTCCTTCCAGTTGCCTGAGCTGCTGTGGCAGGGTCAGAGCTGCCTGTGGTGTCAGCCTCGTTTTGATCAACTAATTGCCAATTTTCTGCTTCTTGGTCCAGCTTAGCCCCTAGCCAGAATCTGGCCTGCTGCTGCTGTCAGTCACGCTCTGAGGTACCTACACGGTCTTGCTTGTATTGACTCTGCCTGTAACATCAGTCCTGCCAGGCCCTGACCGAGGACTGGCCTCTGACTGCAAGGCTGTATTTTATTCTAGCCTGTTGTATGTCAGGTTCCCTGGAAAGCAGACTGAGGCAGCGATTTGCACTTAGGAAGCTTGTTGGGTTTATATTATGACACAGAAGAGTTAAAATAACTTTGGAGAAAAATATAAGTGTCTACTGTCCACTGCAAGTCAACATGAACTATTTCTGATAGTCCTTTTTGGCAGAGATGGAAAAGAACCTATTTTTCAAACCAGTGGTCACACACCACATACCTGAGGCCACGTAAATCTTCTCTAGCAAACATGCCATCATCCCACCAACACGGTGGTTGCAACTGGGGCTATAACTTGATAGAATTTACAGGACTCTGGTAGGACTTGTGTGTCTTTTGTAGGACTGGACTGGTGAAATTCCATGGTGGTTTGATGGTGATGACTACTCCTGCATTCTTGAGGTCTTTTAACAAGCAGAGTCCTGTGGATTTTTAAAAAAAATGTGCTAATCTCTGTGATGCCCCAGGAAGTAATATTGCCTTTGATCTAATGTCTAGATTCATGGGAGAGGGTCACCGTCAAAGGCTGGCATTCTCTATGGTAATGGTTCTTATCCCACAGATCAAGGACATGGGGGTTTTGCCAGCTGTCACATATATCTATTCAGATTATACATCTGGGAACTGGGGAGAAATGCTCACCAGATGGGAGTCTGTGAACCCAACATGAGCCAGACTTGGGTCATTTATTACCTGGTACCCCATGTGCCCTCACTGTATCGGGGTGCTATGGCAACACTTCCAGTTCTCAGGGGCTAAGACCCCAGATGTAAATGTCAAAAAGAAATCTAGAAATGTCTGAGTGTTCTCCTTCCCCAAGTGTACACCTGTTTAAATCAATGGGTGTGTGTCCTGTTGGGGAAGGACAGAGAAAACATTCCCATGCGCATTTGCCATGATGCCATGGAGTTCTTCTTGGGAATGTGGTCTCTTCTTTGGTCATTGAATTATGGAGCTGAAAATTGTGTTAGTCTGTGTTGTGTTGCTATAAAGGAACACCTGAGACTGGGTAATTTAAAAGAAAAGAGGCTTGTTTGGCTCATTGTTCTGCAGGCTGTACAAGCATGGCACCAACATCTGCTCAGCCTCAGGGAGCTTTTATTCATGGCAGAAGGCGAAGAGGGAGCAGACATGTCACATAGTGAGAGAGGGAGCAAGAGACATGCCAGACTCTTTTAAATAACCAGCTCTCATGTGAGCTAACAGCAAGAACTCATTACCATGGGGAGGGCAACAAGCCATCCATGTTGGCTGCACCTCCATGACCCAAACACCCCACCAGACCCCACCTCTACACTGGGAATTTCATTTCAATGTAAGATTTGGAGGAGACAAAACATCCAAGCCATAACAGTGGGCAAAGAACTGTGCCATTTTCTTGGGACAGCTGATCACCCCTCCTTGATTTCTTTTGGTTGTATATATTGGCTTGTCGACCACCTGTCTTTCTTGTTTTTTGGGATGCCATGATTTGGTGAGCACCTCCATAGCTCTCTGCAGATCAGCCCCTCTTGGCTGCTGCACTGACACTGCTACTCACTAGGACAAGTATGCACACTTTGGTTATGATGGCTAAGTACCACCGTGTGGTTTCTGTTATTTTACAATCCTATTGTCCCCCATCAGTCTTGGGGTGTCCAGGTCTGTAGTGGTACTGCCTACATTCAGCCCTGTCCTACAGAGGAGAGGCACTCTGGGCTTCTCACTCATGCTGGTGCTTCCTGAATTCTCTGGACTGCAGAGACATTCCGCCCTCTGCAATATAGGCTGGTGGTCCTATGTTCATTGAAGACACTACAGAGATCTGTGTCCTACAACACAACACATGCCCCCTGATCCTCCTGCCCCTCTCGCTGGTGTGTTCTATATTGCTTTAGAAAGGGGTGGGGGTGTCTTCTAGGCAGTGGTGGGTTTTCCAGCTTTCCCTAGCACATCCACTGTAGCATAACCACCTTTGGGAGCCTTTTGATCTCTTCCTGCACTATCTACCACAGCAATTCTATCATCCCTGCTTCACTGAGTGTGGGCATTGCTTTCTGCATGTTTCTGAGCGCCATCTAGCAGCATGTCTGCATCGTCTCCTGGGGTCCTTGCTGCACTGTCAGGTCCTGTATCCCAAGAGAATCCTCCCCGCCAATCAATTACTCCTCTATCCAGCTTTGTATTCTGCTTTTTTTTTTTTTTTTTTTTTTTTTTTTGAGGTGAAGTCTCACTCTGTCGCCCAGGCTGGAGTGCAGTGGTGTAGTCTCGGCTCACTGCAACCTCTGCCTCTCAGGCTGAAGTGATTCTCCTGCCTCAACCTCCTGAGTAGCTGGGATTACAGGTGCCTGCCACCATGCCTGGCTGATTTTTGTATTTTAGTAGAGACAGGGTTTCGCCACATTGACCAGGCTGGTCTCAAACTCCTGACCTCCAGTGATCCACCCGCCTTGGTCTCCCAAAGTGCTGGGATTACAGGCATGAGCCCCCGCGCCCAACCTCTCTGCTCTGTCTACCCCACACACCCTGCCCCAGCATCAAGGTCTATGTGTACTCTCCTGGTTCCTGCCAATATCTGATTTCTGGATCCTTCTTTTCTTTTGGGGTATAGTCCCTTTCTTCCCTTAGCAAATCTAGCACTTCCCCAGCGGGGATGCACTGTGATTTAACTGTAGTTATTGGTCTAGTGGAGAAAAGGTGGGGGCGGATTCTGAGGAAGGCCTGTGTTGTGTTGCAGGGCAGAGACCTCTGCGGTGTCTACAATTAATGGAAGACCACCAGCCTGTATTGCAGAAGGTGGCATGCTTCTACAGCCTAGAAGATTAGAGGAAATCTGGGAATTCAAGACTTTCACAGGCGTCAGCCTACCGTTCCCATCCCATTTCTCAGGGTCCTGTTCCTTCTCAGCCAGGTGCCCACCATTGCTAAGAGTCACCCCTCAGAAGCTGGATACTCTTCCTTTCTCCCCTTCATTTTTTTTCTTTTTTTAAGAGACAGTTTCGTTCTGTCAGCCAGGTTGTAGTGCAGTGCTGCAATCATAGCTCACTGCAGCCTCGAATTAACTCTTGGACTCAATCAATTCTTCTACCTCAGCTTCCTGGGTAGCTGCGACCACAGGTGTGCACCACCACACCCACCTAATTAGTTAATTAATTTTTTATTTACTTATTTATTTATTTTGAGATGGAATCTTGCTCTGTCGCCCAGGCTAGAGTGCAGTGGTGTGATCTCAGCCCACTGCAGCCTCCACCTCCCAGGTTCAAGCAATTCTCCAGCCTCAGCCTCCCGAGTAGCTGGGATTACAGGTGCCCGCCACTGCGCCTGGCTAGTTTTTATATTTTTAGTAGATACAGGGGTTCACTGTGTTGGCCAGGGTGGTCTCGAGCTCCTGACCTCATGATCCACCCACCCCAGCCTCCCAAAGTGCTGGGATTACAGGCATGAGACACTGTGCCCCGCCTAATTTATTTTTATTTTCTGTAGAGATGGGGTCTGGCTGTGTTGCCCAGGCTGATCTTGAGCTCCAGCCTTAAAGACCCTCCTGCCTTGGCCTCCCAAATTGTTGGGATTACAGGTGTGAGCCACCGTGTCTGGCCTCTGCTACTCTTAAGTCTTGAGACCTGTCCTCTTGCTGGAGGTAAGAGTCTCTGTATAGGCTGCCACAGAGTTCATTGCCAGCCAATGCCATTGTTCCCAAATTACTATTTGCCCCATATTTCTTAGCCTCCAGATACATTTTTTTACATGCCAGGGAATTTTCTTCCACAGGTGCACCATCCTAGTTTATCATCAGTAAACATTTTAACGGAGGCATTACTGCCTCTGGCCTTGTGCCACAGCTGCCTGTGCTCCACCTACCACCAATGCTGGGGACCTCCTTGCTGGCTGGTTAGCAGGTGATTCAACCCTAACGTTTCATCTTAGCATCTGCTCTCTCTGCCCCGCTGGCACTGACTATTGGGTTCCTGGGAGAGAGACACTGAAGAAGTGCAGGAAGTGAATTGCAGGGGGCTGGGAGGGAGGTGCCCTCCGATCAACACCTGTGGGGGAACGAAGGCAGCAGGAGTGAGTGCGCTGGCTGGGGATTTAGTCTGCCAGACCCACAGGGAGCTCTGGAGCTGGGATATTCCCACAGAATTGACCTGAATTGATGCAAGGGGGCTGTGCCTTTATACCACACATCGACCAGTGTCTGGATGCAGGCAGTCCCAGGGGGAAGGTGCAACCTTGGGTGAGGGGACTTTGTCCAGCTGAGATCACTCTCTGGAGAGAGACCCAGCCAAGCTGCAGGGCTCTGATTTCACAATCTCATCTGACCCCAGCCTCTCTGCACCCTTCACCTCTGGCTCCCAGCCCCTGCTTTCCTGGCTTCTCTATTCCACGTGGGACAAGGAGTGACTGAGGCTTACTTGACTGGGGCGGGGACAGATTTTCCAAATTCCTTTGCTTATTCGAAGATCATTGAAAATTAATTGTAGCTGATGTTATTGAACTCACAGCAGTTTTCAGTTTTATAGAAGCCTTTTCCTTCCAAGTGGTGCCATTTGGTGTTACTGAGATACAAGCAAGATCTCTGTAAAACTAAAATAGCATTTTTTAAAAAACATGGCACTTTAGAGTTCTAAAATATGTTCACATCGTTTTTTATCAGTTTAATTGAGGTGTAATTTATAAACAAGAAAACACATGCATTGTTTATCAAATGTATTCCATCACCCTAATTGGAGACGTGAAACATTTCCCCCACCCCAGAACATTCCCTCGTGTTCCTGCTCACTCACTCTCTGCACCGCCCCTGGCAACCACTGATCTTATTCCATCTCTAGAGATTCATTTTGCCTGTTCTAGAATTTTATGTAAGTGAGATCCTACGGTGTGTGTTCCTCTATGTCTGGCTGATTTTGCACAGCGTAATGTTTGTGAAATTCATCCATGATCGTCATGTATATGAGTAGTTGTTTTTTTTCTTACAGACAAGCAGTATTCCATAGAATGGATGTACCATATTCATTTATCAGTTCTCCTGTTGATGGGCATGTTCTTTGAGTTTCCTGACACAGCATACCTGGACACAGGCCATGTTGTCTTTAGTGACATTCAGGCAGGAGGAGTGTCCTAGTCACAGCCATGCAACCAGGAGTTAGCGGGAGGTGAGTTCTGCAAACCACGGGGGGGCCTGACTTCACTCCATTCCAGCGTCACCTAACAAAAGACTGTAGAAAACAAGGATCTGGCCAAATAACTGGTACATTTTGTTCTTTTTTTTTTTTCAAGGCATTTATTTTTCCATAAGATGCTCTGGTCATTTTCTTAGGATGCTACTTGAGTTAGCATCCTGCCAAGCAATATGAATTCTCCTTTTTAAATCGGGGCAATGGTAATTGAGGGGCAGACCTGCAAAGCAATCGGTTTGGGCACATGCATGTCAAACGGACTATATATCATGACATCAGACATTTTGAGAAAATTGCTTTTCCTCCCTGAATGCCAAGTCATAAATAATTTCAGGTTGGGGAGAGCTCTGGTAAGCATATGTTTGACTCCAGGGAATGGCCTGTAAATACGAAGGGCCAGAGAATAAAAAACGAGGGGGCAGATTTGTGGGGTCACTTCTGGTCTGGACCTTGCTATAACTTGTTGTAGTAGAAGCCGTAGGTGCCCCACTCAGACACACTTCAGCGGGCAGGTGCACCCTTCCCCTGCTGTGGTGAGTGGGGACGGCTAATGGCTCGCAGCTGCACCTGTCCTTAGAGATCTGACCTCAGCTGATAGGAGACTCCTCTTCTGGAAGGTGACACTTTCCCCGTGGAGTTGGCCTGCAACCCATTCACATGCTGGTAAACCCCTTCTCCAGGAAGGAGGAGAACAGAGCCCTGATTTGTAGCACTTGCCAATGTCCATGGTGTAAATACTCCCACTGCATCCAGCTCTAAGCTACCATGTAAAAATAAACAATACGTTGCTTAGGGGATATAGATATATGCCACACACACACACACACACACACACACACACACACACACACACACACTACTAAGAAGAAACAGGAATGATAAACACAGAATTCTGTAAAGTGGTTACCCCAGCAGGAGCAGGAGAGGGCTGTCCAAGAGGGGCACAGATGGAGCGTCAATGGTATTGATAGAATTCTGTTTCTGAAACTGGGTGGTGAATACCTGGCTGCTTGTTTTGTTCGTCTTTAAATGTTATATATTTTCTTTTGCATGAATGAAATGTTTCATGACAAAAAACAAGTCTAAGGAAGCCTTTTAAGCTTTGAGGTTTTTTTTTTTAACTGACACACAAGGGAGTTCATAGCTGTTTGTGGAGGCTGAGGATGCTGCTCGGCGGTTCCCCTGTACTTGCCCGCTGGGTACGACGACAAAGTCCACACTTTGATGAGTTTTGGCGGAGGAGGAACATGGCCTGGGGAAGGATATTTTCCTTTCCCTCAAGACAGGCAGGAAGAGGAGGTGGATGAGGGGCTGTCGACAGAGCTGTCCCGTCCAGTGCTTCCTCCTGCCAAGGGCACAGGAGAATGCCGCCTGCCACTCGCCCAAAGCCAGGCTGTTCCCACTGTCTGATCCACGGCATCTAGGGCCTTAATCAATAGGCGTTTAGCTTTGCCCCAGACACTCGCCAGGCCCAGGCACTCTGCTTCCACTTGGTGGCGGTGAGCTCAGGGACCCTCCACATCCCCCATTATCATCTCCACTTTCCAGGAGAGGAAGTGCAGGACCTAATGGGTCTGAACCTGACCAAGGCCCCACACCTGGTGAGAAGTGGAGAGATAGCTTCTGCCGGGACAGATAGGACCTGCAGCCCATGCTCTGGCCATCACACAATGCTACCCGCTCGTTGGTGCCAGCGCCACTGGGGAGGCTTATGGCCGTGTCACCCCAGGTTCCTTTCCCCTGAGCCTTCCTGGCCTGAGGTTCCACTTCTGCTCATAGCTTCTGCTGGGGTCCCAGCTGGGGAGGGGGAGATGAAAGGTCAGGCCCAGACCTGGGACCCAGGGTCTGTTTCTGTCTCAACATGGTGTGCGGGGCGCACTCCTGCAGGCTCCTTTAGCAAGCCCACAGGCCCGGCTGCTCACCTTGTCCTCTGTTGCAGGAGATGCACATAGCCTTGGACAGTAAGCCCTAATTTCCCCATTATACAGATAGTGAAACTGAGGCTAAAGGGAGGTAAATTGCTGCCAGTCCCGGGCCCTCTGGAGGCTCTCACAGCTCAGATCCTCAGTGTCTTGACCACCTTGCTTCATCAAGAAGCCAGTGCAGCGAGGAAGGAGAGGCCACACGATGGATAAGGGTGTGACAGGCCTTGGAGGAGAAGGGAGGTGCAGGCATCAAGACCGAAAGCTCACTCGGAGGAGAGCCTCAAGGAGTGAGCCTGGGAAGCTCCCACCCCACAGGTACACACCCCTGAGGGCATCCGAGGAGTTCAGGACGCCATGTGAGATGAGGCCTGGGTGGTGCCAGAGGGACAGCAGCAAGGGGGGCCCCCAGCAGGAGAGGCCCTGGCAGGCGGAAGGGTTGTGCATGCCCCAGGGATGACAGCAAGAGCAGCTGTGTCCAGGGCTCCCCCAGCTCACCAAGGGTCCCGCCTTGCAGCCATGAACAAAGCTCCGAGGGAAGGCAGCAGGTGGCTAGGAGAGCACACCCAGAACCAGGGACAACTGAGTTTGATCCCTGAGTTCAATCCTTGGCTCAGCCACTTGTCAGCTGTGTGACCTTAGTGGCTAAACGTGTATATCACAGCTTCATCAGTGTCAAGCTGGAGCAAAATAAGAACCTTTCTCCACCACCCACCCACCCACCATCCTCCTACCATCCCCCTACCATCCCCCTCCATCCTCCTCACCATCCCCCCATCTCCCCACCATTCCCCCACCAACCAACCACCAACCTCATGGCCTTCTGTAGGGGCCAATGCTATGAGTTCTTCACAACTCCTGGGTGGCTGGAATCAGTGGGTGCTCAATGAACCCCATCACTGATGAAGACAATGGTGATGGGGCGCAGGGCAGGTCAGGCTCTGCCTCTCAGTCCCTGGGTGGTCACTGGAGCCAGTAACTTGGGCAGGTCCTGCAGTCCTTGGTTTTCCTGCTACTCACTCACCTCCCTCCCAGGCACTGTGGGTGCTAGAGGCGAGTGGGTGCACCTCCCCGAGCCCCAGGCTGCTGAGCCAGGAGACCCAGGGTCAGGCTCCAAAGGGAGGGAGGACATGTGTCCCCAGCTGTGGGTGGGTTGTATGCCACGTACTGGGTGCTGTCCAGCTGGCACACCGAGCACACAGCTCATGAAAGGGTCTGGGTTGTGGCCCGCATTGTGCAGCAGCCATTTGCAGGTGCGTTGTGCCTTGCTTCCTGCCTTTCTCCTGTCCACAGGCTGCACTGTCTGAGTCCTCTCTGAGGCCTGGCGCCCCACCTAAGTGTGGTCCAGGAAGCTGGCATGGCTGGGAGACCAAAATGCCCAGAGATGGGTGAGGGGCTCAGGCCTGGAAGGACCCTGAGAAGGCAGGGTCCCTCGCCAAGGGGGTACAGCAAAGGGATCTGGAACCCAAGAGAGGAGGGTGACCTAAGGGGGGTGGTGGCAGCATGAGGTCACAGGGGTCATCATGGGCTAGTTAAGCAGGGTCATCAGGGTTGGGAGGATGCACTTTTGGGCAGGGTCCTGTTACTTGAGTAGGGTCCTGGCTGAGTTCAGCTGCTCCAGCCTCTCATGACTAGCTGTCTGCTATAGGGGCTGTGGTCACCAGCATAGGCACATGCTGGGACAGGCCTCAGAGTTTCCTGCTCAGTCCCCTCTGGGGCTACCCCCAGGATCCCAGGGCCTGGATCTGAGAGCCATCCATCCGGGAGGAGAAGCCACCAGAGTTAGCACATCGCTGTGTCCTGGGCCACTCTGCCTCTGCATCCCACACCCCACCTCTGCATCCCACACCCCACCTCTGCATCCCACACCCCACCCCTGCATCCCCCGCCCCTAAGCCTTGGGCTAAGCCATCCCTGAAAGCTGCCAGAGGCGAGAGCCACTCCCCAGCATCCACCAGCGGCTCACTTTCCCATCAGGGTCCAGAGGTATTGATTCTCTTAATTGGTTGCCCATAGGGAAACAAAGAATAAAACCAGGCAAAGCAAAATGAGCCTTTCTTTTTCGTTTTCCAGAAGTGTGGTTCTCCAAGGCCCCGGGCACCAGCCGTCCACCCCCAAGGGAGGGAAGAGGCAACGATGGGCCGTGGGCCAAGCCTCTTAGGTGGTGCATCCAATATCCTGCAGACCGAGCCTCTCCAGGCTTGGTCCAGGCTCACCACTGGTACCCCTCAGCAGCAGGCAGATGCACCCCTTGCCCCGCCCAGCCCTGCAACCCTCCCGGCCAAGCCAGGGAGGGCCTGAGGATTTCATTATGGGTTCAGATTATCATCAAGGACAAGGGGGAGTGATGGCAAAGTTACAAGCTCTCCTTTTAATAATGAATCCCATTTCCTCTTGCAGTTGGTTTTCTTGCAACAGATGCTGTTGCAGAAAATGGAACAAAATGGAAAAGATAAAAAGGCAAGTCATTAACTTGGCCAAAAAGCCTTCCCAGCAGATGTTGGGGATGGCGGGGCAGGGTGCCCACAGCCTGCCCACCACACCCTCGCCTGGCCCGGCTGCCCAGCTGCCGTGGTGGGGACCCATATGTTCGCAGGATTCACGGCTTGGCTCGGTGTTGGGAAGCACAGAGCTGCCCTCCCGCTGTTCAATAACTGATGACCATTTTTCTCCAATTAAACTGAAATTGAAGGATCCTCAGATGTAGACATCCAAGGGAAATAATTAGTGCTTAAAATGTTAATTGTGCTCAGATATGCCTGTGCTGTGGCGGCAGCTTGCCAGTGAGCAGGCATAGGTAGGTTACCTTCTGCCCTCAAGCGGCCCCCACCAGGTAGGCTGGTCTCCCCAGGGACCCCAGTGTGGGCAGCCCAAGGCTAAGACCCTGGCACCTTTTCTGATGGACACTGGCCTAATGATAGTGAGACGTTCTGTGAACCCCCCAGCCTCCTGCCTGGCCGGCCCACCGTCCCCGGGCACTGGCAGGCAGCATCAGCAAGCGGTTACAGCAACAACGTGGAATCAGACAGCTCGGGCCTGGACCCTCGGCTCTGCCAGCCCACTTGGGCAGCAATGTGGACGAGGGTGACCCACTTAACTTCTTTAAGACTCAGTGAGTGCCCTCATGCCAAACAGGGATAGTAAAACCTATCCTGCTGAAGCCCCCACAGGATTGGGATCATTTCTCTATCCACCATTTTCCACCCCTCAGCATGGGGCCTGCAGCGCCAGCTCCCACATGAACAATGACAGAATAAGTGTTTCCCCTCCAACGGGGCCAGGAGGGTCAGGGATCGGGCTAGCATCGTGGCGTTTCCCCTTTTGGGCAGCGGAGGGGCCCTGCTTGGTCAGCCCCATTCTGAGTCCACCAACCCTGCACCCAGGATTGGATGAGATTTTCTGCCCAGGGGTTGGAGTGAGATTTGCTGCCGCAGCTGCCTGAGCCCCAGGACAAAGGGGAGGCTCTGTCTGGGGGGTATTGGACGCCCCAGCTGCCTGAGCCCGGGAGCCCTGGGATGAAGTGGGGGCTGCCCATGCCGACCGCAGTCCCCCCAACCTGTCGCCGCCTAGGGGGAAGCACCGCCCCCTGCCCGGGGAGAGGGATTCACTCCCACAGGGAATTCTCCTGCTCATTACTCGACCCACGCGTGAGCCGGGCTTCACTGTCTGCCGAGATGACACGTCTAAGAGGCTTAGTCTTCTTTATGCTGTGGATCCCGAGGAAATCCACTTAGATATTCCATGTTCCCTGATCCGCCACATAATAAGATTCCTTTATCTCTTGTTGTCACGGAAAGTATATATTAACTGATTAATATTAATGTGTTGGCCGATTAATATTAATATCTGAACCGATTCGTATTTCACAGGCCACCATGCTGAGGAGCGCGGCAGAGCCCAGACAGCTGTCAGTTTTAGGCAGTTCCCAGGGGAGTCACGGAAGTCGCATCTGACCCTTCCTGCCGCCCCATGTTATGGACACCCTGTCATTAGCGGTGTCTGTCAGGGCTGGCATGCTAGTGTGTTTGGACTCTGATGGTGGCAATTAAAATCCTTGCCATCCGAGACAGCGTATTTTATCATTTAAATAGCATTTTATATTCTCCTAACATATTTCCCCAGTAACATTGTTAAATTAGGTGATAAAAGGTTATTTTTGCTTCTGAAGTTGAAATACGTTACTATTATTCCTTATCTGCCTGGAATTAGAAAGGTTTCAGAATTAGTGTTCTAAAGGTTTCATTATCAAAATTTGCCAGACTTTATAAAACAAACAACTTTTTTTTGTCCTTGTGTTCAACAAAGATGGGCAAAAGCTTTGTCTTCTGACATTGGAGATTGCTTTCAGTGTTTGGTGGAGAAAGAAGGGGGATGCACTGGGGGCTGGGGGAAGGCTCGCTTGCATTTGAATTGGAGCCACCACTGTCACCTGTGCCACGGCCTGGGCATCGGAGGCCACATAGGTCAGCGAGGTCACTCTTGCCCATGGGGCAGCACAGCCAGAGGCTGCACCTTCACTAGGGGGAGCGGCCAGGAGCCTGCCCATCTAGCCTGCATGTGGCTTCTCCATCTCCGCTTCCATCTCCCTCCAGCACCCCTTTCTAGCCCCAGCCCTTTCTAGGCCCCATCTCCAATCCTTTCCTCAGGATCTCTACCACTACTAACTGTCCGCCATCTACCTATTATCCTCCCACCATCTTACTACCATCTACCCACCATCTCCTCACCAACCTCCCACCTTCCCCCTACCACCCACCCACCTTCCCCCTACTACCACCCCCCACCATCCTCCTACCACCCTCCACCATCCTCCCTCCATCCCCCACCATCCCCCATCTCCTCACCATCCGCCAGCCATCCCTCACCATCCCCCACCAACCTCCCACCATCCCCACACCATCCCCCACTATCCATGTACCATTCTCACACCATCCCCCCAGTACCCTCTGTGTACCATCCTACCTGCCATCAGTGTACCCCCCGTGTGCATCTCCCCATCATCAGTGCATCACATCTGACATGGAAGACACCCTTGTGCAGCACAAACCCCCCTCACTTGCACTTGGCCATCAAGGGTGCCATGAGCCGGGCCTGGGGCCTCATACCTGCTAATGGACTGCTTTATCCCTGCACTTGGCATCCCCAAGTCACCCTGGTCCATGACCTCTTAGGAGCAAACCATCCTTACTACAGCACTCTAGGCTGCAGGGCTCTTCTGAGGACAGATTTCTCTCTGGAGGAAGCATACCAGGCAGGATAAGGGACTGTTCTGCTGGGATCAGGAGACCTTGCTGTGCATCTTAACCCTATGCCTGCTCTCATCCCCTTTCCCTCTGTTTTTGGTTTGATCCAAGGACAGGATTGACTTTACCAAAGGGGAGGCTCATCCTCTCCCAGACTTCCAACCAGGACGGCGCTTTAGCTGGACTGGTGGGAACAGTCCAGGGTGTGTGTGGCAGCCCCTCAAGTGTTTGCCCACCTGCATGCCAGCTGCAGCCTCTGCCACGTCTCACAGGGACAGCAGTCCCAGATGTCAGAGGCAGGGGTAACAGCCTCTCAGATAGACCAGCTAAGAACAGAGCTGGGAGAGCAAGGCTACCAGTTTCCTCCTGAACCCAGGCTGGGGTCTATGCAAATCTGTTGTGGATGTGAACCTTGAGGTTGATTGCAGAGGATGTGAACCTCTGAGATCCTGCTCTGCAGGGCCGGGTCTTGATGGAAAAGGATCCCTTTCTGCTGAGCACCTGAGTGGGAGATGCCGGCTCAGGGGCACCTGTCTGCAGCCTGATCTTCCTTCTTCCAAGGAGCTCAGCCCTGCAGAGGCATCCTAGCCTGGCCCCTGCTTGTGTCTCTCACTTGCAGATGCAGCAGAGCTAAAGGCTGGAAATGACATTCTCAGGATGCTCACAACCCATGCACCCCTCAGGTAGAGATCCTGAGGAAAGGATTGGAGATGGGGCCTAGAAAGGGCTGGGGCTAGAAAGGGGTGCTGGAGGGAGACGGAAGCGGAGATGGAGAAGCCATATGCAGGCTAGATGGGCAGGCTCCTGGCCGCTCCCCCTAGTGAAGGTGCAGGGCTCAGGATGGCGCTTTCCTGTGGACTTCAGCATTTCCAAAATCCCTGCTGTCTGCAACCACAGATTTTCACAGAAACTTCTGGCACTGAAAACCTTCTGATGCCCCAGTCAAAGCACCCACCGCCTGACACAACTGTGCTGTGCTCACCCCGCCCCATACTCCCTGTTACACAGCAGCCTCTCGTTCTGTAATCAACTCCCAGACAAACAGAAAACATGCTAGCAGCCGTTGTAAGCATCCCCTGTGTGATTTATTGCCATCATCACAATATTTTGTTTGGAGCTGGAATCCTCCGGACATAAATCAAGTCATTAGAAGGAATGACATTTAATCCTGCAGAAGATGCTGTGGTGGGCTGAGCAGCAGTGAATCACCTCTCACTGTGAATCACCTCTCGCCCTGCTAGTGAATCATTCATTCTAGAAAGAATGGCCCTCCACACACCTACCTGGCCCACTCCTCATCCCCGCCATGCACAGGCGTGAAAGACGGAAGGCACAAGCCAGGCTTCTTTGTTTCCTGGAATAGCACATTTCACAACCGCAAAGAGGTGCCCAAAACACATGCCCAGTGCTCCAGACTGGAGCCTTAATTCCTCCGGAAATGCATGCAGCCTGGAGGGGCTGCCTCCTTGTCCATAGTGGGCTCTCTTCCTCCCGAGAGCAGCTTTGCTGGTTGGACTTCAAAGGAAGCAGGAAAACAGCTCAGATGTCTTCTTTAGCTCTCCTTTCACGGTGACCCCAGCCACCCTACAAACAGCCATTACATGGGAGCACATTCCGTTTGCAAAGCCGGCGGGTCTAATTGCAGGGCCTTTGGTGGAGATGTGCAGGCAGAGACTAAGCAGAGACTTTGAGGCCTTGAAAGGGGAATTCAGGGACCTCGGGCACTGTCTTCCAGGAGCCCAGTAAGCTCCTCCGCCCCCACCCAGGTAAACACCAGCTTCGAGTTCCCTGCAAATAACGCCTCTCTTGGGGCAAGGAGACACCCCCAAAATGCTGGAAAGCAAAGAACGGGAAGGGGGGTGGGTCTTGGCTAAGGGATTGCCTTAGAAGACTTCATGTTATTGAATAATGTGAATACTGTGATGATGGCAAATTCCAAGTACGCATGAAGATCATGAAAATTCCAGCTATTTCCAGTGTTTACATCTACTCAATATTCTTGCGCTCAGAGCTAATGAGGCTGGCTTTAGGTGGTGACGTGGGCCTGTTTCAAAGATGTTGGAAGTCGCGGGGCTGGATTGCATGGTGTGTGTCTGGGCTGCCTTCAAAACCGAGGTATGTGGCCCAAATCTGGCTAATGGACAGTTTCACCCAAGCTGTGTCCTGTTTCCAGCTGAGAGCTGCTACCTGCAGGTGCTGCTCGAGTCTGTCTCTGGTTCTCTATAAGCCAGGGTCGGGTCTTCTCCCCCAAGGGCTCCTCCATTCCCTGAGACCTCCCTGTCTGGGGGTCCTGGGAGCATGCTATGGGGGGAGTCCCCCAGACATTTCCCTCACCCCCACCCCTCATGCCCCTGACTCACCAAACCCTCTGGCCCTCTGGCTTTGTTGTTCTGAAAAATCCAGCCTCCCCTTTTCCTACTCCCGCCCAACCTGCCTAAGTTCCAATGTCCCCACTCCTCACCTCCATCATAAGGTTAAGAACCTGAATTTGTTTTCCCACTTCCTTTTGGGCCTCACTCTTCTCCAAGTTCCCCAGTCACCTCCAGAATGACTTCTGCACAAGCAGCCCTCAGGGATCTCTCCGCCCTCCCCACTTTCCCCAACCCTGCAGTCAGCACTCCAGGGCTCTGGAGGCTGTGCAGGTACTGAGATGCAAAGGGCCTGTGGTTTAGGTGTGAGTGTGGTATGGGGGTGTGAAGCCAGCCTCGCCTGGCATGGCTGTGAGGGGGCAGTGGCAGACAGGCTGTCTGTGCTCCCATGATGGCCTGGGGCCCCCTGGTCAGCCCACATGGCCCTGTGGGGGCTCCTGCTGCTACAGGGTACTGGGCTGGGCAGAGGAAGAGCCAGCCATTCAGGATAGGCCCAGTGGCTCATGCCTGTAATCCCAGCACTTTGGGAGACCGAGGTGGGTGGATTGCTTGAGCTCAGGAGTTCAAGACCAGCCTGGGCAACATGGTGAAACCCCATCTCTGCTGAAAACACAAAAATTAGCCGGGTGTGGTGGCGTGTGCCTGTAATCCCAGCTACTCTGGAGGCCGAGGCATGAGAATCGCTTGAAGCAGGAGGTGGAGGTTGTAGTGAGCCAAGACAATGCGAAAGAAAGAAAAAGAAAGAGAGAGAGAGAGAGAGGGAGGGAGGGAGGGAAGGAAGGAAGGAAGGGAAGGAGAGAGAAAGAAGGAAGGAAAGAAAGAGAGAGAAAGAAAAGAAAAAGAAAGAAAGAAAGAAAAAGAAAGAAAGAAAGAAAGAAAAAGAAAAAGAAAGAAAGAAAGAAGAAAGAAAGAAAGAGGCCATTCAGAAGGGAGCAGAAAGGAGCTCTTGGACAGGTATCCAGGGCAGGTGATGTCCCCACAGCCAGCCACTGACAAGCCGAAGATTGGCATCTTTTTTTAAGAGATGGGATCTCACTGTGTTGCCCAGGCTCAACGTAGGAGCTCAAACTCCTGGGCTCAAGCAATCCTCCTGCCCCAGCCTCCTGAGTAGCTGGGATTCCATGTGCACACCACCATGCCAGTATTATGCTCAAGTTTGAACCCTCAAAGAAGCTGGTGTAATCCTCAGGCCAGAGCTTTCCAGAGCTGCTCTTGCCCCAGGCCTTGGCTGGACCTGACTCCAGGTTCAAGGCCCTGCCCTGGGAGATTCACCCCGGCTCTGAAATGTAGACTGTAGCTATCCAGACCCTCAGCAGGGAAGAGCCAGACTGACGGCTGGAGCCTCTGAGAGCTCCAGGCAGTCCCTGGCCTTGTCCTTGCAATCTGTGAATTGCCAGGGTCTCTGTTCTGTTCTGGGGGGCACACAGGATGGCCCCTCAGCGGCAGCTGCCCCTCCGTGTTCCCTGCGATGCTGGAGAGAAGACACTGGTGTGGGGGGACAGGGTGGGCCTGGAACTGTAGCTGCCCATTCACTGTGCTTGAGTCAGGGTCGCCACCCAGACTCCGGGACCCCTGTGGGTACAGTCAATGACCATCAGGGAGCTCTTCCAAGGATCAGAGCACCCATCCCTGAGCCCCTAGGCAGCCTTTTTCAGTCTGGAGCCCCACTCTTTCCAGGGTGTCTGCAGTACCCCACTCAGGCCAGAGCAGCCTGCAGCGGGGGGCACTTCAAAGAAGCATCACTTAAGACAGATTTACTTTTGTGGCTCTTTAGGGTATCACAGCAACAGCTGTGACAGGCTTGACAGCTCCAGGCCAGCTCAGTAATTGACGTGGCAGCCAGAACAATGCATCCCAAGGCCGGCTGGAGCTGGACCGATCATTATCTTGCAGTTGAGCCACCGTGGTAATGAGGCTGCCCCCCCTGGCTGCCTGACTCCATTCCAGGGAAGAAGGATGCCCACTGCCCATGTCTGCCCCTGGAAGGCCTGTCTCAGGGCTGGGCCAGTGGGTAAGGGGCACTTTTCCCTGTAAGCAGGCCGTGTTAGCGCATTCTTGCACTGCTCTAAATAAACACCTGAGACTGGGCAAATTATAAAGAAAAGAGGTTTCATTGGCTCACGGCTCTGCAGGCCGGACAGGAAGTGTGGCCCCAGCATCCACTCGGTTTCTGGGGGGTGGGGGTCTCAAAGAGCTTTTACTCATGGCGGCAGGCAAGCGGGAGTGTGCATGTCACCTGGTGAAAGCAGGAACAAAGGGTGAGACTTGGGGGCAGGCTGCGCCACACTTTATAACAACCAGATCTCATGAGAATTCATTCACTATTACAAGGACGGCACCGAGACATGAAGGATCCCCCCATGAGACAAATACCCCCCACCAGGCTCCACCTCCAACACTGGGGATCACATTTCAACAGGAGATTTGGGTGGGGACAAATGTCCAAACTACATCAAGACAGCCCCTTTATGGGGCCACCCCAGCTTCAGGCTTCTGACTCTCTCGCTTCTATTTGCTGGTAACCCCGCAATGGGAATTCACCATTATTTAGACCAAGTGAGATGTCTTCCTGCAGAGCTGGCTGGAGAGTGGTCACTACATGCCCTGTCAGCCAGACAAGAGGAGGCATTGACATCCGTCCCATTTGACCCACTGGGCATGGTGCTGTGAGGCCATGGCTGCTCAGAGCCCAGGTTGGGATCCCCATGGGCCCAGAGAAGGGCAGCACCCATGCCCAGGCCCACTGCCTCTACCCGTCTTTCCCTGAGAGGTGCTGGTACCATGCCCCCACTGGCCCAGAAGTGCCACAGGTGGCTGAATGAGCTCCCACAGGCACATCTGCCCCTGCACCTCTGACCAGCCACCCCTGATCCCCTAAATCCCTCTCCTCCAACTGCCCTCTGGATGTATGCACTTGGGAGACCTGTAGTCAAGTCTCCTCAAAGTCAACAGGGATTTGTCCTCCTGTGCAGGAAATAGCATCAGCATTCACCACTGCTAACGCCAGAAGCCAGCGTCTCCCTCTGCACTTAGCCAGTCCCAGGTCCTGCTGATGTAGTGGCGAGTTCAGGCCAACTTGTCCTGGCCTCCAAGGGCCCAGCCCCACGTGACATCAGTAGTTTGAAATCTGCCATAATGGGATTTCAGACCATGGAAATCAGCAAACACTGCAAACCAGGCTGCTCCCTGCTCCCACTCCATTACCCAGAGAACCAGGTGTTCAACATTTCCCAGCACACCCCCATCTCCCGAAATGTTCTTCAGCTCTCCATCCACTGTCTCATCATCGCCCAGGTCCAGACCTCAAGAGTCTCCTGCCTGGATAGTGGCAGCAATCCTCTGACCAACCTTTCTTCTGTGTCTTTGACTCCATCCCAGAACGGTCCTTAAATTCAAAATAACTCCACACACTAAAGCTCTTTGAGACTCCCCTGGGCCTTAGGAGGTAAGGTCTAGTGCCTTTGCATGGCTGTAAAGCCTCTTTCTTGCTGGCCAGCCATCACGGTTGCCCGTCCTTCCCTTCCTTCCCCTCCCCTCCCCTCCCCTTCCCTTCTTCCTTCTTCCTTCTTCCTTCTTCCTTCTCTCTC
>NW_012111697.1:1830489-1831540 GCF_000951035.1 Colobus angolensis palliatus
CTTAGTTTTCTCATCTTTTTTTTTTTTTTTTTTTTTAGATGGAGCCTTGCTCTGTTGCCCAGGCTGGAGTGCAGTGGTGCAATCATTGCTCACTGAAGCCTCTAACACTTGGACTCAACTGATCCTCCCACCTCAGCCTTCTGAGCAGCTGGGACTACAGGTGCCCATCACTGTGCCCAGCCTAATTTTTTCTTTTTTTTTTTTTTTAGAGATCGGGTCTCACTATGTTGTCCAGGCTGGTCTCAATCTTTTGGCCTCAGGTAATCCATCCGCCTTGGTCTCCTAAGCACTTGGATTAAAGGTGTAAACCACTATACCTGGCCCTGCCTTTTCTTGACACCCTTCAGTCTCTGGCCCATCCTTTCATCCCAGGAGCCTTGCCGTCATGGTGGAAGTCCACCAAGCTCTGCCAGAAATGTCCTCATTACCCTCAGGTGCCAATTTATTGTCATGATCTTTGGGAGCTATCACCTGCAACACTGACCTAGGTAACATGTCAATTGTCCCACATTGCCTGCAATGCCCTCCATGGCTGCCATCACACACGGAGTTGCTGGCCAGTGCCTCACCTCCTTGCTAGACTGGAAGCTCCATGAGGGCAAGGGCCACACTGTCCCACTCCTGGTTAAGACACTCATCAGTACCTAAGATGCTGCTGGCCCGTACAGGTGCTCCATCAATGTGAAGTGAATGGACTCATGGTGGCAGATGGCAGGACTGTTCCACGTGGTGTGCTGCAAAGTGGAGGCCAGCCAGTCGGTCTTGCTGTCAACTTCCCACATGGGAAGCAGAGACAGAGCAAGCCAGGGAGCGACACGGGGTTGTGGGCTAGGGCCATGCAGATCGTTCTTTCTCATTTGCGGCAACATCCACTAGCTCTGGCTTATTCTTCCAGGCCCACATGTGTTGAAGGAAGACATGCAGCCAGGCACGGTGGCTCACACCTGTAATCCCAGCATTTTGGGAGGCTGATGCAGGAGGATTGCTTGAGGCCAGGAGTTTCTGGGCAACATAGCGAGACCTTGCCTCTATGAAATTTTTTTTTTTTTTT
>NW_012111697.1:1832360-1857488 GCF_000951035.1 Colobus angolensis palliatus
TTTCCTCGGCATGCCTGGTGTGACAGATCATTCGACATGCACACCTAATCCCATGCGACATGCACACGTGTAAGGGGTGATGCAGTGGGTGGCACGGGTGTGCTGGGGTCACACACCCTGAACACTGTAGGAGTCACTGCAGGCTCTGACCGAGGAGTGCTTTGAAGCAGGAGCTGAGGATCCCTCCCTGTAGACAGGCAGGGCACCAGCTCAGGACTCCCCTCCCCAACCCACTCAGTGATGGGCAGGTGGGTAGATGTGGCGCAGGCGGGACAGCTGTTGGGTTCGCAGACTGGCTAACCGGCTGACTGGCTGACTGACAGGCAGCTCTGATGCTCGACTCTCTGACAGCTCCAAGGGAATTCACAGCCAAGGCTGAGCTGACAGGAACCACCCAGTTGAATCGTGGATCCTAATCACGAAGGCGAGGGAACAGAATCACTAAACAAAACAAGTGCGGTCAGAGCCGTCAGGCGCTCATCGGCCCAAGACAGGAAGATGCTGGCTCCCCTCCTTCGCAGATGCACCCCAGCGTCTCTGCGCTGGGGGCAGGAGCTGGGCTGCGGGAGATTCAGCCCCTGCAGAGGGAACCAGGTGATCGGCATGCCGGGAGCTTCCAACCAGTGGGCTCCGGCCCTGCCCGGCATCATGCCCCATTTCATGTGCACATTTGTGGATTTGCAAGATGCATATGTTTGGCACATTTTACCAATGAACTTTTAGCCCGTTTTACCAATGAAACAAGTTCAGCAAGGTCAAGGCACTTGTCCAAGGTCACACAGCAGTGGGTGTGTGCGCTCTTAGTTTTCTCATCTTTTTTTTTTTTTTTTTTTTAGATGGAGCCTTGCTCTGTTGCCCAGGCTGGAGTGCAGTGGCACGATCTTGGCTCACTGCAACCTCCAACCTCCACCTCCCAGGTTCAAGCGATTCTGCTGCCTCAGCCTCCAGAGTAGCTGAGATTACAGGTGCCCACCACCATGCCTGGCAAATTTTTGTATTTTTAGTAGAGACAGGGTTTCAGCATGTTGGCCAGGTTCCTGATCTCAGATGATCTGCCTGCCTCAGTCAATCAAAGTGCTGGAATTACAGGCGTGAGCCACTGCACCTGGCTTGTTTTCTAATTTTTGATGTGCTAAGCCTGCATTAAAAACTGCGACTCCACATGGACCCTCCAGGGTGGTTCTCCACGTGGTCCACTGAGGGAGGGAGTAAGCCTTTGCTCTGGTCTGAGCCAAAGGTCACTGTGACTGAGTTTGATCATCTCAGCGCCTAGGGGAAGAAGCCCCCCACCCAGAGGCCGAAGCTGGAGGAGAGAGGCCAGTGCATGACCAGCTCGACGCAGCTGTCCAGCGTGTCTGGCCTGACTGCTGCCTCCCCTCAAGGTCTACACTCTGACCACAGAGTTGTCATCAGGGCCCGGGAGCAGCCAGCACCTGTGCCGGGGCAGCCCTGCCACCTGGAACCCCACGTACCTGTCCTGTGTCCTAGGGCAGCAGGTGGCCGTGACTGTGACAGAGGCTAGTCTCCAGGCTGTGCCCTGGGGACCCAGCAGAGAATGTAAGAAGTTGGATTTTCCCATGAACACAGGTGAGAATTGAAGGCCCTTGAGTGAGGCTTTCTTCCGGGCGAATTCTGTGCCCAGGAGTCCAGGCTGCCAGCTCATTGCTGCGTGTGTTGAAAGTTCAGTTTTGCATCTAATTTGCATATGAACAGCCTGCCCCAGGTGGAGGATGCAGTTCACAATGAGGCAGTCAGAGGCCCACGGGGAAAATGTGCCCCTCAGCCCTGGACCCGCGGAGACCTCACAAGGGCAGAGTCTGGAGCCGGTGGGAGAGGAGCCAGAGAAGGTGTGGCGCGGTCCCAAAGCAGGCCCCGGCCTGGTGTACTGTGCATGGCAAAAGGAGATTCCTGAGCCAGGCTTCATGGCCACCGAGCCAGGGCTGGGGGTGGACAGACTCCTCCAGTGGGATTGCCCCCGTCTGCATCTAGCTAGGGGCAGGCACCTGCTGCCCAGATGCGTGGGCCCTTCCCAGCTGGGAGGCTCCAGTCAGAACCCTAGGCCCAGCTTCTGGGAAGCCCCGTACCCCTCATGTCCAAGGCCAGCTCTCAGTCCAGAAAGCACCAGCCTTTCCACAGGCATTGATGGGCATTGTGCCAGAATGACACAGACGGACAAGACACAGGCCCTGCCCCAAAAACATCGAGAACTAGCAACCCCTCACTGCTGATCAGCAGGCAACCTAAACCAGCAGACCTCACCTCCCTCAGGCTATCCTGCCCTGTCTTCAGAACATCCAGCTGGGCCTGCTGGCTCATGGCTGTAATCCCAGCACTTTGTGAGGCTAAAGCGGGAGGATCATTGGAGTCCAGGAGTTCAAGACTGCAGTGAGCCAGGATTATGCCACTGCACTCCAGCCTGGGTGACTGAGCAAGACCTTATCTCTTAAAGCCAAAAAACAAAAAACACTCTTAAAGCCCCATGAGATCACATGAGTCCCTCCCTGTCTGTATTGGGTCAAAAATTGGGTGCCTGCCCCACCCTCAAAAAATGCTCAGTCCTGGCTCCCTGTGCTTGTAAACTGTGACCTTACAGGGTCTTTGCAGATGTAATCAAGTTGAGGCCACTAGAGTGGCCCTTTTTTTAAAAAAGAAAAATTATTTCCATGGGTTTTTAGGGAACAGGTGGTGTTTGGTTACATGAGTAAATTATTTAGTGGTGATTGGTGAGATTTTGATGTACCCATAACTGGAGCAGTGTACACTGCACACAATTTGTAGCTTTTATCCTTCACCCCCTTCCCACCCTTTCCCCGAGTTCCCAAAATCCACTGTATCATTCTTATGCCTTCGAATCGCATCTGCATCCACGTAGCTCAGCTCCCACTTATGAATGAGAACATACGATGTTTGGTTTTCTATTCCATTATTTCACTTAGAATGATAGTCTCTGAGCTCCTCCAGGTTGCTGTGAATGCCATTAATTCATTCTTTTTTATGGCTGAGTACTATTCCATCATATATATATATAAAATACATACACATACATCTTTCTCTCCCTCTCTTTCCCTGCTCCGTATATATCACCTGTGGACTCTCTCTCTCTGAGAACCCTAACTAGCACCCCTCCCCACATACAGAACCCTCCATACTTCCCATGGAGAGGAGCTTGGCATTTCCCTCGGGCTTCTCTCCCCCGACCCACCTACCTTCTCTCTTGCTAGCACCCTGCACTCAGGGCAGGCATCTGTAGCTCAGCACTGCACTGTGAGATCAGGTGCATGACCGGTCGTGGGGCTGCCCCAGGGCTCGGAGGCCTTTCTCTTGCACATCTTGGGTGTGGGAGCAGCAGGGCAGAGGCCGACTGCCTGGGCTATCCGGGACAACAGTGTTTATCCCACCAGATGCCACTGTAAGGAGTCCAGGTGGGGCCCAAGCTCAGAATCAGGGTCCTGCAGGTGCTGGGAACCAAGATACAGCCAGGAACTTGCCTTCAGGGAACCCCGCCCCCGATCGGGCCAGCCTTAGCCAAGAGAAGCAGCCGAAAGCCCTGGAGGCTACCTGGCCAGTTGGGCAATGGAAGTGGATGTGGAGTGGACAGCGCCAATGGGTGTGGGGCAGCCTGCCACGAAGCCACCAGAAGCCCCCAGCACGTGGAAATGTGGCCACACAAACGACTCCATCAGGAAATCCCAAAAGACCAAGAAGCATGACTCAAACTCAACC
The DNA here is from genome assembly GCF_000951035.1 of Colobus angolensis palliatus. NCBI lineage: Eukaryota > Metazoa > Chordata > Mammalia > Primates > Cercopithecidae > Colobus > Colobus angolensis. Next base: position 1,836,084 of record NW_012111697.1, read on the forward strand.
TCAGACAGGGACTTGGGACTGGCATGGCCGCTTCTGCCCTCCTTTCCCAGTTCTCTCCCATGCCTGTCCCTTTGCAGATTTGACTCCTTAAGGACAGACGCAGTGATGGGAGTGGCCAGACCCTCCCATCATTGCCCATCAGGGCCCAGAGCTGGGCCATGAGCAGCCAATGCAGCCGTCACTCTCCCAAGAGTGAGCCACATGGGGCTGGGGCAGGCCAAGGGTTCCTTTGAGGCACTTGGGTCCTGTCCTTACCTGTCAGTGCTGTCTGTCTATAGGGCCTGACCAAAAGGCTGCTCTCCAGTTACCACCCTCCATGGGTCCTGGGCAGTGGGCATTGGGGCTTTTGTGTGGCACCCTGCAGGTCTTCCTCCTGTGAGCCTAGAGAGAAGTGGGCAAGAGACCCTCCTCCTTGGACATGCTGGTGGTATAGCCCCCTCCTCAGCTGTGCCCCAGGCCCAGGCCTGATGACTAAGAGACTGGCCTCACACACTCATCAGCCTCTGCCTCTCCTCAATCAGGAGGCTTTTCAGCTAAACGCTGAGAACTTCAGCCAATGAAGAGTTCACACCATGGAACACATTTGGCAGTGCCCATAACTCACGCCTTGTTTATTCTCACCGATGCTTTTATCATAGCACATGTGTTTCAGCCACTCCACGCATGTCATCTGTCCAGAAAGAGAAAGTGCTTGTTTATTTCTTACTGTGCAGGGGTATGAAGCTCCCTTACAGACTGTGAGTGTTATATTGAGAGGAGAGAAGAGGTCACTCAAGACACCCAAAGTGGGGTGTATGTGGTTGGTCTTGGATTCTGTTGCAGGGGTGGAGGTGGGGAGGCAGGGAAGGTGCATGGCAGCATTGGTGGCGTTGGATGGAAGAGGAGTTGGGTTTGGCTGGAGTTGCTCTGCAAGGCCACTGATGTTATCTAGATTGTACCTTTCATTTGGGGGCTTGAGAGGGGCTGGAGGTGGTTATACTGAGGCCAAACTCCTTCCCACCCATAAGTCCCCCCAAGGCACTGGTACCACTGACCCCTGGTGGCAAACCTTCCTCGTCTTCCTGAGCCCTTAGCTGCCCTTCCCTGAGCCCTCATGGAGCTGTCCAGGGTCCTGACGTGCAGCCCACTTAGGGATGTGCAGACCCCTAGCCCAGGATACCCAAGATTTCTCCTGGATTTCACTTGCCCAGAGCGGGCAGTGGTCTTTGCTTCAGCCTTTATCTGAGTGGTGCATGGAAGAGCAGCTTTCTCCCTAGTGGGGACACTAGGCTCATGGCAAAGGGGAGGTCCCTTTAGAATTCCTTCATTATGTTTCTGTCTTTATTCAAAAGTGAACTTGTGGCCAGGTTTGGTGGCTCGTACCTATTATTCCAGCCCTTTGGGAGGCCGAGGCAGGAGGATTACTTCAGGCCGGGCGTTTGAGACCCAGCCTGGGCAACATAGCAAGACCCCATCTCTATTTCTAAAATAATGTAAATTATTATTTTTTTCTTTTTCCTTCCTTCCTTCCTTCCTTCCTTCCTTCCTTCCTTCCTTCCTTCCTTCCTTCCTTCCTTCCTTCCTTCCTTCCTTTCTTTTGAGACAAAATGTTGCTCTGTTGCTCAGACTGGAACGCAGGGTGTGATCTCAGCTCACTGCAATCTCTGCCTCCTGGGTTCAAGTAATTCTCATGTCTCAGCCTACTGAGTAGCTGGAATCACAGGCATGCACCACCACACCCAGCTAATTTTTTTGCATTTTTAGTAGAGATGGGGTTTCACTGTATTGGCCAGGCTGGTCTCGAACTCCTGGACTCAAGTGATCAGCCCACCTCAGCCTCCCAAAGTGCTGGGATGACAGGCATGAGCCACCGTGCCTGGCAGTAAATTTTTAAAAATGTTAAAGTGAGCTTGTGGGGATAGGGCTAATCTTTGCCCGATAAGCTGCCATAAGTTTAAGGGTTGGGAATAACTTATGGCAAACTCATGCTCTGCTTACGATGTTACTGATCTCTCTTATTGTCCACAAGGCAATTTTTCCTTTCAAAGGAGGAAGTTGCAGGCAGGTTGGCTTTATGGACACATGTAAACAGGAAATCAGGAGACTCGCCCAGCCCCAGGCTTTGTCTAGCAGGAACTTTTCCTCTAGTTCATGCCAAGGGCTCTAGCTCAGCCTGCATTGGAGTGGGACAGCCCCAGAAGCTTAGGCTCAGAGTCCAGAGGTCCAGGAGACAGTGTCCCCCTGTCCACTCCTCACAGGTAAAATGGAACAGGACCACAGCCCACTGCCCTCCGAGGCTGTGGGGACAGTGCCAGTGGGAGGTCATGGCCTTAGGGGCTGCAATCTCAACAAGCACATGGCCTTCCATCTTCCGCCCGACTGGCAGGATCCCTTTTGGAAGTGGCTTCTCAGCCCCACTCTTGGCCAAATCTAGCATGACTCATGTGCTCCAGAAAAGGAATATATAAGCACCGTCACACCTTGACGAGGTGACAGGAGTGACAAGCAGAGTGGTTTCCTACATCTGAGACTCTGAGGAGGAGAGGTGGTTTAGCAGAGCCAGCTGCCATCACCAGAAGAAAATAATTAAGGAAATCTGGCAGAGTAGAGTAAAATGGAGTGGTGTGGCAGGTCCCTTCTGGTGAAGGGAGCTATCATCATCGGCTGCGGGAGAGGAAGGAGCTCTGGAGGCTCGTGCTGGGACAGCTGCAGTAAAGATGGGACAGGGAAGAGGAGGGAGTGGCTGTCAAGGAGGGAAATAGACTCTGGGGATGGCAGGGGGTGGCAATGAACAGCTTGATTCTAAAGACTTCTCTCGCAGGCCAGGCACCTGCTGCTTACACCCCATACCCTGAGTGGTGCAACCAGGTCTACTTGGAGCTTCCCCTCAGCCTCCGAGGAAGAGTCTAGAAGGCCTGTTTCAAAGATCCCCCACATGCATGCATGTGCACATAAGCTTGGGAGTGCCCAGGAAGACGGGGAAGCTCTGTCCTTTGCCCAGGGGAGAGAATACCCTTGTTCTCAGCCCAGAGGGACAAGCAGAAGAAAGATGAAGTGTGCCCCAGTTCTGCCTGCATTTCTGCCTCTCCTGGGAATTCAGGAAAGTTCTGGCAAGCTCAGGGAATTCAGGCTGTCCATCCCAGGACTGATGTTGCATCTCCTTCTTGGCTTGCTAATGACTGAAGGAGATGTGCGGGCACAGCCTCAACCTTAGACTGTCTGGGGCCTGGCACTGGCTGAGTCTGTAAAACTGGACCCCATGGAGAAATCCACAGACTCTTTGGCTCAGGGAAGACCTGGATGTCCCTTCACCAGCTGGGCTCCTGCCACTGGACCTCTGCCCAGGACACAGCTGGGAAAGTGGTGGGACACTGGAACCCCCCACCCGCAAGCAGCAGCCAGGATTTGCTGAGGTGTGGTCAGGCACGGTGCCCCGGCATGCCAGCCAGAAGATCCAGCTCTCTGCTTAAGGGATAGCTGGCTCTGATGGTGACCATGGCTTTTGGCAGAGCCTCAGGACAAAAATGTCCACCCACATGACACTGGAACAGAAAGGTCCCCTGATCCCTCGGTGGCCAGGTAGGGGCTGGGGAAGGAGGCTCAAGCTTCTAAATAGATTCCCCCCAAAGGGAATCTCCTTGTCCTCCCAGGACTTACCCCCAAAGCAGACCAAACAGGGTATGACTCAGAATCTTCTACGCTGGTCAAAGGTTCACCTCACCAGAGCTTGTTTCTTGGGTGAGCCCAGCCCAGGCCTGGGCCTCCTTGGTGGCCAGCGGGGGCTTTCCAGAGCATGGCCAGTGATGCACTGATCTCTCTCTTGTCTTCCTGATGCCATCAGTAAGTTAACGCTGGACAATTACCCTCCACCTGGGCACTGCTTAAGGCTTGGAGGGAGACCAGGGCGAGCAAGATATGCTTAGCTCACCCCAGAACCCCAGAGCCAGGCGAGAAGGCCAAGATCTCAAAGGAAATACCCAGGGTAGGGAACTTCCTGGAACAAGAGGAGAAGAAGCACATTCCATTCCTAGGCCTGGTGTGTGCAAAGGTGTGGGTGTGAATATGTCATATTCCAAGCGTGGAGAATCCATAGTGGCCAGAACTGGGGCATGGCTGATGGGGTGTGGAGAGAGGGTGGATCGAGCTTTCTGAAGGGTCCTTTCCCTGTGACTTAAGGACATGGTGGGGTGCAGGAGGAGGTGGACTGTGAGAGTCCTGGCTGCTCCAGAGGGCAGGTGTGTAGGTACACCTGGGCAGGGTGCCTTTCCAGACCTTGTAGGTCACATCAGGAGGCAGGCGTGATGCAAAGAAGAGAGCCTCAGCTGCAAGCCAGTGGGACCACATGTTTGCTGCGTTCCTGTTTTCTGCATGGGTAGGGGATGGAGGGGCTCCAGCACTGAGCCATGCCCTCTCCCCATGCCCTAAGCTGCCTTTCCCTAGAGCCTACCCCAAGATCCCTCCAGCCTGGATGTCCACAGCCAGCAGCCCATAAACAGTTCCCTGGGAGCCATGTGGCACATATGCTGCTAATACTGTCCTCTCCTCTGTTTGCTTTTTAGGAATAAAGTTCAACATCAGGCCAAGGCAGCCCCACCACGTAAGTTCTGAGAGTCAGATAAATCTCAGTGCACGCAGCCCCAGGGAAACTGGGGAGGGCTGGGAAGAAAATGAGGAGCTCACATTGAATCCATTCTTGGAAAGAAAAATGTGTCCAGCCTTTCCCGGGAGCCTTGGGAACAAAGCCCAGGGCTCTGGACCCATGAATTTCCCTTCCTTGTTAGAAGGCTTCTTTGCACGGTGCTAATAGAGGCAGTAAATCTGAGCCCGCCTGCAGGCCACCTACTCCCGCCACCCTCACTCAGCCCAGGTTCCTGGGAGGATCGCGCCATCTTGTGGCCGAAATGACACTTGCACCTCAGCGGGAGGGAAGCTTTTGGGTGCTGGGCCAGGGCTCAGACGGGAAGGGTCTCACCCATAGGATCAGCCTGCGTCCCTCACCTGAGAGGGACAGGAACCCCAGCCGTGGCGAGAGTCTACCTGTGTGGCCCTCAGTGCCCAGCTGTCCTTTCCACTCAGATAACCACTTCTCTTCTTACCCCAGGATCTCCCACCAGGCGGCTCCCAGGATGGTGACTTGAAGGCACCCACAGAAAGGATCACTCGGGACTTGTCCAGTGGGGCCCCGAGGGGCCACAACCTGCCAGCGCCTGACCAGCCTCAATCCCCGCTGCAGAGGGGGACCCGTCTGCGGCTCCGCCAGCGCCGTCGCCGTCTGCTCATCAAGAAAATGCCAGCTTCGGCGACCATCCCGGCCAACAGCTCGGACGTGCCCTTCATCCGGCCGGGACCCGGGACGCTGGATGGCCACTGGGTCAGCCTGCATCAGAGCCAGCAGGAGCGCAAGCGGGTGATGCAGGAGGCCTGCGCCAAGTACCGGGCGAGCAGCAGCCGCCGGGCCGTCACACCCCGCCACGTGTCGCGTATCTTCGTGGAGGACCGCCACCGCGTGCTCTACTGCGAGGTGCCCAAGGCTGGCTGCTCCAATTGGAAGCGGGTTCTCATGGTGCTGGCCGGCCTGGCCTCGTCCACCGCCGACATCCAGCACAACACCGTCCACTATGGCAGCGCCCTCAAGCGCCTGGACACCTTCGACCGCCAGGGTATCTTGCACCGTCTCAGCACCTACACCAAGATGCTGTTTGTCCGCGAGCCCTTCGAGAGGCTGGTGTCAGCCTTCCGCGACAAGTTCGAGCACCCCAACAGCTACTACCACCCGGTCTTCGGCAAGGCCATCCTGGCCCGGTACCGGGCCAATGCCTCTCGGGAGGCCCTGCGGACGGGCTCCGGGGTGCGCTTTCCCGAATTCGTCCAGTACCTGCTGGACGTGCACCGGCCCGTGGGGATGGACATTCACTGGGACCATGTCAGCCGACTCTGCAGCCCCTGCCTCATCGACTACGACTTCGTAGGCAAGTTCGAGAGCATGGAGGACGATGCCAACTTCTTCCTGAGCCTCATCCGCGCGCCGCGGAACCTGACCTTCCCGCGATTCAAGGACCGGCACTCGCAGGAGGCGCGGACCACAGCGAGGATCACCCACCAGTACTTCGCCCAGCTCTCAGCCCTGCAACGGCAGCGCACCTACGACTTCTACTACATGGATTACCTGATGTTCAACTACTCCAAGCCCTTTGCAGATCTGTACTGAGGGGCGCTGCAGCTGGCCGATGCCGCCCTTCCCTGGTCACTCACCTGTGCTCCCGGGCATCCTCCTGTCGGTGGTGCCTCATTCCGGGAGCTACAGGGCTCTGAGGACTTGAGGAGCCGTGGCTGTGGGAGGAAGCAGGCCCTGGGTGGCAGGGGGCAGAGGCGCCCAGCCTTGGATGGGGACCCCAGCCCCTGGCCTGTACGTGTTTCCTCACTCCTTGACTGAAGGAGAGGCCGAGGACTGGGATAGACACCCTGGGGGCTCAGCCGGCAGTTTCAATGAGCAGGGAAGTCTGAGGCCCAGAGAACAGGGGCCCCAGCGGTAAGGGATGTCCTGCACTCCCTTAGCCATTGCCTTGGACCAAACCACATGGTTTGCAGCTTTTCTACCAGCCAGGGGGGAGGTTCCCTTGGATTAAGGTTCCAAATAAAGCACATGGTTTCCAGAGCAGCAGTGTGTACTCTGTGGTGGCGTGGGAGCACGTGGACCCTGGGCTGGGTTTTCTGGGGCTCTTTCTGCCTTCCTGGGGCAGCCTGAGCCAGGTGCTGCAGGCCCCACTGCAGAGAAGTCCAGTTCAGGAGCAGCCTCGTGGGAGGAGAGCACAGAGGACCCAGAGGCTCTCAGCCAGGGCCTGCAGGCGTCTGAGGCTAGGGCCCAGTCAACTGGGGTGCTTTCGTCTCAGTCCCAGCACATTCATCCTGAAAGGAGAAGATAGGCCTGTTCCTATGGGGGCTTCCTGGGGTGTCTTCTTATCAGTGCACCTTGCAGGGGCCTCTGGGGACTGCCAGAGCAGTGGCCAGCTCTCCAGGCAAGCTGCTAATCAGGGCTGAGGCTGGGGCCAGGGCGCACGCTGCCTGCATCTCAGCGGGTGTGGTGCTCTTGGTAGGCAGCGAGGCTGTCCCTGGCTTTCTGCACCTCTGGGCCAAGCAGGACTCTGGCCTGAGGCTGTCATCTGCAGACACTCACCCTGATCCCCGGCCCCACTCACCTGACAAGACCGCCGCAGGGCTGTCAGGATGCACCTGCTCTGGAGGAGGAGAGGAGAAGCCGCAGAGGAAACTTCTCCAAAAGCATACATGTTCACACCAGACAGGGCTCCAGAAGTGTCAGCAGCCACGGTGGTTCTGGGAAGTCTGGGAGGAGGTGTTTGTTGGAGTGTTGAGTGCGGGCATGAGTGCGGCTGCATTTGGATATGGTTTGTGATGGGAAAGGCTGCCTGACTCTGGAGTCTCTGCCCTCTGTCAGCCTGTCTGCAGGAACCTCTTCATGTCCTCCTGGATCATTCTGTGGGTTGCTCTGTGGGCCCTCCCAGGAGGCTGCCCTCCATCTGTCCCCACTTGCTAGGGGAGATGTTGCTGATTCTCCAGGTGGAGGTGCCACTGGATCCCTGGGTGGACCCCCCGATGGAGGCCCTACTGATTCCCAGGTGGAGAAACTGCCGGATCCCCAGGTGGAGGAGCTGCTGGCCCGCAGGTGGAGGGGCTGCTGGATCCTCAGTTGGAGGCACTCCTGTATTCCCAGTTGGAGGTGCTTCTGGAATCTCCCCAGGCTCACACCAACCTGAGCTGCTCCATCTCCTTTTCTGCCTCTACCTTGGACCCTGGAACCTTGCAAAGGGGAACAAGGCACTGAGCCTTCCTCCTGCCCCTTTGGGGTAACATCCATCCAGGAGACCTGAGAAGCAGGGAGACCTCCCTCGGGTTCCAGCTGGAAGCAGCTTGGACCATCCGACAGAAGTGACCTGGAGGGGCAGGGAAGAGGCTGCGGTCAGGGCCTGGGGAACTCCTGGGACCCATGGAAGCTGAGACAGCAGATGCTGAGGGGCCCAGAAAGCCAGAGCAGCTGCCCTGCACCTTGACCAGGACCAGGGTCTGTGTGAGAGGAGGCAGGGAAGTACCTGGCTGAGGAAGACCTAGAAAGAGGGGCCCTGGGCCCTGGCTCTCAAACATGAGACCACATTCATGTGCAGGAAAGTGTCCCTGGTCATGGGTGCATTTGGTGAAGCCAGAGGCAGTGCCCCCGTGGCATCTGCTCAGCAGGGAACACCTGGACTCCACACTGAGGCAGCATCTGGGAGCGACTTGGAGACAGGGAGGATGGCCCTGCCCCTCCCCAGTGTGAGCGTGTGTGTGCATCTGCATGTGTGTGTTGGGGGGGAGAAATCTCTCAGAGACACGCCGGCTCAAGCTGGACAGATGTGCACACACACAACACAACCATCAGCGGGGGGCTTTTGTTGCAGGTGGCAATGACAGAAGACAGGTGCAGGCGTGACCATGATCACCACTTGACGGCCCTGAGAGTGACCTCCAACTGCAGGCCCAGGCTGGAGACCACCCCAGCTCCAACCCCCAACTCAGCCCCAAACCTCCCAGGCCTAAGGAAGAGTGGACTCAGCGCAGTGGTAGGGAAGTATGTGTGTGTGTGTGCATGTGCATGTGTCTGTGTGTGTGTCTGGGTGTCTGTGTGGGTGTCTGGCCTGTGCTGTGGGGTGGGTGGATGTGAGCGCGCGTGTGTCTATGTGTGTGTCTGGCCTGTACTCTGTGCCTGTGTGTTTGTGTGTGTGTTTGGTCTGTACTGTGGGTGGGTGTGAGCATATGGATCCTGTGGGTGGGTGTGTTTGTGTGGGTGTCTGGCCTGTGCTGTGGGATAAACGGGTGTGAGCATGTGGGTGTATGTGTCTGGCCTGTGCTGTGGGGTGAGTGGGTATGAGCGTGTGTGTGTGTGTGTCTGTGTGTGTGTGTTTCTGTGTCTGCCCTGTGCTGTGGGGTGGGTGGATGTGAACATATGTGTGTGTGTGTGTTTCTCTGCCCTGTGCTGTGGGGTGGGTGTGAGCATGTGTGTGTTTGTGTCTGTGTGTGTCTCTGTGTGTATGTATGGCCTGTGCTGTGGGGTGGGGGGGTGTAAGTGTATGTCTGTATGTGTGTGTCTGGCCTGTACTGTGTGAAGGTGTGTGTGTTTAGCCTGTACTATGTGGATGGGTGTGAGCAAACAGGTGATGTGGGTCTGTGTGTCTGCATGGGTGTGTGTCTGTGTGAGTGCCTGGCCTGTGCTGTGGGGTAAATGGGTGTGAGTATGTGGGTGTGTGTTGGGGGAGGGAGGTGTCTGGCCTGTGCTGTGGGGTGGGTGGGTGTGAGCGTGTGTGTGTGTTTCTAGCCTGTGCTATAGGGTGGGTGTGAGCATGTGTGTCTGTGTGTGTGTTTCTGGAGTGGGGGGTGTGCATCGTGTGTGAGCCCGCGTCCATGCCAGGAGTGGGCTGTGTGCAGTCTGAGTCGTGCCTGTCTCCAGGACCATCTTGTGCACCCTCTCCCCTCTCTCTGCCCATCCACTGGCCATTTTGTGGATGTCACCTGGAAGGGGCTGTCTGATCAGATTCCCTAGAAAGGGCTGCCAGCAGCTCCCAGGGACAAAGGAAGCCCATCGAGTTGGGAGAACAGCCCAAGCCCCAGGGCCCTCCCCAGCTTGGTCCCTCTGTGGGCCCGTCGGGGCGGCCCCAGGGAAGTCCCTTCCAGGACTCTGCCCTTGAGTGGCTGAGATCTCCCGGATGGGAGCCCCACCCTCCAAGTGGTGATGAGAACAGACGTCCCAAAGCCTAGGGTCCCTCCTGTGACCTGGGAATCCCAAAGGCCTTGAGTCTCCTGGGGAGGTGGGATTCAAGGTCCATGCAGACAGTCAGGTGGGAAACTTGGGCAGCTCTGGCCTCCCCCAGCTCCCCCTCCTCCCTGCTGTCTCCACGGGGTTTGGTGGCCCGTACAGGGCCTGTCCAAGGGGCCCAGGACAAAGTCGGGCAGGCAGTGGACAGAGTGTCCCTCATCACCTCCCACCGCTCTAAGGCAGGGTTTGCCAGTTTCATCCTCAGGGCTGAGCCCCTGGGAGGGGGACAGGAGCCTGTGGAACCCCATCATGGTTCTGAGGCCTGGAGGCGACCTCACCTCACTGCCCCCATCTCCTCTCAGCCCCTTCGCCTTCAGGGAGCACCCGTGGCCAACCCAGGGGACGTTCTGCTGGCGTCCCTCACTCCTCCACTCCCTCTACAAGGCCAGGGGACCCAGAGCTGGGCATAGGAGGCTGTGTTGAACCACGGGATCCAGAAATGGGCAAAGGTGGAAGCTGGGGGTGTGGTAGTCTGGGCTCAAGTAACACTGCCCCTACCTCCGGGGACCCCCAGCTGATGGGTACCACGACTCCTGGATGAAGAATAGACAGGTGCCCTGGGAGCAGGGTGTGGGGAGGGGACTGTGTGTTAGCCCCGCTGCCTTGTCCAGGCTCGGGGCGGGGGCGGGGGAGCCCTGAGCTGGGTTCTTCCCACCACCCTGGCCTGGCTGCTCCTTGGCCCTTCTCACTGCCCAGGGCACGCTTTGCACAAGAGGCTCTGCTGGGAGATGGCAGCAGAGCGGGGCCCGGGGTCTGGGCCGGGCCGGGGCTACTAGGGGACTATCCTCCTGCCTCTCCTTCACCCTGGGCCGGCCTCAGGAAGGGAGGGACAGGGGAGCAGCTGGAGGTGCCAAGAGCTCTGGAAGCTAGGGAAGGGAGCAGGGGGCGGGGGCAGAAGGCAGAGAAAGCCACTTCCTGTCACGGACCTGGGCGACCCTGCCGCGCCACCTGGGTATGCCAGCCTGAGTCAAGTGGACAGAGTGCTGAGCGTGGAGAAGAGCAGGTGCATGCGCGAGGTATTTAAAGAGGAGATCAAGGGACTGGGACCCCGAGTGTGTCGGGAGTGCGGGTGTCGGGGGTCACCCGTGCTGGGTGCTGTGCTGTGGCCTCGTGTGCGTGGCCCAATGCCCCTCTCCCAGCGGCCCCGTCCGCTCATGCCTCGCTCTAATGTATAGGTGAGAAGACTGAGGCACACAAAGGCTTGACCAGAGCTGTGCGGCGCAGGAGTTGGAGCTGGAATTGCGCCCAAACGACCGGCGGGGCCCCCTCGCCTTTGTGCCCACAGGCGCAGAGCCGTCCTCCGCCGCCAGGTGGGGCTAAGTCCCCGCTCCCGAGCAGCGGCCTGGGGATCTCCGGCGGGGCCGCCAGGTGGCAGCAGCGCTCCGACCGCGGGACTCCAGCTCTGGAGCGCCCCGCGTCCACAGCCTCCCCACCGCGCAGTCGGCTCCTGTGTCCCCTCGCCCTCCCAACCATGGGGTCACGGGGCTCCCGCCCCTCCATTGTCTGCAGGCGGCCTCCAGAGGTTACTCTCAAACCCATCAGCTCCAGGGGACCCGCCTGTGCTAACATCAAACCCCCAAACACCCGCAGCGTCCCTAAAGCAGTGGCATCCACAACCTCCCCGGGGGCTTGTCCTGCACGCTCCGTCAGGGTGATGTCAGGCCTTCTCCAACCTCAACCACAACACGAACGCACACGCGCGAACACAAATGTATGCACACACAGGCACAGATGCACAGACACAACCACACACACAGACACCCATCCTCACAAACACACACCCAGATATGCAGACACATGCATGCACACAGACCCAGATGCACGCGGACACACAGACACACACGTAAACACACAGAAACATGCACGGCTCAGGACGGGGCCTCTTGCTGCATTTAAATAAACGGGAAGAACCGGAAGCTCCCTCACTGTCTCAGCCAAGTGCATGCACTTCCCACGCTGAGCCCTGTCCTCCACCTCCCCTCCTGCACTGGCCAGAGGTCACCCCCGACACACACACACACACACACACCCCGGATCCCAGTCCCTTAGCCTACTGCTTAAGCACCTCCTGCGTGCACCTGCACCCTCTCTGCACACACAGCAGGCTTTCCTATCAGCAGAAAACAAACTGTCACCGCCCCATCTTAAAAAACGGGGAAGCCGTAGCCAGATGGCCCCTGCAGCGCCTGTCCACTTCACTCCTCTCCTTGCCGCAGAATCCACCCCTCATCTCCCATGGCTTCACCTCCTTTTCACGCTGGACCCCACCCTGGCCTGCTTTCCAATCTTGCCACCCGCAGAGTCTGCTGACAAGGCACCTTCCACTGCCACACGCTGGCAGTTCCAGGCGCTCTTCTGCCTACACACTCCCTGGACGAGCTCCACATCACCCCTATGCTAGACTCCCGGATTTGCCCTTGCAGCCCTGATCGGTAGACCCAAGTAGCCAACTGCCTCACCCTCAGCTGTCAGCACGTCCAGCGGGTGCCTGCACTTAAACGTCTCACCTGAGCCGCACACCTTTCACACCTCAAGCCCCTCCTCTCCTGGCTTCCCGGCTCAGCCTTCCCTACAAGCCCTGGATTGTCCCTTTCATGCTGCCTCCCAAGGGCATCCTGAATCCATGTCCATTCTCCCTCTCCAGGGCTGTCATTTAACCCAAGCCACTATCACACCAGCATCTCCTGCCTTGGCACCTAAAGTAATAAGTAACTATGGAATTTGCTGGTTTACCAGGTACTGCTCTAAGTATTTCATATTTTTTTGTACCAAACTCCGCCTCCAGGTTCAAGAAATTTTCCTGCCTCAGCCCCCCGAGTAGCTGGGATTACAGGAGCCTGCCACCATGCCAGGCTAATTTCTGTATTTTTTTTTTTTTTTGAGACGGAGTCTTGCTCTGTTGCCCAGGCTGGAGTGCGGTGGCCAGATCTCAGCTCACTGCAAGCTCCGCCTCCCAGGTTCACGCCATTCTCCTGCCTCAGCCTCCCGAGTAGCTGGGACTACAGGTGCCCACCACCTCGCCTGGCTAGTTTTTTTGTATTTTTAGTAGAGACGGGGTTTCACCGTGTTAGCCAGGATGGTCTTGATCTCCTGACCTCGTGATCTGCCCGTCTCGGCCTCCCAAAGTGCTGGGATTACAGGCTTGAGCCACCGTGCCCGGCCTAATTTTTGTATTTTTAATAAGGACGGAGTTTCACCATGTTGGACAGGCTGGTCTCGAACTCCTGACCTCAAGTGATCCACTCGTCTTGGCCTCCCAAAGTGCTGGGATTACAAGCTTGAGTCACCGTGCCTGGCTAGCATTTCATATATATGAGCTTATTTAATCCTCACTACAACACTGTAAGATGGTTATCATCCTCCCCATTTTTTGCAGATAAAGACATTGAGACACCGAAAGGTTAAGTAATCTGCCCAAGGCCACACAGCTATTATGGGGATCTTCCAGAATTCAGAGCCTGATGGTTTGGCCCTGGCTCTGTGTGCCCATGAGTGCACAGTTCTTACTGGCTCTCTGGTGTTCCAATGCAGTAGGAGGTTTTGCGACAGTAGAGAAGAAATTGAATGGTCACTAGGGCAAGGGAAAGACAAGCTCTCTGGGGAAAGAGAGGGAGCGTCTCAGGCATTGCTGTGCGCCCATTTGCAGTTTATGATGGATGTGCAGGGCACCAACGCACCTTCCCGCTGCAGCATTAGCAAGGTCTCAGCAGGGCTCCTCCTAGGCATGTGCGACAGAGGAGTGAAGGGCACAGAGAATAATCACCCAAGCAGAACAAAGCTGGATGAGGAAAGGCATCAAGACAGGAAGGGGTGATAGGCAGAGAGAAGGCGCTGGGGTCTGTGGAGGAAGTGAGGCGGGAGTTGGGGACCTGTGACCTTGGAGATGGTGTGGTTTCCTGTGGTGACAGGCAAACTGTGCCCAGGGTTGGCAGTGGCCAGGATCGTGATGATGACCTTCACCTCTGCCCATCATGATGATCTCCTAGGTGGAGATGACCTCGGTTGCAGGGCTTGTGAATAAGTCACGCCCCGCAGAGGGACCCTCTTCAGCCTTCTCTGGGGTCTGGTGACACGGTCGTCCTGTACCTGTGCCTGCATCTGGTTCCATCAGTTCACACTTGCTACCTGCCCACTCACCTCCCTGCTGTCACCTATTTGAGCCTGTATCCACCTGCCTGTGACTACCTGAGTTTGCCTGTGACCACCTGCACCCATCTGCCTCGGTGGGTGGTGGTTTCGGGGCTACAGGTCAGACCCCTCCTCCGCGTGCAGGGCCTGAGAGCAGGGGTGTGGGAGACGGATTCTGCCAATCTGGCCACACCATCTGGAGATGAGCCCAGAACTGCCGACACCTCCAGCCTGCCCCTGGAGAGACCAGGTTGTGTGGATGGCAGTCCCCAAAGACCCAAAAGAGAGCCCGGTCTGGGAGGATGGGATGGGGCCGGCAAATCTGGGCCGGAAGGGAAGGCTGCATTCTTGCTCTCCAAACCGATGTGCTGAATTTTACTTTTCCTTTTAGTTATTTCTTCTTCTTAAATCCTGTTTCTCTCCCTGAGGCAGCTAATCTATTATTTAACATCGGATTGTGCGATTGAAACTCCAAGGCAAATTGAAAATTATTTGTGTTTGAGGTTTCAGGCATGAAGCTGAGGCAACTATTTCTGAGAGATCCTGGGAACCCGGGCAAAGGTAGCGAACCCACAGCACTGCTCCTGGAAGGGGCTGGGAGGATCGGGGTGCGGGAGGCGGTCCACAGACCCAGCAGGCTGGGGGACCCCGCTACGCTCCAGCCTTACCCACCCAGAGCCCACAGCTCGGGGGTCATTAATCTCCATGTGGCATTTCACTTGGGAAATGCTGTCAACACCTCCCACTGGCCAAAGTCCTCAAGAGGGTGGGCAGGTGCCATCAGTCACCCTGGGCCCGCGCCCACCCTGGGGGAAATGCCTCGGTCATGAGAGGATTAATGACACGAGGAGAAGGGTTCATCATCATTTTTCAAGGTTCGGCTCTCTGTAGAACTGCAAGCGGGGTTGCTGGCCTAACAGTCAGTGGAGAGTGACCCAAGGCTCTAGAGAGTGACCAAGGAACACGGCTCAGGGTGGGGGTGGGGGTCCTGGCCTGGACCCCCGCTGAGTGCATGCGACCTCCTAGTACTGGCTCTCAGGACATGAATCAGGACCAGGAGGAGGAGCAGGCTTGAGCCCAGGGGAGCGTGCACAAACACTGTGTGGGCCCCACGTAGACACCCGTGGATCACGGAAGTGGGGAACTGGGAGACGCCAGGTCAGGGAGAACTCTGGATTTTGGATAAGGGATAAGGAGATTGGATTTTGTGCTGGAAACAGTGGGACCACTGAAGGAGGGGTGTAGTATGTTCAAGTTCCATGCCCAGAAGGATCCAGAACGAGGCTAGGGGGCTGTCTTCATCCATCTTAGTCTGTCTGGGCTGCGGCATCAAAAATCCCATAGACTGGGTGGCTTAGACAACAAACAATTTCTCACAGTTCTGGAGACTGAGATCAGGGTGCCAGCACATGCAGTGACTGGGGAGGGCCAGTTTCCTGTTCATAGGGGGCGCTCTTCCTGCTGTGAACTCACGGTGGAAGGGGTGAGGAACTCCGCAGGGCCTCGTTTATCAGGGTACTAATCCCATTCACGAGGGCTCCACCCTCAGGACCTAATCACCTCCGAAAGGCCCCACCTCCTCACACCATCACTTTGGGGTTGAGGATTTCAACACAGGACACATTGTGGGGGGACGTTCGGCGCACAGAAGAGGCTACCAGCGCACCTCCATCCAATGCTTAGCGCAGTCACACGTGTCAGCTCTTGTGCTAGGCCTGGGTGATGGCACCCTCGTGCCCCCAGCTTGGAACACGGCCGAGCATCGAGCATCTGGGACCACAGAGAAGTGGGAGGACCCCCCCACAAGGTCCTCTGCCACCCACATACTCACTAGAGCTTCCATGCCCCTGCAGGAACACCAGCCTGCTGCCAGCCTCAGCCGCAAACCCTGGAAGCTGAGCAAACTCTGAAGCCGTGCCCCCCTCAGCCTCACAGCGGGCCGCTTTGTGCAGCACCCACCCCCACTCCGGGTCACATCTCTGTCTGCTGTGTGCACAGTGTCTGGCCCAGGATTGAGCTGCTGGATGCACTTGCCCACTTCAGCCTCCATGGTGTATGTGAACCCCTCCCCTGCTCTCCATTCCTCCCTCTCTGCCGTGATCGGAACCAGAGCCAGACACAGAGACCCAGCCTGTTCCAGGGCGTAGGCCAACAAATGAGCTCAAGCTGATATATGTGTATTTTCACATAATTAGAGCTTTGCAGCCCGCAGAGAAATGTATCATTGTGTTTGTCTGTTTGCATTGTCATAAAGGAATACCTGCGACTGGGTAATTTATAAAGAAAAGAGGTTTAATTGGCTATAAAGTTCTGCAGCTTGTACAAGCGTGGTGGTCAGTATCTGCTTCTGGTGAGGCCTCAGGAAGCTTCCAATCATGGCGGAAGGTGAAGGGGGAGCAGGTGGATCACTTGGCAATAGCAGGAGCAAGAAAGAGAGGGAGGAGGTCCCAGACTCTTTTTTTTTTTTCTTTTCTTTCCTTTTTTTTTTTTTTTTTTTGAGGTGGAGTCTCGCTCTGTCACCCAGTCTGGAGTGGTGCAGTGGCATGATCTTGGCTCACTGCAAGCTCCGCCTCCCAGGTTCCAGTCATTCTCCTGCCTCAGCCTCCTGAGTAGCTGGGACTACAGGTGCCCGCCACCATGCCTGATTTATTTGTTTTGTATTTTTAGTAGAATTTAGTATTTTAGTTTCACTGTGTTAGCCAGATCTCCTGACCTCGTGATCTGCCCGCCTCAGCCTCCCAAAGTGCTGGGATTACAGGCATGAGTCACCATGCCCGGTCAGAGGTCCCAGACTCTCAAACAACCAGCTCTTGAGTGAACTAATAGAGTGAGAACTCACTTATTACCACAAAGGGGGCACCAAGCCATTCATGAAGGATCTGTCCCGATGACCCAAACAGGTCCCACCAGGCCCCACCTCCAACACTGGGGATCACATTTCAACATGGGATTTGGAGGGGACACACATTCAAACCATATCAATCATTTCTAAGAGGCCTCTGGAATACTTATAAAAGCTTATACAGGCTGGGCACGGTGGCTCACATCTACAATTCCAGCACTTTGGGAGGTCAAGGAGGGCAGATCACTTGGGCTCAGGAGTTCCGAGACCAGCCTGGGCAACATGGTGAAACCCCATCTCTACAAAAAACACAAAAATTAGCCGGGTGTGGTGGCATGCATCTCTGGTCCCAGCTACTGGGAGGCTGAGGCAGGAGGATCATTTGAGCCCAGGAGGTAGAGGCTGCAGTGAGCAGAGATCATGCCACTGCACACCAGCCTGGACGATGAGACAGACTCTGTCTCAAAAAAAAAAAAAAGATTTATATAGATCACACGCGCACACACACACACACACACACACCCCTCAGTGAATTCCCAAGAAGGGAATCTGAAAGCCACATCTTTAACCAACAACGATAACAACTGGAACTTGTTATAGCTGGTGCCCTTTGGTAGCAAATATTTTAAAAACCCATTAATACCAACTTTAGGTGAAGGAGGACCTTATTGGGGGGTCCAGTAAGATGGAGAAATACACGGTGGGGTGGCAGGAACCAAGGCCTGGGACCTCGTATGCCACCAAGGCTCTCTCTATCAGCCTCACCTCTGCACCTTCTGTTTCATGCCCCTCTGTCCAATTGAGGATCCCTTTCCTCTGGCATTTCTGTGCCATGGCAGAAACATAGATGGGGACACGCTATAGGCCCTGCTGTCATCCCTCATCCCGGCCCCAGCTCTACGGAGACTCACGGGTCCAGGAGTTCCATCTCTAGAAATCTGTCCTACGGAAACTCCAGGCACGGGGACAGGAACAGGGGTGGAAAATGTTCAGTGCAGCATCATGTATATGAACTATCAGAGGACTGGAAACAGCCTAAATATTCATCAAGAGGGAAATGGATGAACAAATTAGGATCCACCCATGCTACCAAATACCATGTATCCTCTTAAAGAGAAAGCACGGTCTTTCACTCCTTTGTTCAACAAAGACTTTCTGAGCACCTATTGTGTGAGAGACACGGTGACCAGTGAAGGGCATAAAACACAGAGCGAAGGTAATCCCAGCACTTGGGGAGACCAAAGTGGGCAGATCACTTGAGGTCAGGAGTTCAAGGCCAGCCTGGTCAAAATGTCAAAACTCCGTTTCTACTAAAAATACAAAAATTGGCTGGGCATAGTGACAGGTGCCTGTAATCCCAGCTACTCAGGAGGCTGAGGCACCAGAATAGCTTGAACCCGGGAGGTGGAGGTTGCAATGAGCCAAGATTGTGTCACTGCACTCCAGCCTGGGTGACAGAGGGAGATTCCATCTCAAACACACACACACATACACACACACACACACACACACACACACACACACACACACACACACAAAACAAAGCAAAAAAAAACCACTGAACAAAAACAAACCCCATCTGTGCCTTGCAGAACTCAGTCCACTGGGGGAGTCTGACTCTAATTAATACGGAAAGGATAGTAAGAACTGCAACTGTAGCAGCACAGCCGTCACAAGGGCTGTGATGGAGATGACCTTGTCAGAGAAGTCAGGGAAGGCTTCTTGGAGGAGGTGGTGATGGAGCAGAGATCAGAAGGACAAGTGGGAACGGGAGGGGCATGTGCAAATGCCCTGGGGTGAAAGCCTGCGGGGCCAGGCACGAAACCAGAGAAGGTGGTGGGGCTGGGGCAGAGGGGCTGTGTAGGTGCCATTGATGTGCCACCCGGACCCTCTACAGGAATGAAGCACTTCCCCCAGGAGGCCCAGGAGTGCCGCTGTCAGCCCTCTTAGTGGATTGCCAAACTAAAGACCCCTGCTCGCCTGTGGTGACACCCACACCCAATGACTAATCGCCATGGAGGTATTCTCACCCCTACAGGGGCGCCCCAGCTCCAAGGTTCCATGTGCAATCAGCTGAAGCCTTTGCTGAGACTGCATCTATGTGGACAGACCTGTGGCCCCCTAAAGATGTCCACATCCCAATCCCCAGAATCTGGGAATGTGCTACCTTATGTGGGCAAAGGGACTTTTCATTTTTTCATTTTTTATTTTTTGAGACAGGGACTCACTTTGTCACCCAGGCTGGAATGCAGTGGCCCGGCTCACTGCAGTCTTGACCTCCCAGGCTCAAGCAATCCTCCCACTTCAGCCACCTAAGTAGCTGGGACTGCAGTTGTGCACAACCACATCTGGCAAGTTTTTGTATTTTTGGTAGAGATGGGGTTTCATCATGTTGTCCAGGCTGGTCTTGAACTCCTGACCTCAGAGTGATCCACCTGCCTCAGCCTCCCAAAGTTCTGGGATGACAGGCCTGAGCCTGGCCTAAAGGGACTTTTCAGAGGTGATTAAGGACGTTGGGATGAGGGCACTGCCATGGCATATCCAGGTAGACACCATGGGATCACAGGGGTCCTTGTTACAGGGTGGCAGGAGGGGTAGAGTTGGCGAATGAGGTGGAGCAATGGAAGCAGGGCTCTGAGTGATGGAAAGTTTTGGAAGGAAGGGCCCAGGAACCAAGGAATGAGGGAAGCCTAGTTGAAAAACACAAGGAGGCCTGGCATGGTGGCTCATGCCAGTCATCCCAGCACTTTGGGAGACTGAGGCGGGTGGATTGCTTGAGGCCAGGACTTCAAGACCAGCCTGGCGGCTGGGCACGGTGGCTCATGCCTGCAATCCCAACACTTTGGGAGGCCGACGTGGGCGGATCACCTGAGATCGGCAGTTCAAGATCAACCTGACCAACATGGATAAACCCCGTCTCCATAAAAATACAAAAATTAATCAGTCATGGTGGTTCATGCCTGTAATTCCAGCTACTCAGGAGGCTGAGGCAGGAGAATCACTTGAACTCGGGAGGCGGAGGCTGCAGTGAGCCAAGATCGTACCACTGCACTCCAGCTTGGGCAACAAGAGCGAAACTCTGTCAACAACAACAACAACAACAACAAAACACCCAGCCTGGGCAACATGGTGAAACACTGTCTCTATAAAAAAGAAAAGAAAAAAAAAAAGAAAAATTAGCCGAGCATGGTGGTGGGCACCCGTAATCCCGGCTACTCAGGAGGCTGAGGCAGAAGAATTGCTTGAGCCCAGAAGGCAGAGGAGGCAGAGGTTGCAGTGAGCCGAGATCTCGCCATCTGCACTCCAGCCTGGGCAACAGAGTGAGACCCTGTCTTTAAGAAGGAGAGAAAAAGGCAAGGAAACAGAGCCTCCCCTGGAACATCCAGAAGGAGCCCAGCCCTGCTGACCTATTGTAGGCCCCTGGATTCTAGAACTGTGTGATAACACATCTGTGTTGTTCTAAGCCAGTACACTTGTGCCAGTGCTAATTTGTCACAGCAGCAAGAGGAAACTAATCCAGCCTCAGAGCCCAGCCCCTCCCTCTGCCTAATCCTGCTGCCCAGACCTCTCCGTCCCACAGATGCTGATCCTGGGAGCCCTCCCTCCTAACGTCCCACATGCCGATATCTATCAAGTTGCACTCCCAGGGAACCCGACCTGCACCAGCCTGAGAACGCAGAGGCTACATTGAGATTTTGGAGCTTGGTCACCATCCTGTCTGCCTGGCAACAGCTGTAGGTGGAGCCCAGGCAGCCCCATCATTAGATGAAAGTGCAATCAGCGAAACTTTCACCACTGGTGAGGTGAGGTGGTTTACCTCTGGAAGGCAGTGCAATGTGGGGGCAACATATCCGGTGTTTGAAAACTCTCCGGGAAAAGCAAAGTCAATGGAATGAGGTAGCTACTGCTAAGTTAGACTGACACTTTGAAGAAAGATAGCAAAGGGCTGACAGCAATTAACAGCCGAGTGTGGGCCATGCATGTGGCTCACGCCTGTAACCTCAGCACTTAGGGAGGCTGAGGCAGCAGGATCGTTTAAGCCCAGGAGTTCAAGACCAGTCTGGACAACATAGCAAGACCCTGTCTCCACAAAAAAATTTTTAAAAATTAACTGGGCGTAATGATTCATGCCTGTAGTCCCAGCTACTCAGGAGGCTGAAGCAGGAGGATCACCTGAGCTCAGGAGTTCAAAGCAGCAGTCAGCCGTGATTGTGCCACTGCACTCCAGCCTGGGTGACAGACTGAGACTCAGTCTCTTAAAAAAAAAAAAAAAAAAAAGCTAAATATGCAGCCAGAAGACCTCCTTGGTAGCATCTAAGGAGGCTCTCATCTGCTGCAGTTGAAGGGCAGAGAAAGCTGAGGACCTCACAATGACCAAGTTTCAAAGATTAAACTCTCAACCTAAGCAGGCCTGCTATGCCAAGGTCAGGTGCTTGTTGGGAAAGAATGGCACCCTGACATTTGAGATGGGACATCAGAGTCAATATGTCCCCTAATCCTAAATGTCTCAATTGCCTTGCGCCCTCTGAGCCTGCAGAAGTGACTTTCTTTCTCTCTCTCTTTCCTTCCTTCCTTCCTTCCTTCCTTCCTTCCT
>NW_012111697.1:1857774-1878691 GCF_000951035.1 Colobus angolensis palliatus
GGATTACAGGCATGTGCCACCATGCCCAGCTAATTTTTCTATTTTTAGTAGAGATGGGGTTTCACCACGTTGGCCAGGCTGGTCTCGAACTCCTGACATTGTGATCCACCCGCCTCGGCCTCCCAAACTGCTGGGATTACAGGTGTGAGCCACTGCACCCAGCTCCCTTCTTCTTTCTTGATGGTTAATGTTCCCTCATTCCTTGAAGAAATGCAGAGGTCTCTGTCCTGCAAGACAATGTACACCCCCTTCAGGATCTGTCCTCACTTCCCTTTCTGGCCACTAGGCCAGTAATTAGGAGGGTGGTGCCAGGCTCAATAAAGGAGGAAAAACGATACCCAAAGGAGCTGCAGGACATACCTTGTCCACATGCACAGCAGGAGCGAGGAAAGCACACGGGGACTGCATTTGGAAGGTGCTTGATTCAGGAGGGGTGGCATATAGGGCTGGAATAGGCTGTAGAGTTTATCAACATGAGAACAATTTTCTGGTATACAGGATTCAATATCTGGTGAGGACCAGAGGAGGTGGGCCATCCTAGTGCAAGACTGCTAGGCTAGCCCTTAGAAGCACGGAAAATGTAAGGCCGGGTGCGGTGGCTCACGCCTGTAATCCCAGCACTTGGGGAGGCCGAGGCGGGCAGACAACCTGAGATTGGGAGTTCGAGACCAGCCTGACCAACATGGAGAAACCCCATCTCTACTAAAAATACAAAATTAGCAGGGCTTGGTGGCACATGCCTGTAATCCCAGCTACCCAGGAGGCTGAGGCAGGAAAATCACTTGAACCCGGGAGGCGGAAGTTGTGGTGAGCCAAGATCATGCCACTGCACTCCAGCCTGGGTGACAGACCAAGACTCCATCCCACACACATACACACACACACACACATATGCACACACACAAAGAAGCACGGAAAATGTAATGGCCCATACTGAGTGAGGTGGGAATGTCAGGATTGTGGCATTAGTGGTGGAAATGGGGGACACAGGGCTCAAAGAAGTGGCCATGCTATAAGGCCAGGAAGGAAACAGTGGAGGACCTGTTCTCCAGGGGGCTGTAGGATACGCCACTGACCAGGGCAACAGGGAACGTGCTAGTGAGGGGAGCAGTGACATCACTGAGGGGTTAACTGAAGGTTCGCTTCTGTGGGCCAGGGTGCTGGTGACAGAGGCTCTTGTGGGACTTGGATCATGGGCAGCAGTGAGGGCAAGCGAACCCCAAAACAACAGAGGTCCAAGGGTGTCATTTAACCACCAGCAGTGAGGGGGAAACAATTATTGTAATAATCGGCAAGGTCAGAGGGTCAGCCAGGGAGACTCGAGCTGCAGGGAGCTTTGGAGATGGCTAATGGAACAAGGCATTCCCAGGTGGCAAAATGGATGAGGAGCCAGCACCTGGGGTACTCAGTCTGTGCAATCCAAAGAAATCAAGAATGGCAGTCACCTTGATTTGAAGAAAAAGAAAAGTCATCATCTCTTGTTCAGTTTCCAGACTTGAGTCAGGGAAACTTGAGCTGCAGAGAGCTATGGAAATGGCTAATGGAACAAGGCATTCCCAGGTAGCAAAATGGATGGGGAGCCAGCACTTGGGCTACTCGGTAAGCACAATCAAGAGAAATCAAAAATGGCATTACTTTGATTAAAAAAAAAAAAGAAGTCAGGATCCCTTTCCCAGTTTCCAGACTTGAGCCAGTTTTCAGAGCAGGAACCCAGTGACCAAAGGAGAGGTCAGGTCACCAGGATAACTGTACAATGCCAAAACAAGTACATATAGTAATCAACCCTCCAGTCCTTCTCCAGTAGGTACACTGGGAACAGGGAACATCCAGGCAAATTTAGGACTGTTGGGGAGGGTCTGAGTTGATGCCGACACTGCGAGATCTCATGTGTCATGGTGGTGTTCCACTAGAGTTAGGCATATGCTAGCCCAAGTCTGGCTTCTAGATCCATGGTTCCACCCACTGGTCATTCCCCCATTCCACAAATGTATAGTTGAAATAGACATGTTAGTGGTTGTCATTATTCTTAGATTCACTTTCTGACCCGTAGAGTAAGAGCTTTGTAGTAGGACAGGCAAAGAGGAAACCTCCGAAACTGCCCTCTGATCCCTACCAAGATAATAAATAAAAAGCAAAAACAATATTGCATCCCGGGTTGGGGGTGGAGATAGCAGACATTGGTGCTACCCTTTAGGACCTAAAGGATACAAGAGTAGGGTCCTTGTTATATCTCTGTTGAAATAATTGATCTGACTCCTGCAAAAACCAGACGGAACCTGGAGATGACAGTGGAAATTCAGTGAAGTGGTAGAAAGCACAGCTGCTGTGCCACATGGGGCATCCTTGCTAGCGCAAATTATCGGGACCTCAGTACATGATATTTGGCTATTGATCTGAGAAATGCATTCCTTTCCATCCCTATCAGAGAACAGTTTGCATTCAGTTGGAATGGATAACAGTACACATTTACAGTCTTGGCCCAGAAATATGTTAACTCTTCAGTCCTCTGTAGCATTATAGTTCAAAAACACCTGGATTACCCAGACATCCTGCAGAACATTGTATTTTTCTGCCATATCGATGACCTCATGCTAATCAGAATGGATAAGGAAGAAGTGGCTAGCACATTGTAGACCTTAGTGAGATCCATCCACCCCAGAAGGTGGGAGGTAAGCCCAGGAAAGTTTCAGGGTCCTGTCACATCAGTATAAATATTTGGAGCCCTTGTGGTCTACAGCATGCTAAGACATCCCAAGTAAAAGGCAAATAATGACATCTTGCACCTCCCTGCTCAAAGAAGGAAGTGAGATACTTCTAGGCCTTTTGGGGTTTTGGGGGCATTGTCCACACACAGAAACACTCCTCTGACCACATCTGAGGATACAGGAAAAGCTGCCAGACTGGAGTCAGCCCAGAGCAGGACTGCAGTGCAAGAGGTACTAACTCCTAGACCACACGGCCCAGAGGACCATATGGCGGTCGAGGTGTCAGCACTGGGGAAGGACACCACACAGAGATTTTGGCAAGCCTCAGAGGAAGAATTACAACGCAGACTCTTAATGTTCTGGCACAAAGCCATTCCATGCAGAGAATTATAAACCTCTGGAAAAGCAGCTCCAACTATGCTCCAGGCCCTGGTATAGACAGAGTTTCTGCCTATGTCTATTAGTCTGTTTTCACACTGCTATGAAGAAATACCTGAGACTGGGTAATTTATAAAGGAAAGAGGTTTAAGTGACTCACAGTTCCACATGGCTGGCGGGGCCTCAGGAAACTTACAATCATGGTGGAAGGGGAGGCAGACGTCTTTCCTCACACGGCGGTACGAGAGAGAAGTGCCAAGCAAAGAAGAAAACGCCCCTCA
This sequence comes from Colobus angolensis palliatus, assembly GCF_000951035.1. Taxonomy (NCBI): domain Eukaryota; kingdom Metazoa; phylum Chordata; class Mammalia; order Primates; family Cercopithecidae; genus Colobus; species Colobus angolensis. The sequence goes on from NW_012111697.1 coordinate 1,861,139, forward strand.
TAAAACCATCAGATCTTATGAGAACTCAGTATCCTGAGAACAGCATGGGGGTAACCACCCTATGATTCAGTTAGCCAGCACTGGGTCCCTCCCATGACACGTGGGGATTATGGGAACTACAATTCAGGTTGAGGTTTGGGTGGGAATACAGCCAAACCATATCATTCTGCCCCTGGTCCCTCCCAAATCTCATGTCCTCACATTTCAAAACACAGTCATGCCTTTCCAACAGTCCCCCAAAGTCTTAACCCATTCCAGCATTAACCCAAAAGACCAAATATAAAGTCTCATCTGAGACAAAGCAAGTCCCTTCTGCCTATGAACCTGTAAAATCAAAAGCAAGTTAGTTACTTTCTAGATATGATGAGGGTACAGGCATTGGGTAAATACACCCATGGCAAATGGGAGACTGACCAAAACAAAGGGGCTACAGGTCTCATGCAAGTCCAAAATCCAATAGGGCAGTCATTAAACTTAAAGTTCCAAAATGATCTCCTCTCACTCCATGTCTCACATCCAGGTCACGCTAATGTGAGAGGTGGGCTGCCATGGCCTTGGGCAGCTCCACCCTTATGACTTTGCAGGATACAGCTCCAGTTCTGGTACCAATTTACTGTGTTAGTTCATTTTTATGCTGCTATGAAGAAATACCCGAGACTGGGTAATTTATAAAGGAAAGAGGTTTAATCGACTCACAGTTCCACATGGCTGGGGGTGCTTCAGGAAACTTACAATCATGGCAGAAAGGGAAGCAAACATGTCTCTCTTCACATGACAGCAGGAGAGAGAAGTGCCGAGCAAAGGGGAAAAAGCCTCTTATGAAACCATCAGATCCTGTGAGAACTCACTCACTATTACAAGAACAGCATAGGGGAACCGCCCCCCTGATTCAATCACCTCCCAGTGGAACCCTCCTGTGACACGTGGGGCTATGGGAACTACAATTCAAGATAAGATTTGGGTGGAGACACAGCCAAACCATATCACCGTGGGATCTCAATGAAACTGCAGCCATAGCTGCCCGTCATGAGCTGGGTCCTGTCAGAACCACCAAGTCAAAAGGCCAAGTGAACTCAGCAGCCTCCTATCAAAAGATTGAAGTTGGCCAGATGCAGCACTCACATCTGTAATCCCAGCACTCTGGGAGGCCGAGGCAGGAGGATCGCTTAAGGCCAAGAGTTTGAGACCAGTGTGAGCAACATAGCGAGACCATGTTTCTAAAAATAAAAAGTCAAAAATCAGCCAGGTTTGGTGGTGCACACCTGCAGTCCCAGCTACTCAGGGAGGCTAAGGCAGGAGAATCGCTTGAGCCCAGAAGTTGGAGGCTGCAGTGAGCTATGATTGCATTACTGTGCTCCAGCCCGGGCAACAGAGTGAGACCTTGTCTCTATATAATAATAAGATAGAAGTTGTACACCCAGGATCAAGTGTGAGCAGGGTGGGAGGACTGGGCCCATGGGATCCCCACTGCTGCACTGAGACCTCTTCCTCAGTTTACCTCTGAGGCCATATGGTGAGGGGTATGATCAGCTAATGAAAGGAAAAGGCTAGAGCTTGTTTCACAGACGTGTTGGCTTGTGCAGAAGCAGGTAAAAAGTGGACGGAGGCCTGGCATGGTGGCTCACACCTGTCATCCCTGCACTTTGGGAGGCTGAGGCAGGTGGATTGCCTGAACTCAGGAGTTCGAAACCACCCTGGGCAACATGGTGAAACCCCGTATCTACTAAAATACAAAAAAAAAAAAATTGGCCAGGCGTGGTGGCACATACCTGTAATCCCAGCTACTCCGGAGGCTGAGGTGTGGGAATCACTTGAGCCCAGGAGGCGGAAGTTGCGGTGAGCCGAGATCGTGCCACTGCACTCCAGCTTGGGTGACAGAGTGAGACTCTGTCTCAAAAAAAAAAAAAAAATGGGTGATGACCAGGGTGCAGTGGTCACACCTGTAATCCCAGCACTTTAGGAGGCCAAGGCAGGTGGATTGCTTGAGGCTAGGAGTTAGGCAGGTCTGGGCAACACAGCAAGACCCCCATATCTTTTTTTTTTTTTTTGTAAATAGAAATTCAAAATAAAAACTGATGGTGTCTGCACTGCAGCAGTAGATGGTGTGTGCACCACAGCTCCACCCAGGAGTGACCTGGAAAGATGGTGGTAAAGTGAAATCCTTCCAATGGGTAGAGCTTTAGACAGTGGTCATCCACTTTGGGGGAAAGGGAAATGGCCTCAGTTCAGAATATACATGGACTCATGGGCAGTGGCCAATGGCTTGACCAGATAGTCAGGAGCCTAAAAGGAGAAAGATTAGAAGTTAGGAGACAAGGGGAAGTCATGTGGACGGGACTTGGCACAAAGTGTGGCGACGTCTGTCTCTCACATTAGCACTCATTGGAGGAAGCACCAAGCAACCAAGTAGGCAGAACTACTTGGGCATGCAACATCAGCCAGCTTCTGTCACTGGCCTCTTCACGGCTGGTACAAAAAGCACATGCAAGGAGGACGTGGTGACAGGAATGGAGGCTATGCATGGGTCCAACAACAGGGGTGCCCATTGACCGTGGTTGATCTAGCTGCTGCTATTCCTGCTGCCAAATCTCCAATTCTCCAGCAACAGAGACCCACGCTAAGTCCCAAATGCAGCATCATTCCATGAGGACACCGGCCCGTCACTTGGTGGCAAGCCCACCACACTGGATCCCTTTCATCCTGGAAGGAGCAGTGATTCATTTCATCAGGAATAAACACAAAGTCTGAGGATGGCTTTGCCTTTCCTGCCCGCAGGGCCTGAGCCAGACCACAAACCCAAGGGCTTACAGAGTGTTTGATGCACGGCACGGCATCCCACGTGCCATTGCATCAGATAAAGGGACTCACTTTACAGAAAGGAGGTGCGAGGGCGGGCTGGTCATAGCATCCCTCCAAATCTGTCAATCTGATAACCAATGGATGGGCCTGTTAAAAGCACAGCTTTTTGCAAAGATGAGGTACTGTTCTCCAGAGCAAATTATGTACCTTAAATGAACAACAGGTGGACATGGGTCTACCTGGGTGTGGTAGGCAGAATGATCACCCTCTTCCCCTAAAGAGATGTACAACCTGGCTCCCAGGACCCGTGGTTATGTAACCTTACGTGGCAAAGAGGACCATCTCCACAGGACGTGATGAAGTGAAGGATCTTGACGTGGGGAAATTATCCTGGATTACCTGGGGGTGAGGGGCAGCTAATGTAATCACAAGGGTTCTCCTAGCTGCAAGAGGAAGGCAGGAGAGTCACTGGGAGAGTGATGCAGCGTGAAACAGACTCAACCAGCCTTTGCTGGCTTTGAAGATGGAGGAAGCCATGAGTCATGGGAGCAACAGGCCCCCAGAAGCTGAGAAAGACAAGGAAATCGTTCCTCCCTGGAACCTCCAGAGGGAATGCAGCCCTACCTACACCTTAATTTCTACCCTGGAGACTCATGTTGGACTCTGACTTTCTGAGCTATAAGGTAATAGATTTATGTTGTTCCAACTCACCAGATCTGTAGTAGTTTCTTACAGCAGCAATAGGAAACCAATGCATTATGTCCTAGGTAAAATGGGTCTGGGAAAAAAAAGAGTAGATGCAAGAGGTCCTGCTTACCCTCATGCTCATCTGCCCACTTGAAGAATGCGTGCTTCTTATTCCCACAACCCTGGGCTGTGAGGATTTGGAAATCCTGCTTCCCACATGAGCAATGCGTCTGTCAATGAACACAGCAAGAGTCCTGTGGACCTGTAAGCTGTGGATGCTGGACACTTTAGGCTCCTTGTGCTAAGACACCAGCAAGCAAGACGAGTGGCCCTCTTGGCAACTTAACTAAGTGACATCAGCCAGCTTTTGTCATTGGCCTCTTCATGGCTGGTACAAAAAGCACATGCAAGGAGGACGTGGTGAACAGGGATGGAGGCTATGAATGGGTCCAACAGCATGGGCTCCCACTCAGTATGGCTGATCTAGCTGCTGTTGCTGCTGCCAGATCTCTGATTCTCCAGCAGCAGAGACCGATGCTAAGTCCCAAATGCAACACAATTCCATGAGGACACCCATCCATCACTTGGTGGCAAGCCCACCACACTGGATTCCTTTCATCCTGGAAGAAGTAGTGACTCATTTTGTCAGGAATAAACACATATTCTGAGTATAGGTTTGCTTTTCCTGCCACAGGACCTGAGCCAGACCATAAGCCCTGATCATCAGCAAGAAGGAGCATTTTTATTATACCGTGGAGCCGGGAGAAATCTATTTGGTGCCTGGTTAATCCACTTGGATGCTTTTCGGTACTCCCTTGCCCAATTTTGACAGTGAATGGGCAAGTACAGCAACTCTGGTCTGAGAAGTGATGTTGGCCAGAGTCTCAGACCCCTCAGGGATGAAGATTTGGTTTCCCCACCAGGTAAGCCCCAGAGACCAGGTTGCTATTCGCTGAGGGTGCAGGAGTCCTGAAGAGATAATAAGGAGGAGAGAAGATGAGTATTTATTGCAGCTCCAAGACCAACTGTGATAGTGGAGACTGTAGTTAATCTTTTTTTTTTCTTTTTTTTTTTTGGAGACAGAGTCTTGCTCTGTTGCCCAGGCTAGAGTGTAGTGGTACAATCAATCTTGGTTCAGTGAAATCTCTGCCTCCTGGGTTCAAGTGATTCTCCTGCCTCAGCTGGTATTATAGGCATGTGCCACCATGCCTGGCTAATTTTTGCATTTTTAGTAGAGACATTGTCCAGGCTGGTCTTGAACTCCTGACCTCAAGTGATCCACCCACCTTGGCCTCCCAAAGTGCTGGGATTACAGGTGTGAGCCACTGCACCCAGCCAGCTATATAATGGAATCTTCTTCTAAGTTCCTCCATGGAGAGGCACACCAGAATCCTGGAGGAGCCGCTCATTAACACATCAAAAGTTCATCAAAACATGGGTCCTAGGCATGCAAGAATTGGGCTGCATTGGATACCGCAATGCATCAGCCAGATCCCTTTTTAGTAATGAAGGGCATAGCCCCCTGGCTTCTGGGAGTACTGCCTGCAAAGTCTTCAGCCTTCAGTTCCCTTCAGGGAATGCCTCAGGTGAAGAGGAATGCCTCACACAAGATCATACCCCACATCCAATGACACATCCAACAATCAATGTGGGGACATAGAGGCCCAGCTCACTCACCGCAAATCGGGGGACAACTCCTTGTTGGGGCTTCTGTAAACACTGCATAAGAGCTCAACTTCTCCTTGTTCCCACTCCTTCCTTGCCCTTCCTTTTACAATTGGTTGATGCAAAACGCATTCCTACTCAACCTCCTACACGCTAACATCCACCTCAAAGTCTACTTCCCAGAGAGCTCTGTCTGCAACAGAGAATGAAGAAGCAGAGGCAACAAGGCTAGAGAAGTAGGTATAGCAGTCCATGCATCCCATGTAGGACAGCGTTAACTTTATCATGAGAACAAGGGAAGCATTTGCAAGGTGGTGTTGTTGTTGCTGCTGTTGTTGTTTTGAGGCAGAGTCTCGCTCTGTCACCCAGGCTGGAGTGCAGTGGTGCAATCTCAGCTCATTGCAACCTCTGCCTCCCAGGCTCAAGCAATTGCTTCAGCCTCCCGAGTAGCTGTGATTATAGGCGTGCACCACCATGCCCAAGCAATGTTTTGTATTTTTAGTAGAGACAGGGCTTTGGTATGTTGGCCAGGTTGGTCTCGAACTCCTGGGCTCTGGTGAGCCACTCTCTTCAGCCTCCCAAAGTGCTAGGATTACAAGCATGAGCCACTGCACCCGACCCTTTGCAAGTCTTTAAGCAAGCAGTTGCATGATCTTTGGAAAAGATTTCTCTGACTGCCAGGGAGAAACAGACTGTCAGGGTGGGATTGAAAGCCAAGGCAGGGAAGGGACCCTGGAATTGACACTGGTTCTTGATGTTTCTGTCTCCTATTTTGCCGGCAAAGCAAGTTACATGGCCTTGTGTAGCTTCAGAGAAGGCAGGGAAGGACAATGCCACCACACAGCCCTCAAAGCAAGAGAGCTGGGAATTCTTGGGCAGCACTTATCACTAACACGCTAAGGAAAGAGCACTAGAGGCAAAGGGGTGGCTGTCTGAGCCAAATGTTGCTGAGGGGTCAGGGAGCTTGAGGACTGAGAGATATCCTTTGAAGTAAGGTATACAAAGGTCCTAGGTCGTGCACCATGCCTCTCGCCTGTAGTCCCAGCAATTTGGGAGGCCAAGGCAGGAGGATCACTTGAGATCAGGAGTTGAAGACTGGCCTGCGAAACATAGAGAAACCCGGTCTTTGCAAAATACAAATTTAAAATTAAGCAGGGTACTGTGGTATGCAACTGTACTCCTGGCTAATCAGGAGGCTGAGGCAGGAGGATTGCTTGAGCCTGGGAGGACAAGGCTGCAGCGAGCTATGATTGCATCCTGGCACTCCAGCCTGGGCAACAGAGCAAGACCTTGTCCCTAAAAAAATAACAATTTTTTAAAAAAGATAAAGGGGCCAGGCACAGTCACTCACACCTGTAATCCCAGCACTTTGGAAGGCCAAGGTGGGCAGATCACGAAGTTAGGAGTTCGAGACCAGCCTGGTCAATGTGGTAAAACTCCATCTCTACTAAAAATACAAAAATACAAAAATTAGACAGGTGTGGTGGCATGTGCCTGTAATCCCAGCTACTCAGGAGGCTGAGACAGGAGAATTGCTTGAACCTGAGAGGTGGAGTTTCCAGCAAGCTGAGATTGCGCCAATGCACTCCAGCCTGGGTGACAGAGCGAGACCTCCATCTCAAAAAAAAAAAAAAAAAGGATAAAGGTCTCTGATGACCTGACAGAGCAGTATTTGGAGACCTTAAGGGAACCAAGGTCAGATGGCAGACTGGAATTGGCTGGGGAGGAACTGGGAGGTGGACAGAAGATGAGAAGTATCCCCTGGGAGGGGTGGAGGGAGGCTGGGAAGACGCTGGAAGCAGAGGCCATGAAAGGATAGAGTTTCATTTGTGGTTTGTGGTGGGAATATATTTGATGGTCACTGGAAAGGAGCCATTGAAAGAGAGAGGCTGGCTGGGTGCTGTGGCTCATGTCTGTAATCCCAGTGTTTTGGGAGGCAGAGGCAGGAGGATCACTTGAGGCCAGGAGTTGGAGACCAGCCTGGACAACATAGTGAGACCCTGTCTCTACAAAATATTTTAAAAATTAAAAAACAAAGAGAGGCGGGATGCAGTGGCTCACACCTGTAATCCCAACACTTTGGGAGGCCAAGTCACGTGGATCACCTGAGGTCAGGAGTTTGAGACCAGCTTGGCCAACATAGCGAAACTTCATCTCTACTAAAAATACAAAAATCAGTTGGGTGTGGTGGTGTGTGCCTGTAATCCCAGCTACTTGGGAGGCTGAGGTAGGAGAATCACTTGAACTCGGGAGGCAGAGGTTGCGGTGAGCCGAGATCACACCAATGCACTCCAGCCTGGGTGACAGAGTGAGACTCCATCTCAAAAACAAAAAACAACAAACAAACCAAAAAAAAAAAGGGAGAGATGAATTATGCAAGAGAAAGAAAAGATGATCAACAGGGTTAGAAGTCATACAGTCTGTATATACTGGCATCCCTGGGACCCTGAAATTTGCTGCCTATACTGTCCTGAGCGTGCAGCTAGGGCCTTTGTGGATCTCTTCTTTAGGGCCACTGGCCTGAGCGGGGACAGCATCCACCAGTGTATGCACCCCAGGCTCAAGAGGTAGGCAAGGGTGGCTGGTTGGGGGCATGTAGACAGAGCCTGAATGTGCAAGCTAGGGCCATGCACATGTGTACACACAAGGCCTCCACAGTGGGGTGAAGCCAGGGCCAATGAATTACCCTTTCTGAGTTTCAATTTTCCATTTGTAAAAAACTGAGGAAGCCCCCTGTCTCCCACACAGCTGCTGAGGGACGGAGGGATGATATAGATAGATATAAAAAGACATAACTATAGGTATCATATGAACATATAAGAGATAGATGAATAAAGTGTATATGACAGAGAGGATGGTATATAGGTTAATAAATGGCACTACTATTTGTGACTCCTTCCTTCCCACTATATATTCTCTTTTTATTTCTTTTTTTTTTTTTTAAGACAGGGTCTCACTCTGTTGCCCAGACTGGGGTGCAGTGGTGTGATCACAGCTCACTGAAGCCTTGACCTCCTGGGTTCAAAAAATCGTGCCTTTCAGGCCCCAAAATAGCTGGGACTACAGGTGTGAACCATCACATCTGACTAATTTTATTTTATTTTTAAAATGGAGTCTTGCTCTGTTACCCATGCTGGAGTGCAGTGGTATAATCTTGGCTTATTGCAACCTCTACCTCCCAGGTTCAAGCAATTCTCTTGCCTCAGTCTCCCAAGTAGCTGGGATTATAGGTGCCTGCTCCCATGCCTGGCTTTTTTTTTTTTTTTTTTTTTTTTGTATTTTTAGTGGAGACAGAGTTTTACCGTGTTAGCCAGTATGGTCTCAATCTCCTGACCTCATGATCCACCCGCCTCGGCCTCCCAATGCTTTTTATCTCTCTATTTATTTATTTATTTATTTTTTGAGATGGAGTCTCACTCTGTTGCCCAGACTGGAGTGCAGTGGCGAGAGCTTGGCTCACTGGAAGCTCCGCCTCCCAGGTTCACACCATTCTCCTGCCTCAGCCTCCTGAGTAGCTGGGACTACAGGCACCCGCCACCATGCCTGGCTAATTTTTTGTCTATTTTTTTTTAGTAGAGACGGGGTTTCACCGTATTAGCCAGGATGGTCTCGAGCTTCTGACTTCGGCCTCCCAAAGTGCTGGGATTACAGGTGTGAGCCACCACACCCGGCTACGCCTGGCTAATTTTTGTATTTTTAGTAGAGATGGGGTTTCACTATCATGGCCAGACTGGTCTTGAACTCCTGACCTCAAGTGATCCACCTGCCTCAGCCTCCCAAAGTGTTGGGATTACAGGCATGAGCCACCACTCCCAGCCCTACCATATATCCTTACTAGCTTTATGATGGCACTCAAGGGAGCTGGGTCCCTTTTCTCTCCCTACCTCTCTAGAGAGGGTTCAGCCTGGTCGGGGGATAGCATGCTAGAATTGGGACCGGTTGGCTGGGACTTTGTGGTCGCTTAGGTCCAGAAAAGCATATTGTGGGGACAGGCACCAGTTTTAAGGACATCGTTAAATAGCTCACAAGGCAGACCTTGGCTGCGTGTCTTCTAACACATAATGGCCTCAGTTCAATGAGTCCTAAGAAATAATTAGCCCTCCTTAAGTCATTCCTAGAGCTCTTCCATAGCAGCCAAACTAGACACATGAACCAACCCCTCCAAACAGCGTGGCTATGCAGCAGGTCAAAAGAGAAAGGCATGTTGGACTTACCACTAGGCTTTGGGGGGAGCTGTTTCACCTCCCTGGGCCTCGGTTTCCCCATGTATGGAAAGGGCCAGTGATACGGTCTGGATCTGTGACCCCACCAAATCTCATGTTGAATTGTAATCCCCAGTGTTTGGCCAGGTGCGGTGACTCACGCCTGTAATCCCAGCACTTTGGGAGGCCGAGGCGGGCGGATCACAAGGTCAGGAGATCGAGACCATCCTGGCTAACATGGTGAAACCCCATCTCTACTAAAAATACAAAAAATTAGCCGGGCATGGTGGCGGGCACCTGTAGTCCCAGCTACTCAGGAGGCTGAGGCAGGAGAATGGCACGAACCCCAGAGGCGGAGCTTGCAGTGAGCCGAGATCGTGCCACTGCACTCCAGCCTGGGGGACAGAGCAAGACTCCATCTCAAAAAAAAAAAAAAAAAAAAAATCCCCAGTGTTGGAGGTGAGGCCTAGTAGGAGGTAATTGGATCACAGGGATGGTTTCTCATGAATGGTTTAGCACCATTTCTCGATGCTGTTCTCGTGATAGTGAGTTCTCCGGAGAGCTGGTTGTTTAAAAGTTCATAGCACCTTCCCCCTCACTCTCTTGCTCCTACTCCAGCCATGTGATGTGCCTGCTTCCCCTTCACCTTCTGCCATGATTGTAAGTTTCCTGAGGTCTCCCCAGCCATGCTTCCTGTACAGACTGCAGAACTGTGGGCCAATGAAACTTCTTTTATGTATAAATTACCCAGTCTCAGGTATTTCTTTATAGCAATGCAAGAACAGACTAATACAGCCAGCTCTTCCCAAGCCAGCACATTCCAGCACTCCACTCCAAGGAACCCAAGAATTCCAGACCGAACCTGGTCTTCCAGGTCATTATGAAGGTATATTTGTCAAGGTGGGAGAGCATAATGTATGTTATTAAACAGTTGCTAGCTTGATTTATACCTTTTAGGTATTTAGACATATCATATGTGGATCTCTATTTATCCTCTTCTTCTCTGCCCTGAAAGGTTAGGGTTGGGCCAAGATATGTAATACATACACATATATAATTTTATATAATATCTATAGTATATATAACATATTACATATATTATATAATTATAAATAATAGAGTAACGTGTATATCATCCCAGTCTAATTTGTAGTCTAATTTGTGTATGGATGTGTATATACACACACACACACACACACACACACACAGATATAGTTTATAGTAGTCAGCTATTGCCGTGTGACAAAGACACACACAATTTCAGCGGCATACAGTGATAAGCACGAATTTCTCCTGTGTCTGTGGGAGGCTTATGCAACCCCATCCTGTGTATCTTACTCTGTGGCTCCAGTCTGCAGCTGCCTGGAGCTTATTCTTATGGCCACCGCAGAAACTCCAAGTCCAGCCACAGAGGCACACTTTAAGCCTCTGTGTAGTCACTACCTGCTAACTCCCCCTTAGTGAAGCCCAGTATCAGGGTGTGGAGAAGTTATTTCTGCCAACCACGAAGCTGTGGCAAGGGTGTAGTTGTCTCTAGGTACCACAGGGCAGGGAAAAATTGCAATCAATAATTTAACCTATCACACGTACCAAACAGAGGTTCCCTAGGAAGAAGAAAATGAGATTGCCAGGGTGTGGGGGATTAATTTGTAATTAGTTCTAATTACTAAAAGAATCGATGTTTTAATTTTTTACAACGTATCTGTATTCCCATATTCTTTCTGTAATAAAGCAAAAATCAGAAGCCCTCAATTCTCCCCAATTCCAGTTAAAATCCTAATAAATACAATTGTTACGAGTTGATTTCTTTGGAAGACTGCCTAGCCATTTTGAAAAATAAATTCTTTTTTAGATGCAGACCTCAAACCATAGATACAAGTTAATTCCAAAAGGATGAGAGACCTAGATGTAAAAACAGAACTGTAAAAATTCAGAGGGCGATAATATTATGAAATATATCAAAATGCTTTTTCTTTTTTGCACTTCCTTGGGTGACCTTCTAGCTTTTCAGCCAGAGGCTTGCATTGCCTGGAGGTGGTGGGGGATGGAGGGAGGGAGATGAGAATGAGGGAGGGAGGGAGGAGGGAAGGGGGAGGAGGAGAAGAGAGAGAGGACAGGGAAGGGAGGAGGGAGAGAAGGGTGACAGGGAGCTAGTTGAGGGAGGGGAGACAGAGGCCCCATGTGGATCAAAGGAGTGACAAGGGAGGGCACCTCCCATGCTCAGTGATGCTCACTGAGAACAGCAAGAGGCAACAAACAAGATACAAAAGGATACATACTTCCATCCCATTCATGTACAAGTTTAAAACCTACACAAATATAACCATTGTTTATGAACACATTCCAACGTTGCAAAAAGTATAAAAGGGTGCACAGGAGGGATACAACTGGCTGGGGAAGAAGGGAGGGGTTTAACACATCTGTATCATTTCGTATTGTTTTTTAAAGAGGAATCTGAAGCAAATATTCAAAACAGTTTGTTACATCTGGGTGTCTGTTACATTATTTTTTTTACATTTTGAAATACATGCATGATAGAGGAAAGGCAGGCTGTGAATCAGTATGAATAGATTGATCCCATATTTTAAAAGCACACATGTGAGTGCACGTGTGCATGTCTGTGTGCTCAGGTGTGTTTTTGCCTGTGGTTCTGTGCATGTGTCTGTAGACTGTGTGTGTGGGTGTGGTATGGGTACGTGTGTGTCCCTTTGTGTCGCTTGTGTGTGTGTGCATGTGTCTGTGTATCTGTGCAACTATATGCTGTGTCTCTGCATATTTGTTAGTATGTGTGTCCATGTCTGTGTCTGTGCAACTGTGTCTATAGTTGTGTTTCTGTATATGTGTCTTTGACTGTGTGTATTTGCATGTTTTTTGTTTGTTTGTTTGTTTTTGAGACATAGTCTCATTCTGTCACCCAGGCTGGAGTGCAGTGGAGAGATCTTGGCTCACTGCAACGTCCATCTCCTGGATTCAAGCAATTCTCCTGACTCAGCCTCCCCAGTAGCCGGGATTACAGGTGCCCGCCACCATGCCCAGCTAATTTTTGTATTTTTAGTAGAGACGGGGTTTCGCTATGTTGGCCAGGCTGGTCTCGAACTCCTGACCTCAAGTGATCTGCCCTCCTCAGCCTTCCAAAGTGCTGGGATTACAGGCATCAGCCACCACACCCGGCCATTGTACATGTGTATCTGTGTGAGTCTGTGTAGTTGTGTGTCCATGTGTGCCTGCACACCTGTGTGTATATAAATAGAAAAAAAAACTAGATGGACAAACATCAAATCATTGATACAGTTCTTTCTGGGAAGGGGAGAAAAAGGATTTTTGTTTCCCTTTTGTACATTTCATGGTGATTCATTATTTTTTGACGATGACGATGTATTCTTTATTTAAATTTTTAAATACTTTTTTAAAAGTACACGGAGGCTGGGCGCAGTGGCTCACACCAGAAATCCCAGCACTTTGAGACGCTGAGGCAGGCGGGTCACTTTGGTTCAGGAGTTTGAGACCAGCCTGGCCAACATGGTGAAACCCCTACTAGTCTCTACTAAAAATACAAAAATTAGCTGGGCGTCATGGCGCAGACCTGTAATCCCAGCTACTCAGAAGGCTGAGGCCCGAGAAACACTTGAACCCGGGAAGTGGAGGTTGCACTGAGCTGAGATTGCACCACTGCCCTCCAGCCAGGGGGGAGAGTGAGACTCTGTCTCAAAAAATAAAAATAAAATAGAAGACAGTACACAGTTTCACAGCTTGAAAAATAAGAATTTACCAGCCGATTCTGCACTCTGCTCCAGGGCTCCTCCTTTGAGCTATACTTTGCTTTGCCTCCCAGGCCTGGATCATCCATCCCACCCACCCTCAAGGGCCCTGGGGACAGAGGAGCCTGGGGACACTTCCTGGCCCAACCCCAGGGGCACAGCCCAAAGCAATCATGTCATTTCTCTGGAGTCTCGTATTTTATCTTTAAACGTTAGGCAGATTTCACATTCTCCCCTGTAATGTACACGTTTGTCTTGCTGACTTGTTTGTCAATTTTGTAGTCAAGGGGGCACTCAAATGGACTCCACTGGGCATGTGTCTGTAAACCCAGCACTTTGGGAGGAGAAGGCAGGAGGATCGCTTGAGGTCAGGTGTTTGAAACCAGTTTGGGCAACATAGCAAAACCCCAACTCTACTAAAGATTTTTTTTTTTTTTTTTTTTTAGATGGAGTTTTGCTCTTGTTGCCCAGGCTGGAGTGCAATGGCACAATCTCGGCTCTCTGCAGCCTCTGTCTCCCGGGTTCAAGCAATTCTACTGCCTCAGCCTCCCGAGTAGCTGGGATTACAGACACCCGCCACCACGCCCGGCTAATTTTTGTATTTTTAGTAGAGACGGGGTTTTGCCACGTTGGCCGGGGTGGTCTCGAACTTTTGGTATCAGGTGATCTGCCTGTCTCGGCCTCCCAGTATGCTGGGATTACAGGCATGAGCCTGGCCTACTAAAAATTTTTGAATTGGCCCCTGATGTGGTGGTGCACGCTTATAGTCCCAGCTACTCAGGCGGCTGAAGTGGGAGGATTGCTTGAGCCCAGGAGTTTGCGGTTACAGGGAGCTATCATCATGCTGCTGCACTCCAACCTGGGCAATGGAGTCAGCCCCGTCCTCTTAAAAAACAAAAAGGTGAAAGGGGTCTCTGCTGTACTCACCTTCCTGTGCTCCTGTGCACCTCTTGTGGGTGGGCTCTGGGCAACAGTACCTGAGTAGGGGTGGGGCTGAAACCATGGCTTGATGGGATCTATGCTGGAAGAGGAAACCATCAGCTCTAAACAACAGCTCCTACCTACAGAGCACTCGCACTGGCTGGGCTGAGTGCTCTGCTTTACTGTGTTCTCCCATTTAATTCTTCCAGCAACCCCACCCATTAGGTCCTATCTCTGTTCCCACACTACACAGGACGACACTGAGACTGGAGAGGTAAAGCCCAAGGTCACCCAGCTGCACTCAAATTCTCAATTTCATGCCCTGCACAGACTGCCTACTACAGGGCAGGTCCAAGGAGAAGGAATTGCCTGTCACATGGAAGGGGCTCCATGTACTGGGCTTGGGTCCAAGGAAGGACAGCCCTGGGTTTCTGACTGAACAAAGGCCACTCTCCTCATGGTCTAAACTTTTTTTCACGGGAAAGACTCCCTTGGACCCTTGCAAATGTATCTGCAGAGCCTCAGGTGGTCACTTGGAGCCAGAATGGTAGCCACACACAGTCACTTGGGGAAGGACTCTATGGAAAGCCATTCTCCCAAGGATCTAGTCTGGGCTTATATTGATTGAGAAAAGTGGAGGACTCCCCCCACCTCCCTGGAGAGGGCCTCCCTGGCATCTCTTGACTGCAGCAGCCTAGTATGTTCCAACAATCGTTTTTTTTTTTTTTTTTTTTTTTTTTTTTTTTTTTTTTTGAGACAGAGTCTGGCTCAGTCGCCCAGGCTGGAGTGCAGTGGCGCGATCTCGCCTCACTTTTAAGCTCCGCTTGCTGGGTTCACGCCATTCTCCTACCTCAGCCTCCCGAGTAGCTGGGACTACAGGCGCCCGCCCACGCCCGGCTAATTTTTTGCAGTTTTAGTAGAGACCAGATTTCACCGTGTTAGCCAGGATGGTCTGGATCTCCCGACCTCATGATCCGCCCGCCTCGGCCTCCCAAAGTGCTGGGATTACAGGCGTGAGCCACCGCGCCCGGCCTCAATAATCGTTTCAGCGCTGTTGCACTGAAGGGCTACGGGTCCCTCGGAATGCTCTTGAACTCTCGCCAGTGTCAGGCCAGCTCAGGGTTCTGTGCTTAAACATTCAGGGGTCCAGCCCTTAACACAGAATCCATCCTCTCCTCCCCACCCCCTGACGCCCACCCCCAGGGAAAGTCTGACTTTGCCCAGTACCCACTTCCTTCCCAGGGTTCAGGGCAGCAGTCCCATTGGCTTGCAACTTGGCATGTGACCCAGTTTTAGCCAATAGGACGTGACAAGGAGGGCTGTGGGAGCCACTAGGAGAATTCCCTTGTTCTCTGTAGGTGTCCAGGCAGGTGTGAAGCTTTGAGCTCTGTTCATCTTGAGACCAGAGAAGTGCTGGCATGAGAACAGGCCAACGTGCTGAGGATGGCAGAGGAAAGTTGGGGAGACCTGGTCCTTGAATAGTATTATAATCCACTGATTCACCTCTGGGCGCATTCTGTGAATCAGGTGTTCTATCATGAAGCTATTCTGTTGCAGCCTTTGTTACTTGCATCCAAATCCATAGAGCGTTTGAGAATTTGATGGAAAAGGCTCAAATGCAGTTTTGAGCAATTTAGGGGGCGGCTGGCTCCCCCACAGGCTGCAACAGTGCCAGTCAACTCTTAATGATAGAGCAAGTTCTGATTGGACTCACGTCCGATGTCATCTCTTGAACCACGGTAATGAAACAGGATGTACTCCATGAGATGTTTCAATATGTTCTCAGTCCAAATTCTACATCTTTCAATTAAAAAATGCATCACCATTGCATTACATACCACAGATCATTAAATACCTATCGCTGTCCATATCCAAGTCTCCCAGTGGAAGAGATGGCTGACATTTAGCTAGGAACTTTTAAAACACTTGAGAATAAATTATGACCCAAACTTACTGTTCTTAATGGCACGTATAAAGTTCAGCTCTTAAATAAAAGGATTCAGGAATACAGAAACAAAGTCCCCAGCCATATTAAGGAAACAAAAGTCGTCCAAAATGGTCAGTTCTTGTTTCCACTAAATTGTACGTTTTTATTATAATTGGTATAAAGTGAAACTCTTAAAAAAAAAAGTAGGAATTTAAAATAAAGTAGAATATCCTATTTTCAGGGTCATCAGTACCATAGTGAGATTTGTCTCTTAAACAATGACACTTAGTATCTCTGTAGTTCCACGAATACTTTTGAAGTGTCATATTAAAACCAATCTCATGGCCTTGAGGCAAAGAGAAGCAATTAGTCTTGGAGTTGTGAATAAATAAAAATCCATTTATACACCCGTCCTTGACATGTACCTTGCAAATCTTAGAAACTTCATCTAGTGGGAAAAGAAATGCTAAATCATGAATACCAATACTAATCACATTGCCATGTGGCTTCCTAAAACAGTTTTGCTTATACCCATCTTTCAAGTATTAATTTATATGTATATATTCACCCATATTGAACACAAAACAAAGGCGTTCCGGCAAGCCACCTAGGATGAGGGACAAAAGAGGTGTGAGGGGCCTGGGGGCCACAGGAGCCTTGACAAGCGGATTTTCAGTGAGTCCCTGATCATCCAACAGGAGCCTGCTCCATTTTCCCTCATTCCATCCTCCTCAAAGGCCTGGTGCTGGGGAGGACGTTTCTGTCCATGAAGCTGGGGGTACCCACACACACAACCTCCTCCGACTGTGATTCTAGCCAGCAGTTAAGGGTGGTCTCAGGAGATCAAAGTATTTGAATACTTGCTTCACTTTCTATTTGGGTCTGGTCCCTCAATGCTGAGTGGGATGTGCGTTGATGGAGGGCTTTGCTGTTCCTATGTCGTGCTTGGGACAGTCGGCCACAGAGCTGGGCCGACCTCTTGGGCCGGGCCTGGCCAGGCCAGGGTGCCAAGCGCGCAGAGAGAGCGCTGCTGAGCCGAAGCTGGGAGCTGGAAGCCCGGGGGTACCTGGGCGTGGGGAGCAGAGTGGGCAGCCCTTGGGCCTCGCGGGAGCCCCTCCCAACCCCTGCACAGATCCCTGACCTACTTCCAGGGCCTCTTTCTGTTACAGGAACAGCTCAAAATCCATAAATTAAGGAAATTAACTGATGGGGCCTGCGGCATCTTTGTAAGCTATTTAAATCTATAAATTTACAACATCTTCTGCATATATCAAGTAATTGAACTAACTGCGGGGATGTAACTTTAATGAGAAAATTTCCCCCTTTCTCCTGTAGTTCGAGTTCGAAGATAAATAAATAAATAAAACCTTCCCTTAGGAGAAAAGTTTCGGCTGATTCCCGTGTGAAGAAGTTACAGAAGCGCGGTCTGGACGCTCTCTCCACGCGGAAGAGGTCCTCTAGTCGAGGGAGAAAGGCCCCCCACCCACTTCACCTTCCTCCCAATGGCACCCCGAGTTCCCCTCACCTCAGCTCCAGGCCGACCCCGAGCGCACCCCCACCCCGGGAGTGCAGCCGCTAGGGGGCGCCCAGGCCC
>NW_012111697.1:1880171-1881191 GCF_000951035.1 Colobus angolensis palliatus
GGGGCTGCGCCCGAGCCCGATCTGCCGCTCCGGCCCCGAGGTAAGCCCAGCGCTGGCGGCCACCGCTTAGCGCCGCGCACCCCTGTCCCCGAAGTGGCTGCGATACTGAGAAAGTCGCCCGGCCAGGGTCCGGACTTGGGCGGGGGCGGCCGCTTTGTCCCTCTGCTGGGCGGCGGGGGCTGGCGGCGCGGGGGCGCCCAGCACAAAGGCCTGGTGCGAGAGTGGGGCTGCCCACGTGGGCTGGTCCTGGCCGCGGGTGGACCCTCCCCACGCGGGCGGGCTCGGAGCTTCCTGCCGCGCGGTGTGTGTGTATGTGTGCGCGCGCGCGCGCGCGCGCGTGTGCAGGTCCCCGCACTCTGGCCCCTGTTCTGGGCCGAGCGCCCTGCAGAGCTGGCGAGTTTCCGGGGTCAGAAACGGGCTCACGCAATTGGGGCTTCGAGGTGCACAAGGCCCGGCTTGGCGCCCAAAATCAGAGAAAGTCTCCAGCGGGACAGATGTGCGTCCTCTGACGCCCACCCCAAGAGTCCGAAACCTGGCAGGAGGGGCTGTCGCGCTGGTGGTGGTCCCGGGCGCGCAGGGTTTGGGGCTGGGAGAGGGCCGCGATGAGACGGGATCGCCGCCTGCAGATCCGGTTCCCCGCTGCCCGCCCGCACCCCCTGACCTGGACGCGCGCACCGGGCACACTCGCAAACCACCCGGGGGCGGACCCCCGCCACTGCAGCGCCTTTCTGTCTTCTGGCGGCCCCCACCCCCGACTGCAGAAAGATAAGCTTCAAGTTTTCGCTTCGTATCTCAAATGTGCATGAAGGAATTTAACTGCACGAGTGAATAACAGCATTAGTTTCAATTAATTTTTTTTAATCCCGGCAACAATAAACTTTGAGAACAAAAGCGCTTTTACGTCCTTAATTAGGCGAGCTTCCCATCTGTGGTCTCCAAGTGTCTGCCTCTTGATTTAACTTTGTCCCCGCCCCGCCTCCACCGCAACCCCTCCCAGCCCAGCCCGGCGCTTCGGGTGCC
>NW_012111697.1:1881381-1899904 GCF_000951035.1 Colobus angolensis palliatus
GGGGTGGGGAGGGAGCTGGCGCGCACCAGGTGGCCCGCCTGCCTCTCGGGGGCCACCCCTGGGACAACTGTGCAGGTCCCCGGGACTTTCGCCCCGGGCCAGCGCCCTGAGTGCGGAGCCGAAGGGAGCTCAAGAGGCGCCTTCTGTTTACCTTTTATGGTTAAAATAACAGCTTAGCAAAAAAGCGACTTCACGAAGAAGCGATTTAGTGAAATCGTCTCAAGCTGCCGCAGCTCAGCCAGTTTAATCACCCCCAGAGAGCCGAACAACTGCGAGCGCAATGGGACACAAAATCATTTTGTGTGTAAATGAGCGTGGCATTCTGCTCACTTCTCTCTGCTCGGGCGGGCGGGGCTCGGCGGCGGGCGGGCGGGGACCCGGGTCTCCCGCCGCAGCTGGAGAAGCGGGTCACTACCGGGCCAGTTTGGAAACCCGTGGGCCCTCCCGACCACTATAGCTGAGGCCCCTGCAACAGGCGGGCCAGGGCGCACTGGGGCTGGGTGGTGGGTTTGATGCTGGTGCTGGTGGAATGAACTTATATCTCTCACTGCACCCACTTTTGTGCTTCTGACTTAAGCAGTGATCTCGGAAAGAGGGTCGTGGTCCTTCACGGATGCGCTTGTTGGGGGAAGCCTTGGAGATTCACAGCAAGGCGTAAAGCCTGGGGCTTCCAACGGTAAGTTTCTAGTTTACCATGAACATCAGGTTGTGCTTGGGAGGTAAAAGGGTCTAAGAACGGTGGATCGGCTTCTGTGATGGGGGCTTGGTGTGCATGTCACTTTGGAATAGTGTCCTGGTATTGGGTAAAATATCTTGCAGTCCGCTTTGATAGAATTTCAGCCAGAATTCCTTCCTGTTCAGTTTATCCTCAGCGCGTCTTCCCTTCTGACTCCTCCCCTAGCAGAGCCTCCTAGGGCAGGATAATCCGTTCCTGAGGTCTGTTTTGGTTCTCAGAACTCCTTGAGCTAAGTGACCTGGTTTTGTTTTTTTAAGCTTCTGGAACTCAGGAATGCCAAGAGCAGTGGACCCTGAGCCCACAGGCCCCAGTGAGGGTATACATTTACACATCACTGTCTTCCCATTGCAACCTCCCACCCCAGTTTTATGTCAGGAAACTTCCCCGGGCACTCAGGGCAGAACAAGTCACAGGAGAGCAACCTTGCTTACGTTTGCAGGATTTGATTCTCATTGGATTAAAATTGGATGTTGAATTTCAAGGCACAAATTTTGATCCCAGAGTTTTAATGGGAAAAAGCAATCCCATGGGTCCCAAGAATTTCATGTGGTTGCTCTCTTAAAGATTAAACCTTCAAGAGTCGTCCAGCGTAGGTTTGTGGAAGCCAGTGTCTGTGGATGTGTGAAGAGGGGGTGACTATTCACGTGCAAATCTCCTCCTTCCTCCCTTTTGAGACAGCTGTAAATCAGTGAACGGGGCTGCAGAATCCTGCCCCTCCTGCCTAGGGCCTGCAAAGCGCCCCTGGGTGTGGCTTCCAGGCACTGAGGGACAATCTTATTTCAGGTGGCTACAGCACAGAGGAGAGTCACTGAGTGCCTCTGGGGAGGAGCAGTAGAAAGGGTCCATTGGTTGATCTGCTCGCTCTCTGCTTCCTCCTGGCCATCTCCTGATGCCTCAGGGGTATGTGATGGTGAGGGGTCTGGAATGCATTAGGCATAGACGACGCCACTCTGGGAGTCTGGGGAGAAACTGTGAGGTGCAGACTAGGCAAACAAAGACAGGTTTTCTCTGCTATTGGGAGCCACAGAGAAGAGGTGGCTTCCCAGGTGACTTGCCCTTATCCGTGTGCCTGGACTTCTGCATAAAGGCTTCCCTGTGTCTGGCCAGATGCAAGCTGTATCTTATCACCATGGGGATGGTACTAAGAGAGGTCCTAGGTTCCCTGGCCCATGGAGGGTGAGGGGTGCTTTCTGAGCCTTGGTCCACGAGGCTTTTGCAAGAGGAGACACGCTTGGTAACATGGCTTGAAACGAAAATACCAGGAAAATCTGATTTGTTCTGAAACATTTTGGGGCAATAATGGTGAGCATATGTTTCAGTGCTGTCATTAGGCGAATTAGCAGACATGGAGCTGCCCAGAAACCACATGTGTGAGTGTGACTGTGTGTGTGTGCATGTGTATGTGTGTCATCTGCTACAGCCTGGAGGCCTGCTTTGGGGTGTGGAGACAGAGAGATAGTGGTGGTGGAGTCAATCAGGGAGGGCTGCATGGACCTCGCAGGGTCTCAGAGAGCATGCAGAAAGAACGATTCTAAGTGTCTTTGACTCCATGGTAGATGACTATGAGGAATAAGCCTTCTCTGGTTTCGTCGATGCCTCCCGCAGATACTCTGGGCAGGGATGGAAGCCTAGATGCCTCACCGCAAGGAGCGGCCGAGCGGGTCCTCGCTTCACACACACGGCAGCACCGGCACCGCGGTGAGCCTGCAGGGTGGGCTGGGTCCCCACCAGGGGTCCCCTCTTTCCCTTCTTCCCCAGCACCTGTTCACTGGCTGCCCTTCCTTGGGGCCATGACACTCAAGGTGGCTGTTGACTGGCTGTAGGATTATGTATTTTTGAAACAAAAATGCTCTTAATTTGATGTGAAATTTACTACATGTATAAAACTCAACGCCTTAGGTGCTGAGGAAGTCACTAATTTAGAGGTGTCTCGTTACTGAGACAAACTTGCAAAAAACCCCTGAATCCCAATTCACAAATTGGTGATTCGTTTGTCAGGGGATATTTCACATCTAACACATAAGCCCATGACCTTTAATTAGAATTTTGCAGTTTGTTTTATGCCCCTGGAGGCTGACACCTTGAAATTTTTTTTTCTTGGTTTCTTATTGCTAATAAGCATCTTTCTTTTTCCCTCTGGTACTTTGAAGAAAATGATGCAAATACACTTAATTACAGTGGTGGCCATAATTTGTCAGCTGAATATGTGATCAGGCACCGGCAGAAGTGATCTGATTAGATCTGTGATCACACTCGCAATAAAGGGAGTGCATGGCCATGTTGTGGAGAAACTCTTGTGTTTCGCTTTATTTCCATCTCTAGGAGGGAGGAAACATGTCCCGGCTGTCTCTCACCCGGTCGCCTGTGTCTCCCCTGGCGGCCCAGGGCATCCCCCTGCCAGCCCAGCTCACCAAGTCCAATGCACCTGTGCACATCGATGTGGGCGGCCACATGTACACCAGCAGCCTGGCCACGCTCACCAAGTACCCTGACTCCAGGTAAGAGTAAGCCCCTTGAAACATCAGGCACGTGTGGGTCAGGGCAGCAGCTGTAATCTGCTGCCTGGGGGATGGGGTCTCTCCCCGCTGTCACTCCACCCACCAGGCTCTCCAGGGTGCACAAGCTGACACAGCCTGAGGGAGCTAGGGTTGGGGAGTGCGTATCTGCCTGTTGAAAGCTGCTGTGCACAGAGGCTTGTGACCCTGACTTGGCGGCATTGGTAGTGCAAGGTGGACCTCCTGACCCACCTTCAGGGGCCTAGGGCTTATTCAGAGCCAGCCCTGCCTGAGCCTGCCAGCAGCGGGCTGGGTAGTCTCACGTACCTTCAAGGTTCCTCTGGAGCAAGACTTAGGCCTGGCCTCTGCAGAGGGTCATTTGTGAGTGATACTGAGTAGGTAAGTCTTGGGGTTATGGGGGTGGGTATTTAATCCTATTTCCTATTCCACCCCTGGGAAATTCACAAGGGGAGGAAGGAGGAGCTGCGATAAGCAGCAGTGTGTCATCTTTGTCATTTTCGGTGGCCACTGCTGGGCCCTAGAGGCTAGCAGCAGGCTTTCCTTGGAGCTGGTGTTGCAGTGACTAACTAGGAATGAACCACATACCTCAGCAGTGGATAAAGGATCTCAGGCCAGGACTCTGGTTGGGGGCTCACAGGTACCCTTCATACTGCTGAACTTACAGGCTGCCCAGGTCCTTGGGCCTGCGAGAGGTGTGGGGTGCTGGGTGCTGCCAGCTCTCCTGCTCTTCTCTGCAGGGCGTTTCTCTCCTGGGTGAGGGACCTGCTTTCCCCGTTGGCACGGCAGCAGGACTGACCCGAGGTGGGGTGGGTCTCTGAGCAGCTTGCTCAGCCGAGGATGTTTGTTCCTAGCACAGAGAGGCGGTCACCGCTCCCCTAGGGCTGCTGAAGGCTGAGCGTGGGAGTGCCAAGGCTGCGGGCATCACCCCTGTGTTACGCATTTAAAATAACAGGAGGAGTTAATTAATCCCCCAGACACTAAGGGATCGTCTCTGGGGAGCATATGTGGCAGGCTGCATTGTCACTGGTGTGGTGGCTCAGAGCAGGGAGGATGGTAGTACGTGGAGGTGGCTTTCCGAGCCTGTTGGGGCTGCAGGAGAGTCCGTGCAGGGTCTGGCGGGGTCCCTTGGGGAGGAAAAACTGGAAATGGATGCAGTATCTAGTTCCAAATTCAGAGAGTCTAGGGTGCAGATGGTGACTGGTGTTCCAGTACCCCGGGTGGACAGAGACTCAGCCTGGGGTCCTGTGGCCTTGGGGCTTGTGGGGTGCGGACAAGAGCCACGGGGCCAGGTGAGCAGTATCGGTCTGTGTGCTCACTCACAGAGCCCTGTCTAGGATGGGAGATAGATTCTGCTTATTTAATTTCCATTTTGCCTTCTGCAGCATTTCCGAGTTGTTTGAGATAGATCATCCCTTAATCGGTTGACGACGTTTGTGAGTGAAATTCATAAAACCTTTGCCCACAACCCACTCTGAAGAGTGTTTCTTGAAATCACAGTTGCCTGTCTGGAGTAATCGCAGCCGAGGCCCTGGGGGAGGCGGGTGGGAGGGGCTTCTCATTCTGGGCTCTTGGCTGCTGCCTGGGAGCGGGAGGGCAGGGGGCCATCTCCCCACACCCCACCCCACTGTGCTGCTCACCCATTGCTCTGTTCTGGTGTAGGGTGTGCTCTCATGGGGAGCTAGGGCCCCTGTGGCCCTGTGATCTGGCACTTGGGACCCTCCTGGTGTGCCCAAGGGGTGGCACTCTATGTTCATTCTTCCCCATTCCTGGGGCTCAAGGTGAATCCGTTGTTCTGCCTGGATGGCCTCTGGCTGCCGTGGGGGCGCTCTGCAGGCCTGAAGCTTTGGACTAGAGACCAGGGATGGTGTGACCTGTAGGACAATCAGGGGCCAGGGGGCCGGGGGCCCTGAGAAGTGGGTCAAGCAGCTGTGCTGGCAAGAGCCCCTCAGATCTCTCTTGTCCTTGTAGTGGATTATTATAATGTAAGCACTGTTTTCCACCAATTCTGGAAAAAAATCAGTCTCACCTAGTGTCACTGATCTATGAGACACCTGGAGATGGAAGACTAAGAGTGTTAAGGTCCTCAGGGTGTTTCTGGATGGTGGTGATGACCTGCCCTAGGCAGCACTGTAAAAGCTGGGACCTCCACCCTCCGTTCCCACCGGGAACTCTGCCTGGGCTTCTGGGTCTCGGCGGTCAGGGTGGCCTGGATGCTGGAGAGCCTCGTGCCAGGTGCCTCCTCTGGTCTGCCTAGGAGCAGTCACTGGTCCTCACCTGAGACAGCTGAGCGCAGCCGGGGCTGGGAGTGGACTCCCTGGGCCGGCCCCCTTGCTGGTGTCCTGCCTGCTTGACCCCCATTAGATGCCGCCAGCACAGCCACACTCTGACATCCATCCTGACTGTGGGAAGCATCAAATGAAGATGGCCAGGAGCTTCAGAACTCTTAAAACCTGGTGCCTGAAACAGCCAGGAAATTGGAGCCAGAGCTTAAAAAAAAAAAAGGAAATAAACAAGAAGACAAAGGCCATCCTGATGTTCCCCCTTGTGCACACAGGGCGGGTGGTTGGAGGCATCTTTTCTGCCCCTGAGGGTCCCAGCTGTTGCAGCATGAACTGGTCACCTAATTCCATGGAGGACTTCGGAAGCCGGCGCCTCAAACCCTGCAGCCTCTCTCAGAGGGTGACTTGGGCCATTCCACGGGGAACGTGGAGCCCCTGACAGAGCTGGGAACTCACACCTGCAGGGCTGAGAATGGCTGGGGGCTCCTCCATGGTGATTATCCTCACCTTTCCTCAACCTGCTCACGTCCTTGGCAGCCTTGGACGCCGAGGGCATGAAAGGCCTCTGTCCTAAGAGGCTGTACAGCTGCCAGTTGATCCAGGAGTCAACACTGAACCATGGAAAGATCTAGAATCAGCCTGTCCTGAAATAAGGCAGATGGAGAACCTTCTAAACTTGGACCAATGAGACAACCAAGAACCCATCCAGTCTCTTCTAGACCAACAGGACCAGCTAGAGCCTCAGCCAGACCTGACGTCAGAAGGGTCGGGAACTCAGCCAGGCCTAGAATGCTGCCTGCTTACATGGACTCTGGAGCTCCACTGGGAATGGTGGGGAGAGGCCGAGGGTTTGGATCTGCTGACTCACCTGTGGATGTAGCTCTTACTTCCCACTGGTGCCACACGTGGACCTCAGCCACTTGCCAACCACTGCCCATGGTATCTGGCAGCCTGGGCCAGACCCATCTGTCTCCAGGAATGCCGGGTGGCCCTCACTCTGACATCTGGATGCCCACGCTCTGCTAGGCCAGGTCCTAGGGCCTTTGTAACTGGAGCCAGCTGTGGAACCCACAAGCCTTTCCAGCAGGGGCTGTGACCTGCAGTGCCATTATCACCAGGCCTGGGGGTTGACAGGGCTCTTTGGCTTTTACAGCTCTGAGATGAATTGTATCTGGGTGGCTGCAGCTCTGGTTCCACAGACTCGGGCTCACAGCAGACTCTGACCTCCCCATGCCCATCCATGAGACAGCCTTGCCCTTTTCTTTCTTTCTTTCTTTTAAACAACAGTGTTTGGCTTTCTTGGTCAGGCTGGAGTATGTGGTGCGATCCCGGCTCATTGCAACCTCAAACTCCTGGACTCAAGTGATCCTCCCACCTCATCCTCCCAAGTGGGCTACAAGTGCATGCCACCATACCCAGCTAACTTTTAAATTGTTTGTAGAGATGGGGTCTTGCTGTGTTGTCCAGGCTGGTCTCGAACCCCTGGCCTCAAGCAATCCTCCACCTCAGCTTCCCAAAGTGCCGGGATTACAGGTGTGAGCCACGGTGCCCAGCTAAACCGTGCCCTTTATACTACCTTGCTAGGACAGAAACCCGCACCATGTTCCCAGAGACTGCCTACCTGGACAGACCGTCATGGCCAATGCATTGAGTGTGCCAGGCCATCAGAGCATAGGATGGTGTGGACGGGAGGCCCTGAGGGCAGACTTGGGGGCTCTAACCCCCTCAGCTCCTGCCCAGCTAGTGTGTCCTGGGTGCAAGTGGCAGTGGGGCAGGGCCCTGGAGGCAGCTGACTTGGAGTGGACAGAGGAGTGGGCTGCTGTTGGGACAGGGGGCATCCCTGCAGGGGTCCCTGCTGGTGCAGGCAGAGAGTGAAGGGTTTAGGCTCCAGCCTAAACACAGGCTCCAGCCTGTGTGCAGGCCAGGCTGGGAAGCCTAGGTCCCAAGCTGGAGCTGCTGTTCTCCCAGCTGTGCAGAGAAGCTGCCACCTTGGCAGGGTCCAGCTGGGCTGCCTGCTGAAGGATGTGGTGGTGCTGCCTTTGGGGAAACGATGCCAACCTCCCTCCTGTTCCCAAGCCAAGCCCTTGGCTATCCCCAGCCCTCTTTGGGGTTCCTAGTTATCCATAGCTCGACCTGGGGTCTGCCAGGGCAGTTTCCAAACCAGAGCTGGCTGCTCTGGGCACTGGCGAGGTGGTATCAGCCCTGGCTCTGAGACGTGGCTCCTTCTCCCTGGAGTGGACAGGGACAGGCATCAGGGCCTCCCCAAGACCCTTCTCCCCGTCTTGCATTTGTTAGAACTACTGCCCTTCAGAGGACAGGGTACCGGCACCTGCCTTCTCTCCAGTCCCCTTCCCCCACCGCTAGGTGTGGTATGCATACACTTTGGCATGTGTGCACATATGTATGCACTGTGGCGCGCTTGTGTGCATGGTTTCTGTGTGTGTACATACTGGCGTGTGTGTATGTCTTGTGTTGTGGCGTGTGTGCAAGGGCCCTGTTGCATGTGTGTACTGTGGCACACTTGCCATCCCTCCTGTCTGCCTCTTTTTTCTCCCCGTGGGCTCCCTGAGTGAGCGGCAGTGGGGGCTTTGTGCCGTCATGTCTCTGGGTACCTGGTATGGACAGGTGCGTGTCCTTTCCTGGACGTGTCTGGGTCTGCTTGATATGTGTGTGCTGGGAAGGAAGGGACTATGTGACCCCGTGCCTGTTGCACAGGCCTGTTGTGTCTCACACTCGTTTACATGGGTTGGGTGGGGAGGATGTATGTCCTGGCTGGTTTACTGGGTGTGTGGCTGTTGGCAGGGGTGTTGGATGGTTCATGTGCATTTTCTGGGTGGATCTGTCCGGCAAGGGTATGTGCACCAGGCCTGTGACCAGCTGGTTTGTGTGTAGGGGATAAGGTGCCTGTGTCTTGCCATAGCTTTCCAGGCCTATAACATAACATGTGTTGGCGGGCTGGTGTGTACAGCTGGGTGTGTCCCTCTCTGGCTGTGACTTGCGGGTGTAGGCAGGATGTGTGGTGTGTCCTGTCAACTGTAGCCTGGCTGCCCCGGGTGTGTGCAGATGTTGCCAGGCCTGGAACAGTTTCAGAGTCACCCATGTCAGGTCCCTCGCCCCCTCCAGCCGTGTGGGCCCTAAGGAGTGGGGGCAGGGTGTGGGAAGACAGGTGGACTTGGCCCCATCCTTCAGACGTCCCACCTCACCTGTCTCTCCTAGAATAAGTCGCCTCTTCAATGGCACTGAACCCATCGTCCTGGACAGTTTGAAGCAACATTATTTCATTGACCGGGATGGGGAGATTTTCCGCTACGTCCTGAGCTTCCTGCGGACGTCCAAGCTGCTGCTCCCGGATGACTTTAAGGTAAGTCCATGGCTGGTGGCCCCCCTGCGCTGCCTGTGCGATGGCATTACACAGGGGATGCTGTGACTTAATAAATGGACCCCTGGTTGTCATGGTAACCATAAAAAGTTAAACGATGAAGCCGAGGGCTAAATCAGTTTTTCTAAACTAATTTTGTTTTCTCACATTTTTAGCTTATTTATCAGGGTATATAACAACAACTAAGCTGTGGAACGTACCCCAGCTGAACATTTGTCGTGTTTAAACATGGGCGCGTGCCAGCGATATAGTAGTTAGCGGTTCATAAATCTGTTCCATCAGCTGGGTGCGGTGGCTCATGCCTGTAATCCCAGCACTTTGGGAGGCCGAGGTGGGTGGATCATTTGAGGTCAGGAGTTTGAGGCCAGCTTGGCCAACTTGGTGAAACCCCATCTGTACTAAAAATATAAAAATTAGGCTGGGCACGGTGGCTCACGCCTGTAATCCCAGCACTTTGGGAGGCCGACACGGGTGGATCATGAGGTCAGGAGTTTGAGACCAGCCTGGCCAAGATGGTGAAACCCTGTCTCTATTAAAAATAGAAAAATTAGCCAGGTGTGGTGGCAGGCCTGTAATCCCAGCTACTCAGGAGGCTGAGGCAGGAGAATCACTTGAACCCAGGAGGCAGAGGTTGCAGTGGGCCGAGTACTCTAGCCTGGATGACAGAGCAAGACTCCATCGCAAAAAAAAACCAAAAAAAAAAGAGGAAAAGAAAAGAAAAAAATAAAAGGATAGCTGTAATTAGATTTTGAAAAATAAAGTATTAAAAAAATACGAAAATTAGCCAGGTGTGGTGGCAGGCGCCTGTAACACCAGCTACTTGGGAGGCTGAGGCAGAAGAATCTTTTGAACCCAGGAGGTGGAGGCAGAGGTTGCAGTGAGCCGAGATCACATCACTGCACTCCAGTCTGGATGACAGAGCAAGACTCTCTCTCAAAAAAAAAAAAAAAAGGTCTGCTCCATGTTGGGCAATTTGCAGGGAGAAAAGCCCTGATGACCGAAACAGATACCCTTTAAACAAGGTAACCTCCAGGTCAGGGTGAGCCCGTCAGGGCAGGTGGCCTGGTTCCCTGGGTCCTGCCTCAATGCTGAGCCCCTCCCACGTGTCAGGGACCCTGGGAGGAAGGAAACTCAGGCCTAGGGTACACTGGCATGTACTAATACTAGCAAATATCTGTCCTTCCTTCCTTCATTCCTTCCTCTATTCAAAGGACCAGTAGCCCTGGGGCCTTGTCTTTCATCCAACTCAGTTACTGGGTGCCAGCCACTGAATTCAGGCTGAAAACAGTGAAACACACACATTAGGCCCTGCCCCACAACACTTACAGTCTAGGGGGCAGACGGATACTGAACTTGAATTCCATGTGACCTGGGCTGGGTGGGTTTGAAAGAAACGAAGTTCATCTGGGTGGTAAAGGCAGAATGGGGCCAAACAGGTGTGATGGCCTTGGTGCAGGGGATGGGGGCGGCAGATGGCTTGATGCATTCCAGAACTGGAAAGAAGGTGTCAAGCCTGGAGCCTTATGGCCTGGGAGGGGAAGGGCAGGAAAGGAGGCTGCTGTTTGATGTCAGGACCTTGGCGGGTGGCCCAGTGCCTGGCATTTAACTCTGAATGCAGTGGAAGGGGTGTGTGCAGGGGAAGGGCAGTTAGGTCTGCAAATTGGGAAGATCTCTCTGACTGTTGTGTGGGGAAGGAGGCAGGGAGGGGTGGGGGTGGGTGCAGTGAGGCAATTATGGATGAGGCCCCTTCCCCAGGCCAAGGGAGGCTGGGTGGAGGCTTTGGATGGACCACGATGGAGATAGAGAAGATGGCGCAAGGTGGCACATCAGACTTCTGTTTAGCACAGGCACAGTGGCTCACTACGGTCATCCCAGCACTTTGGGAGGCCGAGTGGGGAGGATCCTTTGAGGCCTGGAGTTCAAGACCAGCCTGGGCACATAGCGAGACCCTGTCTATACAAAAACTTT
Source organism: Colobus angolensis palliatus (assembly GCF_000951035.1). Classification (NCBI taxonomy): domain Eukaryota; kingdom Metazoa; phylum Chordata; class Mammalia; order Primates; family Cercopithecidae; genus Colobus; species Colobus angolensis. The sequence continues at coordinate 1,892,260 of NW_012111697.1, forward strand.
TTTTTAATTCAAAAAGGCCGGGCGCAGTGGCTTACACCTGTAATCCTAGCACTTTGGGAGGCCGAGGTAGGTGGATCACCTGAGGTCAGGAGTTTGAAACCAGTCTGACCAATATGGTGAAACCCCATCTCTACTAAAAATACAAAAGTGAGCTGAGCATAGTGGTGGGCACCTGTAGTCCCAGCTACTTGGGAGACTGAGACAGGAGAATTGCTTGAACCCAGGAGGCAAAAGTTACAGTGAGCCGAGATCGCACCACTGTACTCCAGCCTGGGCGACAGAGCAAAATTAAGTAAGTGAGTGAGTGAGTAAGTAAGTAAGCACCACTGCACTCCAGCCTGGGCAACAGAGTGAAATTCCGTAAGTAAGTAAATAAGTAAGTAAATAAATAAATAAGCAAGCAAGCAAGCAAAAGCATGTGGTTGTGGCAGTGTAAAGGGCCTCTTGCAGGTGCCCCGGGGCTTGTGGCTTGAATTCTGAGTTGGTAAGTCGAGGCCCAGGGTGGACCAGGCTGTGGGAGTGGGTTTTCTGCCCCTGCATGGGAGAGCTGGTGGGGCATCAGATGGAGAAATTCTGGGCCATGACAAAAGATGGGGTTGTCTGGCATGCAGTTATCATTTAAAATCTCAGGAGAATGGCCAGGAGAGGTAGCTCACACCTGTAATCCCAGTGCTTTGGGAGGCCAAGGCAGGAGGATCATTTGATCCCAGGAATTCTAGACCAGCCTGGACTCTGTGTCTACAAATAATAATAATAATTGTTATTATTATCCTGGCATGATGGCTCATGCCTGTAGTCTCAGCTGCTTGGGAGGCTGAGACAGGAGGATCCCTTGAGCCTGGAAGTTCAAGGCTGCAGTGAGCTATGATCACATCACTGCACTCCAGTCTGGGCTACAGAATGAGACCTATCTTAAAAAATAAAATAAAAATCTCAGAAGCAAGTGAGAGTGGAGAGAGCAGAGGCCCAGGATAGAGCCCTGAGGAACCCTTGCATGGGGCAGGAGAGGCAGGATGGGCCACTGACCGATGAGAGGCCCAGAGGTCAGGGTTAGAATCTAGGCCTCCCTGGAGGCAGTTCCAAAAGCCAGGACCAGCAGGTGGAAGGGACTTAGGGCCTGTAGGTCAGGGGGCTGGGCTTCCTTGCCTCTTCCTCAGGCATGAATCATGGGACCTATGGGACCTTGGCCACTCCTGGTGGGATGGGTGTGGGTGAGCATGTATGGTGTGCATATGTGACCTGGGGCATGGGGCCACTATCAGTGCCTGAGGGACAGTCTGTGTGAGCCTGCTCAGCCCAGAAGGGGGCTGCCTGGCAGGGGGCAGGCCTCCCCTCCCTGGACACTTTATCACACTCTGCTTGTTTGGGCAGGGGCTGGGCCAGGCACTTGGCACATCTTGCATCCTTTGATCCTCACTTTAATTCCCTGAACTGGTTGTTTATATCCATTTTATACATAAGGGAACTGAGGCCGGGCACAGTGGCTCACACCTGTAATCCCAGCACTTTGGGAGGCTGAGGCAGGTGGATCACATGAGGGCAGGAGTTCAAGACCAGCCTGGCCAACATGGCAAAACCCCGTCTCTACTAAATATAAAAGTTAGCTGGGTGTGGTGGCACGTGCCTGTAGGTCCCAGCTACTCGGGAGGCTGAAGCATGAGAATCGTGGAGTTTGCTTTGAGCCAAGATCGAGCCACTGCACTCTAGCCTGGGTGACAGAGAGAGTCCGTCTTTAAAAAAAAAAAAAAAACAAGGAACTGAGACGCTCAGTGATTGAGGTATAGAGGTTTAGAGGTCTCAGGGCTGGTTGATGATAAAGGTGAAAATGTGACCCAGGCAGGCCTGGCTGGAGAAGAACTGTTTTTGCTTCCAGGTGGGCTGTGAGCTTCTCCAGGATAGGCACAGGCCGGCTGCCTTGTGCCCAGCATGATCTCTTCTCTCGGTGGGATTCTAAGGCATCAGCAGGTCCCCAGGCATAGGCACAGCCTCCTCCTTTAGTGGAGCTTCCGGTCTTTCCATGGGGAGGCTTCACTGCTCAGTGCCTGGGGCCAGATGGAAGGGTTCCGGGGGGCTGGCACAGGTGCACATCAGCGGCTGCCCTTGGGACAAGGCTAGGTTCCTTATACTTGCAAACACTCAGTTGCCCCATCTGTACAATGGGTGCAACCGGCCCAGTCCACATGATGCCCTGGGAGTCGCAGTTCCTGCAGAATTGGCTGGAACCGGCAGGCCGCCTCCCACCTCCCCCTTCCCCTGCTCCCCCCACCCACCCCTACCCCGACACCTACATCAACACCCTGTGCGCCTGTCCCCAGGACTTCAGCCTGCTGTATGAGGAGGCACGCTACTATCAGCTCCAGCCCATGGTGCGCGAGCTGGAGCGCTGGCAGCAGGAGCAGGAGCAGCGGCGCCGCAGCAGGGCCTGTGACTGCCTGGTGGTGCGCGTCACGCCCGACTTGGGCGAGCGGATCGCACTCAGCGGCGAGAAGGCCCTTATCGAGGAGGTCTTCCCTGAGACTGGAGACGTCATGTGCAACTCCGTCAACGCCGGCTGGAACCAGGACCCCACGCACGTCATCCGCTTCCCGCTCAACGGCTACTGCCGGCTCAACTCGGTACAGGTGAGGGCTGCGCGCTGCCCCCTCCCCGCCGCACCCCTGGTGTCCGCGGAGCCCTCCAGGGGCAGAGTGAGCTGGAGGGAGGCGCGATCCCTGAAATGGTGAAGCCCTCCGTGCCATCCTACAAAAAAGGCAACAATGTGTGGATGCATAATTTATATCCCTCTCATAATTAAATGATGGTGCCTGGGGGATGGACTTAAAAAAATCGATCTGAACTTTTTTTTTTTTTTTCCAAAAGGATGTTCTATAAAAATGGCCCAGAGTATTTTCAACAAAGCGTGCTTCATTTGACACCCACATTCTGACTTTGGATTCGAATTAAACCCAGGCAACAGGCGAGGTAGGACAGAGGCTGAGTGGAAAGGTGGCCTGGAGCCCCCTCCCTCTCCCTGCTGACCTGGGAGCCACAGGCACCCGCCAGCTGCCAAGAGAATCCCTGGACCAGCTCTTCCTGGATGGGTCCAAGAATTGGACAGCTCAGATGGAGTGAGGGCCTATTTTCCAACAGCTCTTCGCAGACCCAAGAGCTTGGCACATTTCCGGTTTAGGGTAGAATGGGCTTTGCAGGGAAGAGGTCCCCCCATGCATGCATTCCACAGCCTGTTGGTCAGAACTTGCTAGTTGCAGGAGGCAGGTGTTACACACAGTCATCAGACCTCACCCTCACAGAGACACAAACCCACATAGTTGTGGACGCCTGCAGAGACTCAAATATTGAGAGGACTTCTCCTTTTTCTCTCCCTCCGGAGCTCCCACTAGCTGATGTGCCCCCAGGCCTCAAACCACCTGGAATGCACAGCTCAGGGAAGCTGCTGGATGCCTAGAGGGGGAAGGACTCAGTTAGGCAGGATGCTTGGGGCCATGTGTCTGGAGAAAGGGCACAGGTTACACCCTACAGAAGAAAGAAGGGACCCAAAGGCTCTTTTTGCCTCCTGGAATCAAGGCCCTGAGGGCAACAGAATGGTGACCTGGGTGGGGTCATCCAACTGGGTTTGGTAACCTGAGGGGTCACTGGGCCTGGCAGCTTCTGTCCCTCTGATGGTGGAACCCAGCACGTGGTTCTGTAGGGACCTTTGTTGGTGAGCGAGACTGATACCATCACAGGAGAAGGTGCTCTGGCTGGCTGCCCCAGCAGGCACCCACCTGCCTGCCAGGCCAAGCCAGGTGTCCTCTTGCAGCTTGGCCTTGATGACCTCTGTTTCTTCCCGGGCAGGTCCTGGAGCGGCTGTTCCAGAGGGGTTTCAGCGTGGCCGCATCCTGTGGGGGCGGCGTGGACTCCTCCCAGTTCAGCGAGTATGTGCTTTGCCGGGAGGAGCGGCGGCCGCAGCCCACCCCCACTGCTGTTCGGATCAAGCAGGAACCCCTGGACTAGGCCCTACTTCAGTGCCTACCTGGGCCCCCCCAGGAACCTGGAAACAGTGCTGGGGAGTTCTGCCTGTGTATGCTTGGCCATGGGCATGAGACTGAGGGTGAGGCTAGAGGGTCCAAAGCTGGCCCAGCAAGCACCAGGGCCCCAGGTGTCATGGCAACAGAATGTAGGATGCTGGAGGCATGCCTGCAGAAGGACTGTTGATGTGACCCAAAGATGCAGCAGTGGGAACTCGGCTGCCAGCTCTCCCAGCCCCTCAGCTTCCCAGCCTGGCGCAGCATCCTCTGAGGCCCTGGAGCCTGCTGGGGTGGGTTTGGAAGAGCTGTCTGCAGCTACTTCAGAGGAGCTGTTTATCCCTCTCCACGCAGGGCAGACTCTGGCGGGTCTCCTAGCGTCCGAGATGGCTTATTTTTCTACAGTATTTAAAATGGATGCAACCCTAACTGCAAAAGTCAGAGAGGCTGACAAGGACCAACGCTGCTTTATCTGGTGCTCAGTTCTCAGTCGGACGTGCAGCATGGCTGCACAGCATGGCCACAGGGTGGACCAGCTGCCTGGCATTCAGGCCTAGATGCCTGAAGGGCTGGGGCTCTCGGGACAGATGCAGGGATGTGTGCTGCAGGGCTGCTGGGAGGAGAGTGGTGGGGGCCTGAGGGCTGAGTGACTCTGTAACCACCTGAGACCTTCACCTTTGCTGCCGTCAGGGGCTCAGGCTGCACTCCCCGGGTCACCTGACCTCCTACTGCCCGGGGGCTTCTGGTTCTGTCTGTGTGGACTGGCACCTGGGCTGCTGGAGAAGTCTCCTCCCATTCGGACCAGGCTCAGGGCTGCACCTTACCTCAGGAATGGGCCCCACCACAAAGGGGCCCATCTGTCAGCAGCGTCTTCTGGGTCCCCAGCTCAGGGAGCCATCCCCAGCTCCAGTTTTCTCACGCGAATATGCACAGAGTTTTAATTAAATTTGTTACACTAGCCTGCCGATGAGACCTGGACACAGACAGACCTGGCGCTCTTGACCCCCGATTCCAGTGAGGACTGGCCCTGAGGAGTCCTTGCAGACCTGCTGCCCCCACCATGACAGGCCCAAAGATGGACACTGCCCCCTGGCCTTGTGACAGCTCCCGGAGTGTTCTCCAGTGGAGAAACCACAGAGGACTGGTGGGTGGGGCTCCCCAGCCATCACCATCCTGTGTACAATGGCTGTAGACTTGTATATGGCTCCTTTAATATTGTAAAGATGCTGATGTACAATTGTCGTGCGTTTGTGTGAACACATTGCATTCCCAGTCCATGCCATAAATGATGCTCTCAAGCAAAAGACTGGAGGCTCTGTCCTGTGCAGAAGCAGCAGCTGGACTCCCGCATTCGATGTTGTGCAGGGAGGTTTGGGGGCGGAACAGATTCCTCCCTTGGATCCTTCAGTTCACATCGAGGAATAACCTGCAGCGGTGGTGGGGGAAGGTCGGTCACTGGGTCTTGAGCTTGGTGTTATTATTGCATTTGGGTGTCTGTCCCCTCCGGGCAGCACAGATTCTGAATCCTGATTCACAGCCCCTAGCCAGATGGGAACTGGGAAAGAGACAGAAGGCGTCTGGGTGCTTTTGAACCCTGTCTTAAATGTTTGGGATTTTCTCTCTCACTGTTCCTTGGTTGGGGATGATGTCCTCTTTAGACCCCCATGTAATGGTATGAGAAGGTGGCAGGCGGTGGCTCAGGCCAGCCACGGGGGGCCGAGTCGTGCTGCCACCGTGAGACCTGCAGTTCACCTGAGCACAGAACGAGATCTCAGTATGCCCCTATGTAAACAGATTCACATAGGCCTCCAATTTTAATGAGACTTTTTGCATTTTTTTCTCAAAGCCCTTATGTTCTAACCCATGAGAACCATTTTACCTGCCCCCTAAGGGCCACCAGCTTCGACTTGCCTCAGGGGACAGCCGCACAGACCAGCCGCTCCCTGTCCAAGGCCGCAGAGCAGACGCCATTCCATTGTACAATCGAATATGCTGGACAAACTTGATAGGTTTCTTTGCTTAGCAACGAGCCTATAGTTGGCACATCTGCTTTTTGGCATCTGAGGCTCCCATCTGAGTGGAGGAGAAAGTGTTGTGTTTATTAGCAAGGAAGTCTTGTGAAAACAGCTCGCTGCTGTGTGTATTTATGGATTTTTCTGATATAACAACCAGCATGGTTACTGAGTGGTAGAGATTCTCGAACATTCTCAAACTCTCTTTTTGGGTAAATCATTGTGCTAAAAATAAAGTTTATTAATAAAGAAGGGGAAAAAGGAGTAACTACCTGACTAAATGTTACTCTAATTTATTTATTTCTTTACTAACTAAATAAAACCAGGAAGTAATGATTTTACATCAACCAGAGAATTTCTGAATTTATAGAGAAATACTATGTTCCCATAATGATGCTATAATTCTAATATATCTAGTCCCCATAAACAGTAAGTACAAATTATCATTCCTTTAAAGCATTTTTACACTTCCTGGAATGAGTATATTATAAGCAATCTTTTGTCAAATGCCAGCAGTATAAATGTTACTTCTGCTCTTTGTAAACCTCAAAACTCATTATTCTTGATTATAAGCAACTGGACAGAATCGTGCCAAAGCTTCCCAGTTTCCCACCAAACCCCTGCCAGTGAGTGCAGAGAACTCGCAAAGCCACAGCAGGTGGCCCCAGCCACTGTCCCACTCACAGGGGCCCCAATGCCAGGTCACAACACTAATAATATCTTTCAAAAAATGTGTCTTTTTTTTTTTTTTTAAGCTACTGCTTGACTGTTCCTTAGAATAAATAAAGGATATTTTATAAATTACAGCTCTAGCCCTTGGTTTGTCATTCACGGAAGCAGCCACAATTAGGTACTCCGGCATGCGTCCTCGGGAACCACCACTCCCCACACTTGGGACCTGATGTGGCTACTGAATAGGACCTTAACATCCCAAGTCCCAAATCCCAAAACTTCCTGATTTGAGGACCGACCAGAGAGCAGCAGTGTGGTCTCTACGCGCTCGGTGCACATGCTGTTGGCAGATCTGGTGGGGAAGGTGGTACAGGCATGGCCTCCCTTCACCCCTCCAGACCCCCAAGCCTGGACTCAAGTGTTCAGGCTGTGATGAGCGTGTTGCACTATGTTGGTTTTGCATATGTATATATCTGTGAACCAAACCACTAACACATTTAAAAAAAGGAAAGTGAGCGGGTCACAGTGACTCACGCCTGTAATCCCAACACTTTGGGAGGCCGAGGCAGGAGAATTGCTCAAGCACAGGAGTTCAAAACAAGCCTGGGCAATCTGGTGAGACCCCATCTCTACAAAAGAATTTAAAAATGAACCAGCCATGGTGGCCTGTGCCTATAGTCCCAGCTACTCAGGAGGCTGAGGCGGGAGGATCACTTAAGTCCAGGAGGTTGAGGCTGCGGTGAGCCATGTTCGCATCACTGCACTCCAGCCTAGGCAACAGAGCAAGCCCCTGTCTCAAAATAAAATTAAAAAGAGAAAGCACAGCCGAGTGTGGTGGCTCACGCCTGTAATCCCAGCTCTTTGGGAGGCCGAGGTGAGTGGATCCCCTGAGGTCATGAGTTCAAGACCAGATTGGCCAACATGGTGAAACCCTGTCTCTACTAAAAATACAAAAAA
>NW_012111697.1:1899967-1912790 GCF_000951035.1 Colobus angolensis palliatus
AAAAATACAAAAAAAAAAAAAAAAAAAAACCCAGACGTGGTGGCATGTGCCTGTAGTCCCAGCTACTTGGGAGGCTGAGACACGAGAATCGCTTGAACCCAGGAGGCATAGATTGCAGTGAGCCAAGATCTCACCACTGTATTCTAGACTGAGTAGACAGAGCGAGAGACAGACAGAGTAGACTGAGTGACAGAGCGAGGCTCCATCTAAAAAAAAAAAGGGAAAGCACAGATGTGAGAAATGGGAAAACTGTATCCATTAAGCCACTGACCAAGAGAATATTTAACTTGACTAAGTCCATCAGAGCCTGCTCTCTTCTCCTCCCTGGAGGCCAACCCACGTTCTCGGGGGAATGCTGTCTGCCAAGATGGCCCCATCCCATCAAGCCCTGCCTTCCCTCCTGATTCTCCAGAGACAGGAAAATGGCTGCATTGGCCCTGGAAGATACTCAGTTTCTCCTAAGTAGATGACCAGGTGGAAAATACAAAAATGGGAACTGCCAGGGCATATTCAGTTGGAGGCAGGAAAACTGCCTCAGTTCAAAACAATAGGGAGGTCTAGACAGAGATAGAGGGACAAGTGATGGCCAGAGAAGGCGGCTGCTGGCCTGGATGGAGTGTTGCCTCTGGGCTGAGGTAGCTGTTGTAGGAAGTAGGATGTCACAGTTTGATGGCCATCTCAAGGGGGGTTGGCAAATGTGTTTAGCCACGAGGCTCAAGTCAGTCAGGTAATATTGGTCTTGTCACATGTGTGACGAGAATGTGGGTGGCTCTCTTTGCTCACCCCAACCCCGCCCAAAGGAGGAGACTCATTGTAGAGAGAGGGCTTGCCCTCACCTGGAGATCAGGGGCTGGCAGCCATCTTATCTCTGATGGGAGATTTGATGTGGAGTTACCTGCAATGAAGAGTCTGGGTCACTGTATAAAGTGAAAAACTACATCGTTAACTGCCACAAATTTTAAAATTATCTACAAATGGATATGCTTAGAACAAATGGTAAGAATAGGGTCAGGGCGGTGGCACACACCTGGAATCCCAGCACTCCGGGAGGCCGAGGTGGGTGGATCATTTTAGGTCAGGAGTTTGAGACCAGCCTGGCCAACATGGTGAAACCCCGTCTCTACTAAAAATAGAAAAATTAGCCAGGCATGGTGGCGTGCACCTGCAGTTCCAGCTACTTGGGAGCCTGAGGCAGGAGAATTGCTTGAACCTGGGAGGCGGAGGTTGCAGTGAGCTGAGATCTCACCACTGCACTCCAGCCTGGGTGACAGAGGGAGACTCCTTCTCAAAAAACAGGGGAAAAAATGATAAGAATAAAAGGATGATGTTAATGCATATGTGTCAAAAGCAGCTCCTGCCTTTATTAGTGAGAGATTCCTCATTAGATCAAATGAACTTTCTTATCAGTATCCGGAGAAACCTACAAAAGCATCACAAAGATAAAGCTCTAATGTCCAACATAAAGCCTGAGAGAAAAGATGGTCTAGGGCACCTGCTTGGAGGAAGTCTATCCAGAAACAACTGTATTTAGGTTAAACTGCTAAATTCACCAACTAGGGCAGAAAGGCACTGAAACATTCCCTCCAGAACCCCTTTCCATTAAGAGTTCACTCCTGTCACCACATTCTAGGCAGCCCCGATGTTCTCTGGAGGACCGGTGAGGTAAGGTGATGCTCTGTGGACCAAGAGAAAGAAAAAAGTGTTGGTGACAGGAAAGGACAGCTTCCTGCCAGCACCAAGACTAGCGCTGATGTTCTCTTAGAAGCACCAGAGTTTTCTAAGGTGACCCAAATGGAACACAACCCCAGGGAAGGTTGAAGGTCAGAAAAGAAGAGCGTGTCCCTGCTCTTTCCGGATCTCACAACCAGTGAGTTCTCGCAGACATGGCCTCTGTTAGCCTAGGGACATTTCTCTGTGAGCTTTCAGTGGCAGGGAAACCCCAGCCCCAGAGAAGCCTACCCTGCCGCATCCCAGGCTAATCCCTGGATCTGGTTCAGGAGCTGTCTTTCCGCAAGCCCCAAAGCTAGACAAGCAGAGCCCTGCCGGGCCCACGGTGAGCTCTACGGACCTAGGAGCTGCAGGCAGAGTTGGGGGCTCGTTCCTGGGGACAGGCCCACCCCTGAGGTTGTGCATCCAGGCACGACTGCCTGTTGGTAGCTGTTTACCCACAGGGAAAGAGAATCTTCTGTGTTTTTATCTCCACCCCCAGTGGAAGGATATGTTGAGTAGAGTTTTTGCTTTTTGAGGAAAAGTCATGATTTGAAAAGGGGCGCTGATGTATCTATTAAGACTTTGGATGTTGATTATCAAAGGGTCCCTGTTTCCCTGCAAAGATCCTTATCTTCCCAACCACCCAAGAGCACCATTTATTGGTGGCCAGCATGTGCCAAGCACTGCAGGTGCTTGGGAGGGCAAGATAGCTCATAAGACTACGAGCAGACATTTGTTTATTTGCACAGGAATTGTTTACTTTTTTTCTTCTCCTTTTTTTTTTTTTTTTTTTTCGTGAGACAGGGTCTCACTCTGTTGCCCAGGCTGGAGTGCAGTGGTGCAATCTTGGCTTACTGCAACCTCTACCTCCTGGCTTCAAGCGATTCTTGTGCCTCAGTCTCCCGAGTAGCTGCGATTACAGGTGTGCACCACCACGCCCAGCTAATTTCTGTATTTTTTTGTAGAGGCAGGGTTTTACCATGTTGGCCAGGCTGGTCTTGAACTCCTGGCCTCAAGTGATCCTCCCACCTTGGCCTCCCAAAGTGCTGGGATTACAGGTGTGAGCCATTGCGCCCAGCCAGGAATTGTTTACTTTCAATTGTGTACTTGAGGCTCTGTAAATTTATCAGGAAGAGAGACCACATTGCAGTTTTCCGCTTCGTCATGACACGGAACATGGATTACCCCAAATGCATTGATCTGCATGTAGACAGAACCACCTCTCAGGCCTCAAGACTAGCGTCTCCATAGCAAAGGAAGCTTCTCTGAAATGCTAATGAGAGACCCAGAGAAAGAGGCAGGCACACTCCCGGGTACACACAAAGGAGAGGGGTTAGGGGTCAGCTGCATTTGGGATTTTGTCTTTTTTTCCATTACACGGAACAGCCAGTCCCGACAGAGCCCAGGCCCCACAGGACAATGCTGTTCCTGGACCCGGAGCCATGGCCCTGGAATAAGAGCTAGGTCATCAGGGCCTCCTCCTAGGATCCTTCTTAACATAGAAATCACAAACCAGGCCAAAGGCTTAAAAAGCAGAGCCTGGGAGGGGCAGGGACGCCCAAGCCACGCTAGGGCCCGGGAGGACGCCCGCCCTGCCTGCGGGAGAACTCAGGCCGCGCATCCCTGGCTGGACGGGGCCCGAGGTGCGCCACCAGCGGTAGCTGGGCCAGGCCTGCTGCTCGAAGCCCGCGTCTAGAATGTCACCAGAGCTTCCTTTTCTGTGTTCTGGACCCGGTTCAGGGCCCCCGAGGAAGCTGCGGTTTGGGGCGAGCCGATTGCACCGGCAGGGCCGGGCTGAGGCTCCCGGGCCTGACGCGGGCCACGCCCTCCTGGACGCGGACACACCCCCATTTCCCGGGGCCCACAGAACCACGCCTGGCCCTGCAGCCAAACAGCGGGAAGGCAGATTGGTACGAGTAGGTACAAGGTCCTGGAATTCTCGCCCGGTTGCCACACTCTGCACGGAGCATAACTGGGGGGGTTGTGCAACTGCCCGGGAAGCCTGGGCGCGCAGCGAGGGCTCTCTCCAAGTCCCCATCACAGGCCTCCGGGGAGCCTCGGGACAGAGCCTGACGCCACCTTCGGGTGGCACCGATGGCCTCGCTCTGGCAGAGTAGTAGTGTGGCTCTGCCGAGAACTGGGGAGCCCGGGTCCCTGCAGGGCCAAGGAGAGGGAGGGCTGGCGGAAGGGGCCACGCCCACAGCCCCAGGTGGCAGCAGCGGCGGTGGCGGCCCTGACTGGCAGAGCCTAACGAGAACAGGGCCTATCCCCAAGGGGCCCCGGGCTGGACGCAGACCAGATCCCCCGGGATTGGGCTGGGAGGCGCCCGCCGGAGGCGGGAGGCTGATAGTCCCTTTCCTATCCTGTGGGTCTATTGTGGGCCCGCAGAGCCCCCATGGGTGGGTCCATCCCCGGGCCCAGTGAGTCACTTCCCCAGGCCCCCGAGGCCTTCGTGGAAGGTGCCTCCCTTTCCGGCAAAGCATCCTTTGTTCTCCTGCTGGCTTTGCTTCCCAACCCTCTGAGTTGCAACCCTCTGGGTTTTAGGGACGCCAAGCTCCGAGGCTCACAGAGGTGGGCATGGGTGCCACCTGGAGAGTGGGCTCACCCCGCAGAAGGCTGCAGCTGCTTTCTTGCTTCCTCAGTTCCCTGCCCTCTCAAGGCCCAGGCTCTCCCACCTCCCCAGATATCTGGGGAAACCGCCACTGCCCTGCATAGGTTGTGGTGTGCAGCCTCTGGACTGCAGATCCTGGACGCGCATCAGGAGGGAGGGAGGTTTGGATGCTCTCACCCTGGCCAGCACTGCCCTGAGGCTTCTCTTGCATCAGGGAGAGGCTTCCAGCACCACCACTGGCACTCCTCCTTCCCCCTCTCTTTAGCCTCCCCCAGTTCCCATGTCCAGGTGGAGGAACCCATGTAGAAGCCCAGCCCAGGCAGGGAATTCATCAAAGCACCTTCCCACACAGCCTCTAGTTTGTCTCCTCTCCACTTCCACCTTCCAGCCCCAGCCTGGCTGGCCACGTGGGGGGCTCCTGTGCCAAGCAGTGCCCAGTTGCCGGGTGAGTGAGCAGCCCTGCACAGAAGGCAGCTGACTACCATACACATTACATGTATGGAGAGCACCAGCCTTGCAGCCTGGCAAGGCTCTTGCTTTGAATAAATAGAGGACTAATTATTTTATTTATTTATTTAGAGACAGAGTCTGGCTCTGCCACCCAGGCTGGAGTGCATTGGTGTGATCTTGGCTCACTGCAACCTGTGCCTCCCAGGTTCAAGTGATTCTCCTGCCTCAGCCTCCAGAGTAGCTGGGATTACAGGCGCCCGCCACCACGCCTAGCTAATTTTTGTGTTTTTAGTATATGTGCTGCTGAAGTGAGCATGAATTTTTGTGTTTTTAGTACCGACGGGGTTTCACCACCATGCCCAGCTAAATTTTGCTATGTTGCCCAGGCTGGTCTTAAACTCCTGACCTCAAGTGATCCACCCTCCTTGGCTTCCCAAAGTGCTGAGGTTACAGGTGTGAACCACTGCACCCGGCCAGAAGGCTAATTTCAAAACAGAAAGAAAAGCACCCCTGTTATGCACAGATTCTCAAATTGTATTTACAATAGTCATAGAAAGGAAGGGGATCCTTTAGTGTCCTAAAACCATGAGAGATGAAATCGATTATGGAACATCAGTTGAAGAGATACATTTATCCTTCCACAAATACCTACTGAGTGTCTACAATCGGCCTGGTTACTGGAGTCATGAGTGTCCCATGCATCACCAGCTCTCCAAACCCTGACAACTAACACCACCCATTTCCCACCTCCCCCAGGAAGAAACAATATTTAATAGTTTCATTTACCCAGAAAAAGAAGGTGCAAGCTGTCTCCCTAAGGAAGAGCCAAAAAGCAGCCTCAACTGGCTCCAGAGCCTGTGCTCCTGGATTAAAAGCAGAGATTAGTATATTGGTTTCCTCTTGTGGCTATGGCAAGTTACCACAAATGTGGCTTAGAACAATACTTTTTTTTTTTTTTTTCTTTTTGTAGAGACAGGGTCTTCTTGTGTTGCCCAGGCTGGTCTCGAACTCCTGGACTCAAGCGATCCTCCCACCTCGGCCTCCCAAAGTGCTGGGATAACAGGTGTGAGCCACCATGCCTAGTCCAACACTGATTTTAAGATGATACGTTTTCATCGTACAGTTCTAAATGTCAGAAGTCTGACATGGGTCACACTAGGTTAAAATCAAGCTGTCAACAGAGCTGCGTTCCTTTCTGGAGCTCCAGGGGAGAATCTGTTTCCTTGTCCTTTCCAGCATCTAGAGGCTACCTGCATTCCATAGGCTGTGGTCCCTTCCTTCATCTCCAAAACCAGCAGTGCAGCATCTTTAGATCCCCTCACCCTTGTTTTTCTGGACTCTAGTGATTCCATTGCTCACCCTCCACCCTGCAGATAATCTCCCTATTTTTAAGGTCTACTCATTCACCTTAATTCCATCAGCAATCTTAATTCCCCTTTGCCACATAACCCAAGATACTCAGGTTTAGGATGTGGATATATTTGGTGGCATTATTCTGCCTACCACATCTAGGTAGCAACTTTATCTACTCAAACAATTGTTATTGAACACACACCCTCTTTCGGGCACTAGGATATAGTAGTGAATGAATACAGAACAGCCCCAGTCTTGTGGAGCTTACACTCCAGCGAAGAGAGATGGACAAGAAACAAAAATAAGGCCAGGTGCGGTGGGTCACACCTGTAATCCCAGCACTTTGGGAGGTCCAGGTGGGACAATTGCTTGAGCCCAGGAGTTTGAGACCAGTGTGGGCAACATAGGGAAATCTCATCTCTCCAAAAAAAAAAAAAAAAATTAGCCAGGTGTGGTGGCATGCACCTGTGGTCTCAGCGAATCCAGAGGCTGAGGTGGGAGGATTGCTTGAGCCTGTTGAAGTCAACCCACCATTGCACTCCAGCCTGGGTGACAGAGCAAGACTCTGTCTCAAAAAAGAAAAACAAAAAATAAAAAACAAAAACCCAATAACAAAAATAAGTAAAATGTGTCATAGGTTAAATAGTGCCAAAAATAAAGCAAGGAAGGGGAATAGGAGTGTGTGTGTTGCTATTTTGGACAGTGTGCTGGACATCTCCCATTTACCCCGCCCCCTGCCCTGGGCCTGGAAGCTGACATTGTAAACAGTGTGAAGGGGCTCCCTTATCCTCTGGCTTCCTGTTGGGCATAGCTGATTGGAAGCATCTTCAGGAGACTGGAGGACAGAAGGCAAGTCAGCCTCTCTCATCACTCCACTAAAGACCTCAGCCCTGGGCCAGGCCCAGTGGCTTATTGCCTGTAATCCCAGCACCTTGGGAGGCCAAGGTGGGAGGATTGCTTGAGTCTAGAAGTTGGAGATCAAAATGGACAATACAGTAAGAACCTGTCTCTATAAAAAAATAAATAAATAATTTTTTTATGGTTATGGTGACATACACCTGTAGTCCCAGATACTCAGAAAGCTGAGGCAGGAGGATCCCTTGAGCCCAGGAATTTGGTGCTGCAGTGAGCTATGATCATGCCACTGCATGCCCACTGCCTGGGCAACAGAGCAAGACTCTGGTTCTAAAAAAAAAAAAAAAAAAAAAAAAGAATCTAAATAAAATAAATAAATAACAAAGACTTCAGCCCCTGCCAAAGGCTTTTCTCACATCTCACACAGCCCACCTGGCTCTGAGAATACCTCTCCATTCTCCCCTTCCAGCCTAGGGATGGTAACGATGGTTGGCTATACTACCCCGGGAAGGACTCATTACACCTGATTTCTCTATACCCTGCCCTCACCTTTGTAAATACAGGTTGAGTATCCCTCATCCGGAAATGCTTGGGACCAGAAATGTTTTGGATTTTGCTTTTTTACAATGTTGGAATATTTGCTTATATGTAATGAGATTTCTTGGGAATAGGACCCAAGTCTGAACACAAAATTTATCTCTTTTATATACATCTTATACACATAGCTGGAAGGTAATTGTATAGAATAGTCTAAATAATTTTGTGCATGAAACAAAGTTTGTGCACATGGAGCAGCAGAAAGCAAAGGTGTCACTATGTCAGCCACCTGGGTGGACAATCTGTGGTGGGTTGGCATCAACACCATTCCTTTTTTTTTTTTTTAGACTAAGTCTCACTCTGTCACCCAGGCTGGAGTGCAGTGGCGCCATCTTGGCTCACTGCAGCCTCCACCTCCCGGGTTCAAGCGATTCTCCTGCCTCAGCCTCCCGAGTAGCTGGGATTACAGGCTGTGCCACCATACCCAGCTAATTTTTGTATTTTTAGTAGAGACAGGGTTTCACCATATTGGCCAAGTTGGTCTTGAACTCCTGGCCTCAAGTGATCCACCCGCCTCAGCCTCCCAAAGTGCTGGGATTACAGGTGTGAGACACCGTGCCCGGCCATTCCTGACTGAATTTATATGCTGCCAATAAGTAATCCGTTTCTTGCACCTATTTACACATAAGTACTTAACAGTAAAAAATTTGGTATATCATTCGTAAAATGAAAAAAAATAATGTATTTAGTGTACCTAAGTAGCATGGTAGCATCACAGGAATACTGCATCAGTGGTTAAACAGCAGAGACAAACAATGGCAAAGCTTTCAGTCTCTTACCTCCGATGCTGCGTTTTGATTCAAAGGTTACTATATTTGCATTCAGCAGGAATGGGGTAAAGAAAAACAAAGATGAAATATAGATTAATTTTACAAAAGTAAATTTTAAAAGGTTACTATACATTGTATTTTTTTAATCTTTATTATTATTATTATTTTGAGACTGGGTTTTGCTCTTGTTGCCCAGGCTGGAGTGCAATGGCGCAATTTCGGCTCACTGCAACCTCCGCCTCCCGGGTTCAAGTGATTCTCCTGCCTCAGCCTCCAGAGTAGCTGGGATTACAGGCACACACCACCACGCTTGGCTAATTATTACATTTTTAGTAGAGACAGGGACTCACCATGTTGGCCAGGCTGGTCTCGAACTCCCGACCTAAGGTGATCCACCCACCTCAGCCTCCCAAAGTGCTGGGATTACAGATGTGAGCCACTGTGCCCAGCCATATACATATGCATGGTGCATATATATATATGCATATATAGCAACTATACATGGTGGTCATTCCAACACCACATTCTTCTGTAAAATGTTTCATACTTGGATCTCTCTCCAGTTTCTCCAACAGCTTGGCTTTCTGTGCTACAGATATACATAAACGCTCCTTTTTTTCTTATCGCTGTTACCCTGACGGGTGTCTGCAGGGTTTTTTGAACTTTTTAACCATATCTTTATACTACAGAGCAGAGAATGAGCAAAAGAACACAGTGAGTAATGCAAGTAGGTCTTGGCCCCACGTGAGACGTTGTGGGGAACCTGCCGTTGGCGCGTCCAGCCTGAACACGTGCTCTTTTATTACACTTTGTGGGTGTGCTTGTGTGGGGATCTGGGTGAGTGTGGAAAAGACATATTGCCACTAATGGGAGCTAGGGAGTCTTTTATTCCTTGGAGACACTGAATAAACTGTGTGTTGTGTGCTCATGTTTTGGCTTCAAACCATTACATGAAGTCACCTGTGGAATTTCCTACTTGCGACATCAGGGTGGCACCCAAAAAGTTTCAGATTTTGAAGCATTTGGGATTTCAGATTTTCAGTTTAGGGATGCTCAGCCGATAGTACTTTATTAATTGGCGAGTGCTGTCTGTTTTTACCAAGAAGGCGTTGCTGAGCCATATGTAAAATTTAAATAAAGCCCCAAAGAAGGGCCGGGCGCGGTGGCTCAAGCCTGTAATCCCAGCACTTTGGGAGGCCGAGACGGGTGGATCACGAGGTCAGGAGATCGAAACCATCCTGGCTAACACGGTGAAACCCCGTCTCTACTAAAAAAAAATACAAAAAAACTAGCCGGGCGAGGTGGCAGGCGCCTGTAGTCCCAGTTACTCCCGAGGCTGAGGCAGGAGAATGGCGTAAACCCGGGAGGCGGAGCTTGCAGTGAGCTGAGATCAGGCCACTGCACTCTAGCCTGGGCGACAGAGCGAGACTCCGTCTCAAAAAAAAAGCCCCAAAGAAGGTAAGGCAGGAGACTGGGCGGGATGACTCACGCCTGTAATCCAGCACTTTGGGAGGCCGAGGCAAGTAAATCACCTGAGGTCAGAAGTTTGAGACCAGCCTGAACAATATGGTGAAAACCCATCTCTACTAAAAATACAAAAATTAGCTGGGTGTGGTGGCCTGTGCCTGTAGTCCCAGCTACTCGGGAGGCTGAGACGGGAGAATTGCTTGAACCTGTGAGGCGGAGGTTGCAGTCAGCCGAGATGGCACCACTGCACTCCAGCCTGGGCGACAGAGCGAGAGTCCATCGCAAAACAAAACAAAACAAAACAAAATTCAAAAATTAGCCAGGCATGGTGGCCTGCACCTGCAGTCCCAGTTGCTCAGGAGGCTGAGGCAGGAGAATCATTTGAGCCCCAGAGGTGGAGGTTGCAGTGAGCCGAGATGGCGTCACTGCACTCCAGCCTGGGTGACTAGGCTGGAGTGAGACTCTATCCCTGCCCCCGGCAAAAAAGAAGGTAAGGCGGGAGACATGTAGATTCCTGGCAGAAGAGCATTTGGGGCAGAGGGGCTGCAAGTTCAAAGGCCTTGAGGTAGGAGTGTGCAGGATGTGTCTGAGAAACAGCAAGAAGGAGGTTATGTGGCTGGAGTATGTCAGGGGCTGGGGAGTTGCAGAAGGTGAGGTCGCAGGGGTGCCTGGGGTAGGAGGGAAGTCAGATCATGCAGAGTCTTTGAAAAAGCTGCTACCAGTACGCCACCCATTTCCCCTCAGCACTTGCCTTCAGGTGCACACAGACCCTGTGGTTTGCTCCTATAGCTCTCCGCCTGAGGGTCTTTGTTGGCCAGGAGTGCAACAGCTCCTCATGCGTGGGGCAGGTCAGGAAGTTAATGCTCCCTTAGCTCTCTACTGTTGTGGAGATGGCGAATAAACACCCAGGTGTCTTGCCTTTTGCGTCTGACAATGGGGAGGTCTGCTCTAGCCTCTCTCAGGGGTCTCCAGTGGGGCTGGAGTGCAATGGCACGATCTTGACTCACTGCAAACCCTGCTTCCCAGGTGTAAATGATTCTCCTGCCTCAACCTCCCAGGTAGCTGTGATTTGTGATTACAGGCATGTGCCACCATGTCTGGCTAATTTTTGTATTTTTAATAAAGACGGGGTTTCACCACATTGGCCAGGCTGGTCTCAAACTCCTAACCTCAGGTGATCCATCTGCCTCCGCCTCCCAAAGTGCTGGGATTAGAGGCGTCAGCCACCACTCCCGGCCTCATTTGTTATTTTTTAAGAGCCAGGGTCTTGCTCTGTTGCCCAGGCTGGGATGCAATGGTAGATCATAGCACACCATAAAGCTGAACTACTGGCCTCAAGCAATCCTCCCACCTGTTTCCCTAGTAGCTAGAACTGCAGGCACATGCCACAGCGCCTGGCTAATTTTTTATATTTATTTATTTATTTATTTATTGAGACCTAGTCTTGCTCTGTTGCCCAGGCTGGAGTACAGTGGCGCGATCTTGGCTCACTGCAACCTCCACCTCCCGGGTTCAAATGATTCTCATGTCTCAGCTTCTCAAGTAGCTGGGATTACAGATGTGCACCACCACATCCAGCTAATTTTTGTATTTTTAGTAGAGACGGGGTTTTGCCATTTCTATTCATTGACCAGGCTGGTCTCAAACTCCTGACCTCAAGTGATTCGTCTGCCTCAGCCTCCCAAAGTGCTGGGATTATAGGTGTGAGCCACTATGCCCAGCCAATTTTTAGTTTTGTACAGGTAGAGGGGCCTTTCTGTGTCGCCCAGGCTGTGCTCAAACTCCTGGCCTCAAGTGATCCTTCCACTTCAGCCTCCCAAAGTGCTGGGATTACAGGCATGAGCTGCCGTGCCCTGACAAGTAGCTCCCTTATTAGCCTTCCCTCTCTTGGCTTCCTTCCTTGCCCTGTCTTACTTCCCTATCTCTCTTCCTATATACCAGGAATCACCTCCCAGTGAATACTGTGTTCAAGGTCTTGTCTCGGCGTCGACTTCCAGAGCATCCCAATCTAAGACACTGCAGTGAGCCATGACTGGGACTTGGGCTTCTATTTTTATTTTTATTTTGAGACAGAGTCTTGCTCTGTCTCCCAGACTGGAGTGCAGTGGTGCGATCTCAGCTCACCACAACCTCTGCCTCCCGGGTTAAATTGATTCTCCTGCCTCAGCCTCCCAAGTAGCTGAGACTACAGGCATGTGCCACCATGCCTGGCTAATTTTTTGTATTTTTAGTAGAGACGGGGTTTCACCATGTTAGCCAGGATGGTCTCGAACTCCTGGCCTCCCAAATTGCTGGGATTATAGGTGTGAGCCACTGCGCCTGACTGGGACTTGGGCTTTTCCTGAGTGTGAGAGCAGTGGCCACTGCCCAGTGGTGAGCAGAGGAGGGACATAGACTGAAGGGGGATGGGGAGGAGCAGGGAAACCAGTTGGATGTGACCGTGATCCTTCAGAGCGAACTGAAGGTGGCCTGGAGCAGGGTGAGAGATGTGGGGGTAGGGAGAGGCAGTTTCATCCTGGGTACACTTGGAAGGAGGAGCAACACGACTTGATGCCTGCTTAGATATGAAATGTGGGAGGCAGTAAGGTGTCTAGGGTGGCTACAAGGGCTTGGGCCCAAACAAAGGAAAGATGGAGTTGCCTTTTGCTGGGATGAGAAGATTGACATTGCTGGGATGAGAAGATTGACGGTGTTGGGCTCACGGAGCGGGCTTTTGAGAGGCCTGTTAAGCACAGGACTGGCAAAGCTGGGCTGGGAGACAGTCAGGTACTCCAGAACTTAGGAGGGAGTCCAGGCTGCAGGTGTACGTTCGAGGGTCCTCACGAGTTAGACAGCGTTCAAAGCCAAGACTGGATAAGGTCTCCAAGGCAGTAAGTGTCAAAAGAAGAGAAGAGACTGGCCAGGCACGGTGGCTCACGCCTGTAATCCCAGCACCTTGGGAGGATGAATCTCGATCTCCTGACCTCGCGATCTGCCCGCCTCGGCCTCCCAGAGTGCTGGGATTACAGGC
>NW_012111697.1:1912840-1914273 GCF_000951035.1 Colobus angolensis palliatus
CCTCGCGATCTGCCCGCCTCGGCCTCCCAGAGTGCTGGGATTACAGGCGTGAGCCACCGCGCCCAGCCAATAAATTATTTTTAATTAATTTTGTTGTATTTTGAAACAATCACAAATTTACCAAAAAAATTGCAAAGACAGTACAAAACTGTTTGGTTTTACCATGAACAAAAGTATTTATTTAGAATGAGAAAAGTCAAAACATATTACAAATTTAAAATACCACAAAATGGCCAGGTATGGTGGCTCATGCCTGTAATCCCAGCACTTTGGGAGGCCAAGGCAGGAGGATTTCTTGAGCCCAGGAGTTCGAGACCAGCCTGGGCAACATAGCAAAATTTAGCTGGGCATGGTGGTGCATGCCTGTAGTCCCAGCTGTTCTGGAGGCCGAGTAGGGAAGATCCCTTGACCCCAGAAGTTCCAGGCTGCAGTGAGCTGTTGATCATGCCACTGCACTCTAGCCTGGGTGACATAGTAGGACTCTGTCTCTAAAAAAAAATAAAATAAAAATAAAATACTATGAACATCACAAAATTCAGAACAATACCATATTAGTATTTCATTTCTATATTATTAATCAACTGGCTGATGTAACATTCTTCCTACATAATTTGGCTATCTACCCTGATCACTTCTTCAAATAGCTACAATAATACATGTTTTTATTGAGAGAACAGAAAAGCAATTTTGCATTTCCTCTAGAGTGGTTGATCCAAAATTGTGATTTTTAAATTATTAATATTGGAGGAAGCAAAACTTTTTTTTTTTTTTTTTTTTTTTGAGACGGAGTCTCACTCACCCAAGCTGGTCTTGAATTCCTGGGCTCAAGCAAGCCGCCTGCCTTGGCCTCCTAAAGTGCTAAGACTACAGGCATGAGCCACTGCACCCAGCCCAATACTATTTTTTGATGAACCATTTCATATTGTTGCGGACATGATGCCCCTTCACGCCCAAAATACCATGTGTTTTCTATAAACAAGGATATTCCCCTCCATAACCACAAACAGTCATCAATACCAGGAAGTCACACAGCTGCATTACTAATATCTGCTCTTCCAACCCACACAGGTTTTACCAGTTGTCCTGGTAGCATCCTTCGTAGCGAAGCATCCAGCCCAGGATCAACACATTTAGTGGTCACATCTCTTCAGTTCCTCCATCTTTCCCTGACTTTCATGACCTTGACACTTTTGATTATCACAAGTCACTTATTTTGTAGAATGTCCCTCAATTTGGGCTGGGCTGGTATGTTCTAATGATAAAGTCATCTTATGTGACCCAGCAATTCCATTCTTAGATACATACAAAATAACTGAAAACAGGTGCTGAAACAATTTTTTTTTCTTTTTGAGACCAAGTCTCACTCTGTCTCCCAGGCTGGAGTGCAGTGGCACAATCTCGGCTCACTGCAACCTCCACCTCCCGGGTTCAAG
>NW_012111697.1:1915213-1927149 GCF_000951035.1 Colobus angolensis palliatus
TTAGCCAGGATGGTCTCGATCTCCTGACCTTGTGATCCACCCGCCTCGGCCTCCCAAAGTGCTGGGATTACAGGCTTGAGCCACCGCGCCCGGCCAAGAGCAGTTCTTGTTTGTCCCTGAGTATTGGCTTTTGGTCCCCGTTAGCCCATGGAATGGTCCAAAAAGACCGTCACAATCTCCCTTGGAAACCAGGGAGCACCCCACGCTCTTGATATTGCAAAGCCTGCCTCCCACAGACCCTGGCTGCTCCTTCTGTCCCCAACACCCATGTGACCCTGTGTGGTGTGTGGTGCTCTCCATCCCCAGGCCATGAGTATATGTAACTAACTATGGATGTCATCTGTCCAGTCTCACCAGTTGTATATTTGACTATCCCCACAATCCCAGGGCAGGAATTCCTCCCCCGCCCCAAGGGAGTGAAGAGGAGGCAATTAAAACATTCCCCTCTAAATAGAACTAAATATCCTGGGAATTATTTAACAGCCATAAAAATGACTTAAAGCTGCAAAGAGAAAGGTGAGCTAGCTACGGAAAAATAATGTAGTGAGTTCCCTGAAACTTTTTTTTTTCTTTTTATTTCTTTGAGACAGGGTCTCACCCTGTCACTCAGGCAGGAGTGCAGTGGTGTGATCTCGGCTCCCCGCAACCTCCACCTCCTGGGCTCAAGTGATTCTCCTGCCTCAGCCTCCCGAGTAGCTGGGATTACAGGCACACACCACCATACCTGGCTAATTTATTTTTATTTTTAGTAGAGATGGGGTTTCACCTTGTTGGCCAGGCTGGTCTCGAACTCCTGACCTTAAGTGATCCACCTGCTTCGGCCTCTCAATGTACTGAGATTACAGGCATGAGCCACCATGCTTGGCTGTGTCTTCTTTTTTTTTTATCTTCCATATACCCTAGACCAGGTGCTGAAGATTCCCACAACCTAGAAATTCCATTAAGCACTTAAAAAAAAAAAAGATAAGAAAATCTTGCTCTCTCTGGACAAATGGACAAAGAACAACATAAGGAAAACCCAAAAGACGCCTAGTGGGGAGTCCCCATGCCCCCTCCACAACAGAAGCACTGGCAGGCAGTCTCACCTGACCCACCTGTAATCACAACCTGCGGAGGCAGCGTCAGCTCACCCCTGTGTCTATCTGCCCTCCATGCACTGGCAGAAGAAGACCCAGGCCCTCTAAACCATTTAGCAGAAGAATGTAGCTCACAAACACCAAACAGCTCAGGGAAGTGCCTTCTGCCTTAACTGATGACATCAACAGAGATGGGGCAGGGCTAGAAGTAGCCCTAGCAATGCTAGAAGAATCAAGCAGTTCCAAATCACATTGAAAGTGTTCTGATGGGCCGGGCGTGGTGGCTCACATCTGTAATCCTAGCACTTTGGGAGGCTGAGGTGGGTGGATCACCTGAGGTTGGGGGTTCGAGACCAGCCTGACCAACATGGAGAAATCCCGTCTCTACTAAAAATACAAAATTAGCCGGGCATGGTGCGGCATGACTGTAATCCCAGCTACTTGGGAGGCTGAGGCAGGAGAATCGCTTGAACCTGGGAGGCAAAGTTATAGTGAGCTGAGACTGTGCCATTGCACTCTAGGCTGGGCAACAAGAGTGAAACTCCATCTCAAAACAACAACAATAACAACGACGACAACAAACCAGGAAGAAAGTGTTCTGATGACCAAACTGTCCCTGGAACTAATGCCTACAAATGTATGTCAGAACCTATATACTAAAACTAAATAGACTGACTGCCTGCTAAAACACATTAAAAAAACATTTTTTTTAAAGAGGCAGTCTTTTGTTCTGTCACCAGACTGCAGTTCAGTGGTGCAATCACAGCTCACTGCAGCCTCAATCCTCTGGGCTCAAGTAATCCTCCTGCCTCAGCCTCTCAAGTAGCTGAGACCACAGGTGCACACCACCATGCTTGGCTAATTTTTATCATATTATTATTTGTAGAGACAGGGTCTTGCTATGTTGCCCAGGCTGGTCTCAAACTCCTGGGCTCAAGCGATCCTCCCACCTCAGCCTCCCAAAGTGCTGGGATTGTAAGTGTGAGACAACATACACAGCCCTAAAACAGATTTAAATAGGATCAAGAGTGTGTTAACATAATATCCAGTGTCCAGAATACACTTGCAAAACACTCATCATACCAAAGAACCACCATTTGAATGAGAAAAGACAGACTGTCTCCGAAACCTAATAAATCAGATGTTGGAATTACCTGACAAGAATTTTAAAGCAGCCTCATAAAAATGCCTCAACAAACACTTATACATTCTCTTGAAATAAATGAAAAAAAAAAAAAGTTTAAAACTCTCAGCAAAGAAAGAGCAGTAATTTAAATAAAAAACCCAATGGATATTATAAAACTGAAAAATACAATAACTGAAATTTGAAAAAATGTATTAGATGGACTCAATAGTATAAAGGAGATGACACAAGATAGGAACGATAAACTTGCAACAGATCAATAGGATGTACTCCATCTAAACAACAGAAAGAAAACAGACTGAGAAAAAGGAGAAAGAGCTTCGGTGTTCTGTGGAGCAGTAACAAAAGATATCATGCTTTTATATACAATCAGAATCCCAGAATGAGAAAAGAGAGTGTGGACTAAAAAAGTATTTAAAGAAATATGAGAAGAAATCCACCCCAAGATATATCATAATCAAATTCTGAAAACTAAAAACCAAGACAAAAATCTTAAAAATAGCCAGGCAAACAATGTGTTCCCGATAAATGCAGAGCAATTCAAATGATAATGAATTTCCCACTGGAAACCATGGAGGCCAGAAGGAAGTGGCCCAACGGGTTTTTTGTTTTGTTTTGTTTTGTTTTTGAGACAGGGTCTCACTTTGTCACCCAGGCTGGAGTGCAGTTGTGTGATCTTGCTTACTGCAACCTCTGCCTTCTGGGGTCAAGTGATCCTCCTACCTCAACCTCCCAAGTAGCTGGGACTACAGGTGCATGCCACCAGGCTTTGCTAATTTTTTAAGGTTTTTATAGAGACAGAATCTCACAATATTGCCCAGGCTGGTCTCGAACTCCTGGGCTCAGGCGATCCTCCTGCCTTGGTCTCCCAAAGTGCTGGGATTACAGGCATGAGCCACTGTGCCTGGACAGCCCAACATTTTTTAACTGTTGAAAGAAAAGAACCTCCCACTGCAAATCCTCTATCCAATGAAACCATCCTTCAGGAATAAAGGGAAAATAAAGTCATTCGCACACAAAGGAAAACTAAGAGAATTGTTAGTGGATCTATCCTTAGAGGAATCTCTCCAGACAGAAAGAAAATGGTAACAGAAGGAGGTTGGAGCATTTAAGTCTTATGTTAGAAAAAAGGAAAAGTCTCAAATCAATCATTTAAACTTCCTTCTCAATAACCTAGAAAAAGAAGAGCAAATTAATCCCGAAGCAAGCAGAAGGAAGGAAACAATAAATACAAGAGCAGAAATCAACAAAATTAAAAAAAGAAAGCAACAGAGAAAATTAAACCAAAATCTGGCTCTTCATAAAGATCAACAAAATATATAAAACTCTAGCAAGACTGACAAAGAGAAAAATGGAGAAGACACACATCATCAGTATCAAGAATGAAACAGATGATATTGCAATCGATCCTACAGCCATTAAATGGATACTAATGGGATACTATAAATAACTTCACACTCATAAATTCAACAACTTAGAAGAAATAAGGTTATTCCTCAAAAACCATAAAACTGGGCCAAGATGAAATAGATAACCTGAATTTTTCCATAACTGTTAAAGAAATTGAATTTGTAATTATAAAACTCCTGAAAAAGGAACCTCTACGGCCAGAATGTTTCATTAGAGACTTGTGCCAAACATTCAAAAATTAATGTTTTAAAAGATTCATAAACATCAATTTTGCACAATGTCTTTCAGAAAGCAGAAGAGGAGTGAACAATTTCAAACTCATTTTATTGAGGCCAGTATTACCCTGATACCAAATTTTGACAAAAAAGAAAACTACAAAGCTGGGCATGGTGGCTCACACCTGTAATCCCCACTGTGGGAGGCCGAGGTGGACAGATCACCTGAGGTCGGGAGTTTGAGACCAGCCTGGCCAACATGGTGAAAACCTGTCTCTACAAAAAATACAGAAATCAGCCAGGCGTGGTGCCTTGCGCCTGTAACCCCGGCTACTTGGAAGGCTGAGGCAGGAGAATTGCTTGAGCCCAGGAGGCAGAGGTTATAGTGAGCCGAGATCACACCGCTGCACTCCAGCCTGGGCAACAGAGCGAGACTCTGTCTCAAAAGAAAAGAAAAAAGAAAACTACAGACTGACATGTCTTATGAACTTAGAGACATTCTTGACAAAATTTTAGCAATTGAATTCAACGAGGTATGAAAAGAATAATACACAATAACCAAGTGGAGTTTCTTACAGGTATGCAAGGTTGGTTCACTATTCAAAAATCAATTAATGTCATCCACCAGATTAACAGGCTAAAGAAGAAAAATCATATTATGTCAATTGATGCATTTGACAAAGCATTTGAAAAATCAGCACCCATTCGTAATAACAACTCTTGGTACGCTAGGAATTGAAGGGGATGTCTTCAACCTCATAAAGGGCATCTACAAAAAGTCTAAAGCTTATGTCATACTTCATAGCAAAATACTGCATGGTTTCCCCTATGGTCAGAAACAAGATAAGAATGTTCACTCTTATCATTCTGATTGAACATAATATTGGAAGTTCTAGCCACTGCAATAAGGCAAGGAAAAGAAAGAAGAAGGATACAAGTTGGAATGGAAAAAAATAAAACTGTCTCTATTTGCAGATGACATGTTGTCTACAAGAAGAATCCCAAGGAATCTATAAAAATCTCCTAGAACTAATTAAAAAGCTCAGTGAGTTCAGTAAGGTTATAGGACACAAGATTAACATACAAAATCAATTGCATTTCTATATACTGACAGCAAACAAGTCGAAATCAAAATAAAAAACACAATACCACGTAAAACTGCTCCAAAGAAAATAAAATCCTTAGCTATAAACCTAATAAAACATGTACAGAATCTGTATGACGAAAATTACAACATGGTAATGAAAGAAATCAAAGAAAACCTAAATAGTTGGAGAGACATACTAAGTTCATGGATTGAAAGACTTAACATAGTAAAAATGTCAAGTCTCTCTAAATGATCTATAGGTTTAATACAATTCTTACCAAATTCTCAGCAAGAATTTTGTAGATATAAACAAGCTTATGCTAAAATTTAGGCTGGGCATGGTGGCTCAAGCCTGTAATTCCAGCACTTTGGGAGGCCGAGGCAGGCAGATCACTTGAAGTCAGGAGTTTGAGACCAGCCAGGCCAACATGGTGAAACCCCGTCTTTACTAAAAATACATAAATTAGCCGGGCATGGTGGCAGGTGCCTGTAGCCCCTGGGAGGCTGAGGCAGGAGAATTGCTTGAACCCAGGAAGTGGAGGTTGCAGTAAGCCAAGATCGCACCACTGCACTGCAGCCTGGACGTCGCAGCGAGACTTTGTCTCAAAAATAAATCAATAAATAAAATAAAATAATAAAATTTATAGGAAAAGACACAAGACCTAGCTTGACCAAAACAATTTTGAAAAAAAAAAAAAGAATATAATGGGAGGAAACATTCTACTGGTGTTAAGATTTTAAGATTTTACTACATAGCTACAGTGAGTAAGACAATGTGGTACTGCCTAGGGATAGACAGATGGATCAATGGAACAAAATAGGGAATACAGAGGTAGATTCACATAAAGATGCCTGACTAACCGTTGACAAAGAAGCAAAAGGAATTTAATGGAGGAGAAATAGACTTTTCACTAAATCTGCTGGAGCAATTGGACATTCATAGGCAGAAAAGTGAACTTAAACTTGTCTCACACCTCATACAAAAATTAACTAAAATGGATCATGGACTAAAATGTAAAATGTAAACTTATCAAACATCTAGGAGAAAATATAAGAGGAGGCAGAGCACAGTGGTTCACACCTGTAATCCCAGCACTTTGGGAGGCTGAGGCGGGCGGATCACTTGAGGTTAGGAATTCAAGACCAGCCTGGCAACATGGAAAGCCCGTCTCTACTAAAAATGCAAAAAATTAGCTAGGCATGGTGGCAGGTGCCTATAATCCCAGCTACTTGGGAGGCTGAGGCAGGAGAATTGCCTGGACCTGGGAGGCAGAGGTTGCAGTGAGCCGAGATCATGCCACTGCACTCCAGCCTGGGTAACAGAGGGAGACTCTGTTTCAAAATATATATACACACACACACACATATATACATACATGTATGTGTGTATATATATGTATATATATATATGGAGATGTTCAGAATCTAAGACTGAGTATTATCTATAAAAACATGATCCATAAAAGGAAAATCTGATAAACCAGACCTTATTAACATTAAAATGAAAAACTTTTGCTTTGCATAAGGCTCAGGATGAAGAGGCAAAATAGATACTATTTGCAAATCACATATATGACCAAGGACTAGTATCTAGACTGTAAAAATCCCCTCAGAATTCAATAGTAAAAAATGAAACAAAACAAAACTCTCCAACAATCCAAATTAGAAAATAGGCATAAAATCTGCACAGACATTTTGCTGAAGTGGGTATACAGATGGCAAATAAAGATGCTCAACATCATTAGCTGGTAGAGAAATGCAAATTAAAACTTATCGAGATACTACAGCACACCTATCAGAATGGCTAAAATTAAAAAGTAGTGATAACACGAAATGCTGGTGGGTGTGTAGAAAAACTGGATCACTTACACACTGCTGATGGGAGCACGTAAAATCGTTCCGCCACTCTGGAAAAGAGTTTGGTAGTTCCTTTGAAAACTAAAAGTGAACTTATCATACGACCCAGCAATTATACTCTTGGGCATTTTTTTTTCCAGATAAATGAAAACCTTATTTTTATGTAGAAGCGTGTACATAAATGTTCATAGACGCTTTATTCATAATAGCTCCAACTTGAAAACTACCCAAATATCCTTCAGTGGGTGATGGTTAAACAAACTGTGATACATTCATACCATGGAGTGCTACTGGCAATAAAAAGGAATGATCTACTGATACACACAACAACCTGAATGAACCTGCAGAAAATTATGTTGAAAAAAGCCAGTCTCAAAAGAATAATACTGTATGAATCTGCTTGTATAACATTTGTAAAATAATATAATTATAGAGATTGAGAATAGATTCGTCGTTGCCAGGGGTTAGGGTTAAGGGAGGATGGAGAAGAAGGAGTGGGTATTTGTATAAAAGAGCAACACTACGAATCTTGTGATGGCACGGTTACGTTTTTTTGTTCATTTGTTTGTTTGTTTTGAGACAGAGTCTTGCCCTGTCACCCAGGCTGGAGCGTAGTGACGTGATCCCAGCTCACTGCAACATCCGCCTCCCAGGTTCAAGTGATTCTCCTGCCTCAGCCTCCCAAGTGGCTGGGATTACAGGCACCTGCCACCACGCCTGGCTAGTTTTTATATTTTAGTAGAGATGGGGTTTCACCATGTTGGCCAGTCTGGTCTCGAACTCCTGACTTCAAGTGATTCACCTACCTCGGCCACCCAAAGTGCTGGGATTACAGGTGTGAGCCACTGTGCCCAGCCCAATTAAATATCTCGATTAGGGTGATGGTCACACAAAGCTACACATGTGACAAAATTGCATAGAGCTGCCTGCACCCACAAACGCATGCACACACACAAAGGCATGGATAATCAGTAAAATATAAATAAGCTGTGCATGACACCAATATCCATTTCCTAGTGTTGACATTGTACTAGAGTTATATAAGATGTTACCATAGCAGGGAATTGGGTGAAGTGTACACAGGACATCCCTATACATTTATTTGCAATTTCCTGTTAATCTATAACTATTTCAAAATAAGCAGTTTTAAAAAATAAAGCTTGAGGCCTGGCATGGTGGCTCACACCTGTAGTCCCAGCACTTTGGGAGGCTGAGATGGGCAGATCACCTGAGGTTGGGAGTTCGAGACCAGCCTGACCAACATGGAGAAACCCCATGTCTACTAAAAATACAAAATTAGCCAGGCATGGTGCCGCATGCCTATAATCCCAGCTACTCGGGAGGCTGAGGCAGGAGAATCCCTTGAAGCCAGGAGGCAGAGGTTGCAGTGAGCCGAGATCGCACCATTGCACTCCAGCCTGGGTAACAAAAGCAAAACTCCATCTCAAATAAAGAAATAAGTAAATAAAGTTTGAGAGTTTGAGCCCATGGAGGACTTCACTTTGCACTCTGAGAGACCTGTCTCTGTGCTCTGCTGCCCCTCTGGAACGGGATGTCAGTTTTATTCTGTGTCCTCACACAGTGCCTGACTCCTGTCGGGTGCTCAACGAATATTTGCCCAACAAGAATGGTAAGGAATAAGGACATTGTCACTCCTCAGGGAGAAGTGAGAGCCCAGGATGCCCAGCTCCCCAGCCTTTGTTGGCCTTAATGTGTGTCTATACCAGGGGTCAGCTAAATAAGCCCTAGGTATGGAAGAGAGCTTGCAATATTCCAGCAATGGGTATATGAAATGACACCAAGCTAGGATTTGTTTATTCCTTCAGTATCTTCAGTAAAAGCAGGAGGTGAAAGGACCGTACAGCTAAGGTGCTGGGGATGTGGAGGGCCCATTCCCCATCTTTCTTCAGGGCACATTGAATACAGGCTGTTTTGGTTGTTGAAGTGCATTAGAAACCAGCTGGGGGCAAAAACACGAGTGTGTGAGGAGGTGTGGCTAAGAGAGGGGCATTCAGAGTTAGGTGGGCAGGAGAGGAGGCAGGGAGGTAGGGACGGTGGGGTCTGCCCCAGCATGGCCACGAGAGAAGGTGGGGCTGTTCACATGGCAGGTGGGACTGTTCACATCTCTGAGCCATAGGCACAGCCCCAGGTGAGGCAGCCCAGGTGGGGCAGCCCTCATGCCTCCAGTCCCCATCCCCTAAGCCTTAGGGTTTACACCCAGTCTGTGGGTGGCAGGGAAGTATTTTCTGACTTCTCTCTGTTCTCTTTCTTCCTCATGATGGCATCACCTCCTGATCTCTCTTCTCTCGCTTAGGTAACACGAGCTTCCATTATGTCACAATAGATGTGAGTAGTATTGAGGAGGTAGGAGAAGAGGGTCTTGAGGTAGGAGGCAGGATTCAACTCCAGAGGTGGGGCTCAGATGCTGGACCAGATTGAGGACTAGCTAAAACAGGGATGAGGTTGAAGCAGCTTTCCATAAGACATGCCCACCAAGGTGCCATATCGGTTTATCTTGCCATGGCAATCCCCGGAAGATACCCCCTGCCTTTTCATGGCAGTGAACCAGTGACCCAAAAGTTACTATCTCTTTTCTAGAAATTTCAGCATAAAACACCCCTTAATCTGCTTGCAGATAAAAGTGGGTATAAATCTGACTGCAAAACTGCCCTGAGCTGCTACTCTCTGCCTATGGGTTGCCCTGCTCTGCAGGAGCAGTAACAGAGCTGCAACAGGGCTTGAGCTGCAACACTGCTGCTTCAGGAAAGCTGTTTTCGTCTACCTCTGGCTTGCCTTTGTTTTGTTTTTTATTTAGCAGAGTCTCGCTCTGTCCCACAGGCTGGAGTACAGTGGCACGATTTTGGCTCACTGCAACCTTCGCCTCCCAGGTTCAAGCAATTATCCTGCCTCAGCCTCCCGAGTAGCTGGGACTACAGGTGCCCGCCACCACACCTGGCTAATTTTTGTATTTTTAGTAGAGACGAGGTTTCACCATGTTGGCTAGGCTGGTCTCGAACTCCTGACCTCAGGCCATCCGCCTGCCTTGGCCTTCCAAAGTGCTGGGATTACAGGTGTAAATCACGGCACCCAGCCTCTGGCTTGCCTTTCAATTATTTCCTGGGCAAAGCCAAGAACCCTAACGGGCTAAGCTCCACTTTGTGGCTTGCCTGTCCTGCGTCAATCTGAGTGAACATTTTGCATGGGTCCAGCACACAGTGCCTCCCAAACGATAAATCAGACCTGTTATGAGGACCCTGTGCTCTCATCTCAGTTCTTGGCACCCAATGTGGGCCTGTCTCTGGCTGAGGACAGTGACTAGGAGCATGTCACCCCCCTCCCCATCCACAATGACTGTTTCAGAGATGGAAGTGTTATCCAGGCAGCTCCAGAGGGAACTTTACTGTGTGCATGGGATCTCCTGCTTCTGCTGGAGCTGACAGCTACTTTCTCACCTCTGGGAAAGACCAAGAAGGAAACAGATGCCCAGGAGAGAAAAACAGAGCTGAGGGCTGGGGCAGGAGACTGGGCCCTCCAGCCACAGCTGAAACAGCCTGATGCTTTTTCAGTTTATGCGAGCAAATACGTTTCCTTTAATGGCTTATGTCAGTTTGAAGTGGGTTTTCTCTCCCTTGCAATACAGAGTCCTCACCATATTGGATGTGGAGGGGCCATTCCCCATCTTTCTACAGGGCACATTGAATAGAGGTTGTTTTGGTTGTTGAAGTGCATTAGAAACCAGGTGAGGGCAAAAACACGTGTGTCAGGAGGTGTGGGTAAGAGAGAGCATTCAGAGTTAGGGGGGCAGGAGAGGAGGCAGGGAGGTAGGGACACTGGGGATGATAAAAGGATGAGCTATCCTCACATTGTCACAGGCCTAATGTGGATTTTCTGCATCACATCTGCTTTTTAACATGATAGGGAAAACTCTCCATTGCTATGAGAAACTAGGAAATGGCACGAGACTAGCCCACGATTCCTGCAAAGGGAAATCTCATCTGAGAAGCCGATGGATAGCAGAGTCTAGCAGAACGATGCTAAGACCTCAGAACTTCAGGGGCTGGGGGAGGGTGAGCTATAGGACAGTTATTAAAACTTCTGAGAAGTATATTGGACTCTGGAACCCCCAAATTTAGGATTTGGGATGACCCCCACAGTGGTCCAACAGAGATACTCAAGAAAGAGTAAAATTTGTAAAGAATCTAATTCATATTCACAATTTTCAGAGGTAATTGCATCTAAAACATAAGAGCAAAAAAAAAAAAAAAAAAAAACCCGCAAATGGAACAATCTAGGGACAGAAATGTTCTCGGAGATGAAAAAGCTGATCACTCAATTTTCATATGCAAGAGAGGCTGAATGTCAAATAAAAAAATAAGATGCAAAAGAGGCAGGAGGCAGTGAACAATAGACTAGATAATGAAAAAAGAAAACTGAGGCAGTGAATTAGAACACAGGATCAAAAAATTCTCCCAGGGAAAATCCAAGACATAAAAAAGACTAAATAATACATATGAAGTTTGACTGAAGATAGCTCTCAGCTAGACAAAGCAGAATCACTGGAAGAGAAATAATCGTCAAAAAACCAATATAGAGCCTTCAATCCCAGCACCATGGTGGGCTGAGCTAACAGAAACCCCTGCCCAGCACACACAAACAGAAACATTTGGTGAAATGTAACAATATACACTGAGTGTCCCTTATCTGAACTGCTTAGGACCAGAAATGTTTTGAATTTCAGATTTTTTTTCCAGATTTTGGAATGTTTGCATTGTACTTATTGATTCAGCATCCCTAATCCAAAAATCTGAAGTCTAGAATGCTTCATCGAGTATTTCCTTTGAGTGTCATGCCAGCACTCAAAAAATTGGGAGCATTTTGAATTTCAGATGTTTAGATTAAGGATATTCAGTCTGTAGTTAATAATAATTAATAAAGCTTTTTTAAATGCATGGCAGCTGGGCATGGTGACTCACACCTGTAATCCCAGCACTTTGGGAGGCCAAGGCAGGTGGATTGCTGGAGCCTGGGAGTTTGAGACCAGCCTGGGCAACATGGCAAAACCCCATCTCTACAAAAAATACAAGAAGTTAGCTAGGCATGGTAGCACATGCCTGTGGTCCCAGCTACTTGGGAGGCAGATGTGGGAG
>NW_012111697.1:1928259-1985685 GCF_000951035.1 Colobus angolensis palliatus
AAAAAAAAAAAAAAAAATCCTAGTTCTGTTCCGTGGCAACACTCCTATGACTCCAAGTGCACAGAGCTCGCTTCCATCGACAAAGACAATCTCCACTGAAGATGAGCTCACAGTTTTAAAATGTACATGTGTGAAGAAATAATTCATCTTGAAGTAGAGTCAGCAGACACAACATACAAAGGAGTATCACCCCGAGAATTCAAGGCAAAAGGACAAATTAAAAGAGACTGTAAAATAGTGCTGTAAAAGAACAATTTGAAAGGGCTCCAAGGGTGTAAGATGATAAGAGATAAAAGGACTGGGATTTACAATAAAGTAATTAGAGTCTACAAGGAAAAAAAAAACAGCAAGTTTGAAAAAGAGAATAATTTTGTATTTTATTTTATTTTTAGACAGAGTCTTACTCTGCACTGGAGTGCAGTGGCACGATTTTGGCTCACTGCAACCTCCACCTCCCAGGTTCAAACGATTCTCCTGCTTCAGCCTCCCAAGTAGCTGGGATTACAGGAATGTGCCACCATGCTCATGATTTTTGTATGTTTAGTAGAGATGGGTTTCGCCATGTTGGCCAGGCTGGTCTCAAACTTCTGACCTCAGGTGATCTGTCCGCCTCAGCCTCCCAAAGTGCTGGGATTACAGGCGTGAGCCACTGCTCCAGGCCAAAGAGCATACTTTTAAACATACAAAATTAGCAAACTTGAAGACATAGCAACAGAAAACATAGAATAGAGGCAAAGTGAAGAAGAAAGATAAAAGACTTTAACAAATAAACAGTCTCAGTGACACATGAGACAATATGAAATAGTCTAAAATACGTAAAAAAGGAGATACACAAGGAAGTGGGGGAGATTTTTCCCAAGAAATAATGGTCCAAGATTTCCCAGAGTTGATGAAATATTTACACTCATAGATCAAAGAATGTTGACATCCCAAAGCAGGATAATCACAAATCGTAATTAAATGCTTGAAAACAGGTAATAAAAATAAACTTAAAAGCAGTTATATTAAAATATTTTAAAGGCACATTACATACAGGGCTTACAAAGATAAGACTTAATGCTGACTTGTCAGAAACAATGTAATCAAAAAGAAAATGAAATAACATCTTCAGGTGCTAAAAGAAAAAAAAGATCACTTTTGCTGGATATAGAATTACTGGTTGACTTTTTTTTCCTTTTAGCATTTGAGAAAATATTATCACTAGTGACCTTCACCTCAAGGAATAGCAAAGAAAGTTCTTCAGGCTGAAGGAATATGGCACCTTGGATCAAATCAAATAAGGAAACTTGGATCAAATCAAATAAAGGGCTAGCTGCAGTGGCTCATGCCTATACTCCCAGCACTTTGGGAGGCCGAGGTGGGGGGATCACCTGAGGTCAACAGTTTGATACCAGCCTGGCTAGCATGGTGAAATCCCATCTCTACTGAAAACATAAAAATTAGCTGGGTGTGGTGGCGGGCCCCTGTAGTCCCAGCTACTCGGGAGGCTGAGGCAGGAAAATTGCTTGAGCCCGGGAGGCGGAGTTTGCAGTGAGCTGAGATCACACCACTGCAATCCAGCCTGGGCAACAAATTGAGACTCTGCCCTGCTGCCCCACCCCTACTCCCCCAAAATAAAAATCAAATAAGGGAAGAGAGGTGGAAATGGTAGATAGGTAAATAAATTTAAGCCTTTTCTTTTCTCTTCTTTTTAACTTTAAAAATATATTTGATTATTTAAAGAAAAACAGTAAAAATGCATTTTGAGGTTTATAACATATGCAGAAGTAAACTAGTGTACAGAGTGTACAGAGAGTGTACAGAGAGCAGGACGTAAATAGAGGTATACTATTGTACAGTTATTATACTATACATGAAGTAATATAATGTTACTTGGAGGTATTACATGAAGTCAACCTTAGAGCATGACTAAAAGCAAAATGAAAAAGTATTACTAATCAGCCAACATAGAAGTGGAATAAAGAAAAAAAATATGTATCTAAAAGAAGGCAGGAAAGAGGAGCAAAAGAACCATGAAAATGGAACAAAAAGAAACAAACAAGACAGTGCACCAACACTCAACCATACCAATAATTAATTTAGACGTAAATGGTCTAACCGCCAAAAGGTGGAAATTGTCAAACTGGATAAAAAAGTAAGATGAAATTATACGCTGTTTAAGAAACACTTTAAGGTAGAGCACAATGGCTCCTGCCTGTAATCCCAACACTTTGGGAGGCCAAGGCAGGAAGATTGCTGGAACCCAAGCAGTTTGAGACAAGCCTGAGCAACACAGTGGGACCCCATGTTTGCAAAAAGATGTTTAAAATTAGCTAGGTATAGTGGCACACACCTGTAATCCTAGCCACTCGGGAGGCTGAGGAAGAAGGATCACTTGAGCCCAGGAGGTTGAGCCTGCAGTGAGCCATGACTGTGTCCCTGTACTCCAGCCCACAGAGCATGACCCTGTCTCAAGAAAATAAATAAATAAATAAATAAATAAATAAATAAATAAATAAATAAATACATTTTAAATAAAAAACACAGATAAATGTGAAAAACGGAAAAATGGGATATCATACAAATACAAGAAAACTGAAGTAGCTATATTAAAATGTTACAATGTAGACATCAGGATAGAGTATTACTGGAAATAAACAAGAGCATTACATAATGATGAAAAGCTCAATTCATCAAGAAGACATTAAAAACCTAAAATTTCATGCACTTAATAACAGAGTTGCAAAATGTGCAAAGCAAATAATAACATAATTAAAAATCAGAAACAGATACAATTACATTTATGGTTGGAGATTTCCAGAATCCTCTTTATTAATTGATCAAGTAAGTAGACAGAATATCAAGTAAGAATATAGAAGACATGAACAATTTTTTTTTTTTTTTTTTTGGGATGGAGTCTTACTCTGTCACCCAGGCCGGAGTGTAGTGGCACGATCTGGGCTCACTGCAACCTCCACTTCCCATATTTGACCAATTCTCCTGCCTTAGCCTCTCCAATAACTGGGACTACAGGCACGTGCCACCACACCTGCCTAATTTTTGTATTTTTAGTAAAGACAGGGTTTCAGCATGTTGGCCAGGCTGGTCTCGAGCTCCTGACCTCAGGTGATCCACTCGCCTCTGTCTCCCAAAGTGCTGGGATGACAGGTGTGAGCCACCATGCCCAACCGAAGACATGAACAATATTATCAGCTAACTTGTCGTAACTGATATTTATAGAACACTACACATAATAATGGTGAAATACACATTTTTTTCCAAGTGCACATGAATTATTTGCTACATAGATTGTATATTGTAGTATAAACAAGTCTCAATACATTTAAAAGGATTGAAATCATAGAGTATGTTTTCTAACCATAAAATCTTAACTTAAAAATCAATAAGATAGCTATTAAATCCTCAAATATTTAGAAATTAAACAATACCATCTTAAATAATCTATGAGTCAAGAAGAAATCACTCAGAAAATTAGAAAATATCTTGAACTGAGTAAATGGAGCTGCAACACACTAAGTTATTAGTACACAGTTAAAGTGGAGTTGAGAGCACCAAAACGACGCTTAAAGGAAAACTTAAAAGCATTTAGAAAAGAAGCAAAGTTTCAAGTGACTATCACCACTGGGTCCTGATCTAAGCTGATCTAAGCTTCCATCATAAGAAGCTAGAAAAAGAAGAGCAAATTAAACCCAAAAGAAGTAGAAGAAAATCGGTTGGGCGCGGTGGCTCACGCCTGTAATCCCAACACTTTGGGAGGCCGAGGAGGGGAAATCACGAGGTCAAGAGATTGAGACCATCCTGGCCAACATGGTGAAACCCCATCTCTACTAAAAATACAAAAATTAGCTGGGCGTGGTGGTACATACCTGTAGCCTCAGCTACTTGGGTGGCTGAAGCAGGAGAATCGCTTGAATCCAGGAGGCAGAGGTTGCAGTGAGCTGAGATTGCGCCATTGCACTCTAGCCTGGCAACAGAGCGAGATTCCGTCTCAAAAAAAAAAATAAAATAAAATAAAGAAAAAGAAATGGAAGGAAATAATATAAATCAGGGTGGAAATCAATAAAATTAAAAATGTGCAAATAATACAACAACCAATGAAATAAAAACCTGGTTCTTTGAAAAGATCAATAAAATTATAAATACCTAATTCAAATGATCACAAAAAGGAATGAAGACATGAATAACCAACATAAGGTATGAAAGAGAAGTCATCACTAAAGATCCTATAGACATTAAAGAATAATAAAGAAATATTATAAACAAATGTATGCCAACAAATTGATAAATAGATGAACTGGACAAGCTTCTTGAAAGATACAAAGTATCAAAACTGACTCAGAAAGACGGTTGACTGGATGCATCTGGTATTCGTCTCTTCCATGGAGAGGAATCAAAACAGCCCACAGGTAACCACACTTTGAATAGATCATCTAAGAGAGAACACTGAATTCAACAGAGAAGCACTGAAAGCAAGGAAGGAGAAAGAAATGAGGCAGCCTATTCAGCTGAGATTGGCTGGAAGTCTAGAGTAGCCCTCTAATGTAGGGAAAGGTAAGTGAAGGACCCTAGATCCACATTCCTTCTGTGGACTCCTATAATCCTAGCCAAGAGCGAGCCTGTCGACCCTCGCAGGTCCCAAGACGAGCATAGGGAGCTGCCTAGAGACTATGCAAAGGTATAAATCCAGAAAGATAATTCATGCTGGGTCCCACAAACTCCTGGGTCCTGAGCAGCTGCAATATGGCACCACTTTGAGAGTACAGGCCCCTACCAGACTAAGTCTGCCCTGGTACTGTACTGAGGCAGGAGCCACAGGCAACAATCCCACCCCCCTACCCCCAGCAGAGGGACAGTTGCACATCTTCATGCACCCCAAGGACAAATTCCACTGCTTACACCACTGCCACTGAGGGCTGCTGGGGGCCAAGGCATGAGTGTGAGCAAAGCCTGTACACTGCCCCACAGCTGCCTGTCTATGGCTGCTGCCAGGGAAACCAACCTCGTCCTCCCCAGTAGCAAGGCCACAGTGCAGCAGCTGATGGCCCGACCTGAGCTTTCCATGAGCAGCCTGGGGTTCACCCCACCTCTGCCTACCAGCCAGAGATTGCATGCAGCACTGTGGGGCCTTAGGACAGGTCCACCTGGCCTGGCTTCACCCACCTTAAAGTATCCAAGCATGCCATCCAGGGGTCTGGGGATCACCTGTGCACACTGTTCAAGGTCCCGGGGATTGCCCAGCCTAGCCCATCACTAGTGGCACCTGAGCCCTCCCCCTGGGGTCTGAGGTCATGTCCACTCAAGCTCCCACTACTGCCGCAGCTGGTATTCATCTGTATGTGCCATCTGCGGGTCTGGGGACCAGCCTGCCCAACCTGTCACAGCCATTACCAACTCCAGTGTGGACTGCTTGGGTCCCAGAAGGTTGTCTCACCACTGCTACCTCCATTGCTCAGGAGCTCAAGAGCCTGCCCACCCATCTGACTGCTGTCATTCCTAGCACCCAAGAAAGCCAGCAGGAGACCCAAGAATAGGCCTGCTAACACAAGTACCAGTGTATGCCACCCTGAGGCCCAAGGACAGGCATGTTTAGCCCATTACTGTCACCACTGGGGACTGAAGACTGGCCCATTTAGCACCCCAGTCCTCAACAAAATTTCATCACAGCCTCCATTAACAACCACACCCTCAGCCACTGAAGAAATTGCAGACACTGCTGGCAATGTCTACAGCCAAAGAAATCATACAGAGACTACACTACTGTACACACCCAGAATTTAAACCAAAGTGCCCTACCTACCAACACCATAGATACCTCTTAAGGAAAAAGTCCTCCCCCATGAAAGCAAATTCAAAAAAATAAAAAGGAAGAAGCAATTGTTGTACCAGATGTGCACATATCAATGTAAGGACACAAGAAAAATGAAAAATGAATGTGACACCTCCAAAGGAACCCAAGAAATCTCTAGCAACAGATCTCAAAAATAAATTCATGAAATAAAGAAAGAAAAGAATAAAAAATACATACATAAAAAAAAGAAGAAAAAGAAATAAACAAAAATAAATTAATTAAATCCCAGAAAAAGAATTCAAAATATTGATACTAAAGAAGTTCAATGAGAAACAAGAGAATTCTGTAAAACAACACAAATCAGAAAAACAATTCAGGATATGAATGAGAAATTTACCAAAAAGCCAAGCAGAAAAAAGAACCAAGCAGAAATTCAGGAACTGAATAATTTATTCAATGAAATACAAGGTATATTTGAAAACTTCAACAATAGACTAGAACAAGCAGAAAAAGAATCTTAACATTTGGCTGGGTGAGGTGGCTCATGCCTGTAATCCCAGCACTTTGGGAGTCCAAAGATGGGCAGATCATCTGAGGTCAGGAGTTTGAGACCAGCCTGGTCAACATGGTGAAATCCCATCTCTACTAAAAATACAAAATTAGCTGGGTATGGTGGCACATGCCTGTAATCCCAATTACTTGGGAGGCCAAGGCAGGAGAATTGCTTGAATCCAGGAGGCAGAGGTTGCAGTGAGCTGAGACTGCGCCATTGCATTCCAGCCTGGGTGACAAGAGTGAATCTCTGTCTCAGAAAATAAAATTAAATTAAAAAAAAAAGAGGAAAGAAAGAGAGAGAGAAAGAATCTCAGAACTTGAAGACAGATCTTTTGAAATAACCCAGTCAGATAAAAATAAAGAAGAAAAAGAAGGAGCCAAACCATCATGACATGTGGGACACTATAAAGTGAGCAAATATTCAAATTTTTGGTGTATCAAAAGGTGAAGGAAAAATGAAAGGGTTAGAAACCCTATTTAATGAAATAATAGATGAACATTTCCCAAGACTAGCAAGAGATCTGGACATCCAGATACACAAGGCTCAAAGATCCCCAAATAGATACACTTCAAAAAGATCTTCTCCATGTACCATTATAGTCAAACTGTCGAAGTCAAAAACAAAGAGAAAATTCTAAAAACAGCAAGAGAAAGCATCTAGTCACCTAGAAAGGAACCCCCGTCAGACTTACAGCAGATTTCTTAGGGGAAAACTTATAGGCTAGCAGAGAATGGGATGATATATTTTAAGTGATGGGAAGCAAAAACAAAAACAAAAACCTGCCAGCCCAGGATACTCTACCCAGCAAAATAATCATTCACAAATGAAGGAGAAATAAAATCTTCCCCAGATAAGCAAAAGCTGGGGAATTCATCACCGTTAGACCAGTCCTACAAGAAATGCATAAGGGAGTCCTACACCTGGAAGTAAAAGATCAATACTAGCATCATGAAAATACACAAAAATATAAAAACCACTGGAAGAGCAAACACACAAACAAGAAACAGAAAAAAAACTGAAATGTCATGAGTATAGAATATCACAAAACCATAGTGATAAACAAAAAGAGAGAAAGAAAAGAACAAAGGGTATAGAAAACAAGCAGAAATCAAGTAATAGAATGACAAGAATAAGCCCTTGCATATCAATAATAACCTTGAATATAAGTGAATTAAATTTCGACCAGGTGTGGTGGCTCATGCCTGTAATCCCAGCACTTTGGCAGGCTGAGACAGATGGATCACCTGAGGTCAAGTGAAACCAGCCTGGCCAACATGGTGAAACCCTGTCTCTACTGAAAATACAAAAAAATTAGCCAGGTATGGTGGCTGGCACCTGTAATCCCAGCTATTCAGGAGGCTGAGGCAGGAGAATTGCTTGAACCTGGAATACAGAGGTTGCAGTGAGCTAAGAT
The DNA here is from genome assembly GCF_000951035.1 of Colobus angolensis palliatus. Lineage (NCBI taxonomy): Eukaryota > Metazoa > Chordata > Mammalia > Primates > Cercopithecidae > Colobus > Colobus angolensis. The sequence goes on from NW_012111697.1 coordinate 1,936,018, forward strand.
AGTGCCATTGCATTCCAGCCTGGGCAACAGAGAGAGACTTCATCTCCCCCAGAATTACAGTAACAGTAAAATAAAATAAAAATAAATAAATAAAAATGGCCTACATTTCCACTTATATAGACTGACTGAATGGAAAAACAACAACAACAACAACAAAACATGACCTAACAATATGCTGCCTACAAGACTGAAAACAAAGGAATGGAAGAATATATTTTATGCCAATAGAAACCAAAAGTGAGCAGGAGTAGCTATGCTTATGTAAGTCAGACTTTGTGTCAAAAATTGTATAAAGGAGACAAAAAAGATCACCATATAATGAAAAAGGGATCAACTCAGCAAGAGGATATAACAATTCTAAACATATATGCACCCAACACTGGAGCACCTAGATATATAAAGCAGATATTATTAGATCTAAAGGAAGAGATAGACTCCAACACAGAAATAGTTGGAGACTTCAACACCCAATTCTCAGCATTAGACTGATCATCCAGATAGAAAACTATGAAAAAACATTGGATTTAAACTGCACATTAGGCCAAATGGACATAACAGAAATTTATAGAACATTTCATCCAACAGCTGCGGAATACATATTCTTCTCATCAGCACATGAAACATTCTCCAGGATAGACCATATGTTAGAACACAAAACAAGTCTCAATAAATTTTTAAAATTTAAAATTATATCAAGTATCTTCTCAGACCACAATGAAATAAAACTAGAAATCAATAACCAGAGAAACTTTGAAAACTGTACAAATACATGGAAATTAAATGACATATGCTTGAATGACCATTGGGTCAAGAAAGAAAGAGGAGATTTAAAAAAATTATTGAAATAAATGAAAATCAAAACAGAACATATCAAAACCTATGAGATATAGCAAAAGCAGTTCTAAGAGAGAAGTTTATAGCAATAAATACCTACATCAAAAAGTAGAGAAATTTAAAATAAATAACTTAATGATGTACTTCAAGGAACCAGAAAATCAAGAACAAACCAAACCCAAATTAGTATAAGAAAATAAATAATCAGAACAGAACTAAATGAAATACAGACTTTAAAAATACAAAGGATAAATAAATGAAACGTTGGTTTTTTGAAAAGATAAACAAAATTGATAAACCACTTGCTAGACTAACTGGGGATAAAAGAGAGAAGGCCCAAATAAACAAAATCAAAAACAAAAAAGGAGACATTACAACTGATACTATAGAAATACAAAAGATCATGAGAGACTATAATGAGCATTTATACACTTACAAAACCTAGAGTAAATGCATAAATCTAGGACACATACAACCAACCAAGATGGAATCAGGAAGCAATATAAAACCTGAACAGGCCAATAATGAGTAATGAGATTGAATCACTAATTAAAAGTCCAAGGCAAGATGGCTTTACTGCCAAATTCTACCAAGATTCCAAAGAAGGACTAATATCAATTCTCCTCAAACTAATAAAAAAAATTGAAGAGTAAGGAATTCTCCCTACTCATTCTATGAGACCAAAATTACTTTGATACCAAAACCAGACAAAGACACAACAACAAAAGAAAACTACAGGCCAACATCCCTGATGAACACGATTGCAAAAATTCTGAACAAAATACTAGCAAACCAAATCTAGCAGCACATAAAAAATAAATAAATAAATAAAAACAAACAAACAAACAAACAAAAAATAGGGCCTGGTGAAGTGGCTCATGCCTGTAATCTCAGCACTTTGGGAGGCCGAGGCAGGAGGATCACCTGAGGTCAGGAGTTCAAGACCAGCCTGGCCAAGATGGTGAAACCTTCCATCTCTACTAAAACTACAAAAATTAGCCAGGTGTGATGGCAGGCCCCTGTAATCCCAGTGACTCGGGAGGCTGAGGCAGGAGAATCACTTGAACCCAGGAGGCGGAGTTTGCAGTGAGCTGAGATTGCATCACTGCACTCCAGTCGGGGAGACAGAGTGAGATTTTGTCTTAAAAAACAAAAACAAACAAACAAAAAACACCATAATCAAGTGGAACTTTGAAAACTATACAAATACATGAAAATTAATCCCAGGGATGCAAGGATCATCCGACACACACAAATCAATAAAGGTGATACATCACATCAGCAGAATGAGGGACAAAAAATCCATGTGATCATCTCAATAGATACAGAAAAAGCATTTGATAAAACCACTGAATAAACTAGGCATAGAAGGAATATAGCTTAATGTAATAAAGGCCATATATGACAAAACCACAGCTAACATCATAATGAATGGGGAAAAGGTAAAAGCCTTCCCCCTAAGAACTGAAACAACACAAGGATGCCTTTTTTCACCACTCCTACTCAACATAGTATCGGAAGTCCTAGCCAGAGTAATCAGACAAGAGAAAGAAACAAAAGGCGTCCAAATTGGAAAATAAGAAGTCAAATTGCTGCTCTTTCCATATATATATAAACAGGGTCTTGCTCTGTCACCCAGGCTGGAGTGCAGTGGTGCGCTCTTGGCTCACTGAATCCTCCACCCCCCAGGCTCAAGCGATCCTCCCGCCTCAACCCCTGAGTAGCTGGGACCACAGGGACGCACCACCATGCCTGGCTAATATTTTGTATTTTTGGTAGCGATGGGGTCTTGCCATGTTGCTCAGGCTGAGTTCAAGTGATCCACCTGCCTTGGCCTCCCAAAATGCTGGGATTACAGCCATGAGCCATCATGGTGGTTACCACAGGCTGGAAAGGGTAGGGAGGAGAGGGAAATGAAGACAGATTGGTCCATTCTACAAACATACAGGTAGATAGGAGGTATACATTCTAATATCAATACTCTAATTGCAAAGTAGGCTGACTATAGTTAACAACAATGTATTGTATGTTTCTTTTTTTTTTTCCTTTTTCTTTTTTCTTTTTTTTTTTTTTGAGACAAAGCCTCACTCTTGTCCCCCAGGCTGGAGTGCAATGGCGCGATCTCAGCTCAATGCAACCTGCGCCTCTCAGGTTCAAACGATTTTCCTGCCTCAGCCTCCTGAGTAGTTGGGATTACAGGCACCTACCACCATGCCTGGCTAATTTTTGTATTTTTAGTAGAGATGGGGTTTCACTATGTTGGACCGGCTGGTCTCAAACTCCTGACCTCAGGTGATCTGCCCATCTTGGCCTCCCAAAGTGCTGGGATTACAGGTGTGAGCCACCACACCTAGCTGTATTGTATATTTCAAAGTAGCTGGAAGAGAGAACTTGAAATGTTCCCAACACAAAGAAATGATAAAAACTCAAGGTGATGGATATCACAAACACCTTGACGTGATCATTACACGTTCTACGCATGCAATAAAATATCATATGTACTGCATAAATACGTAGCATTTTTTTTAAAAAGCTCAAAAAACTGGCTCAGGAAGAAATAGGAAGTATTAATAATCCATCATCTGTTTTTTAAATTTTAATTAATTCATAATTTCTAAAATTTCTCACAAATTTTATGTATTTATTTTAATTTATTTTCTTTTGTTGAAACAGAGTGTCCCTTTGCCACCCAGGCTGGAATGCAGTGGCACAATCTGGGCTCACTGCAACCTCCACCTCTCTGGTTCAAGTGATTCTCTTGCCTCAGCCTCCCAAGTAGCTGGGATTACAGGTGTGCACCACCATACCTGGCTAATTTTTTTGTATTTTTAGTAGAGACGGGGTTTCACCATGTTAGCCAGTCTGGTCTCGAACTCCCCACCTCAGGTAATCTGCCTGCCTTGGCCTCTCAAAGTGCTAAAATTATAGGCATAAGCCAACGTACCCAGCCGGAAAATTTTAGGCCAAGATGATTTCACTGGGGACTTCTATCAAACACTGAAAGAGTAAGTCATTCATAAGCACACATAAATTATTTCAGAAAGTAGAGGAGAGAACATTTCCCAACTCATTCTATGAGGCAAGCATAACTCTAACAACAAAATCAGACAGAGACATTACCAAAAACAAAAACAAAAAAAAAACTCCAGACCAATATGCTTATTAAATTAGGTGTATAAGTCATCGACAAAACATTAGCAAATTAAGTTCAGTAACATATGACCAAATAGGGTTTATCTCAGGAACAAAAAGCTGGCTTAACATTTTCAAATCAATCAATATAATTTACTACATTAACAGAATAAAGAAGAAAAATTCATATGATTGTCTCAATAGATGCAAGAAGAAGCATTTGACAAAATTCATCATTCATTCATGTAAAAACAAGTTCAGCAAAAACTTGTTTTTGGACTAGAAAGGAACTTCTTCAACCCAATGAAGGGAATCTGTGAAAAATCTACAGTTAACATTACAATCATGAAAGAGTTAATGTTTTCATCCTAAAGTTAGGATTAACAAGACATCTACTCTCACCACTTCTAGTCAACATTGTACTTTACATCCTAGCTAATGCAATAAGGCAAGAAAATGGAATAAAAAATATATGGACCCTATAGAAAGAGGTAAAATTTTCTTTCTTCAAAGATGACATAATACTATACGTAGAAAATCCTAAGGAATGTCTGAAAGCCTACTAGAAATAAGTGAATTTGGTAAAGTCTCAGGATACAAGCTTTTATATATATGGTATATATTATATACTAAAGATATGCATATATATATTATGTATATAATATATATAATGTATGTATGTAATATGTATATATGTATGTAATATGTATATATTATATGTATATATGTATATCACATATAAATAATGTATATAATATATAAATATATATATCCAGCTTTTTCTCTGCATACTAGCACAAAACAACTGAAAAATCAAATTTTAAAACATTTGTCTAAAACAATGAAATTTATAGAAATACATTTAACAAAAAATAGGTAAGACTTTTGCACTTAAAACTACAAAACAAGATAAACGAGAGAAGACTTAAATAAGCAAAGACAGTTCATGTTCACGTTCAGTGTTACTAAATGTCTATTTTCTTGTAGTGGATCTATGGATTCAAAATAATTCCAATCAACAATATATCAGCAGGCCTTTCTTTTTTGGGGGGGGGGGTCAAAATTAACAAGCTAGTTGTAAAATTTATGTGGAAATATAAAATCCTAGTATATCTAAACAGTTTTTAAAAAAGAAAAGCAAAGTTGGAGGACTTACAGTTAACTTCAAGACTTTCAATAAAAATAATAGCAATTAAGACAGTGTGGTGTTGATGTCAGGGTAGACAGACAGATCAGTGAATATAGATTCTGAAATATAGATCAGAATAGAGGTCCAGAAATAAACCCACCCTTCTCTCGTTACTTAATTTCTATTTTATTTGTATTTTGTTGAGACGGAGTCTCACACTGTTGCCCAGGCTAGAGTACAGTGCTGTGATCTCAGCTCACTGCAACGTCCGCCTCCCGGGGTCAAGAGATTCTCATGCCTCAGCCTCCCGAGTAGCTGGGATTACAGGCGTGTGCCACCATATCCAGCTATTTTTTTAGTTTTTAATAGAGACGGGGTTTCACCATGTTGACCAAGCTGGTCTCGAACTCCTGACCTCAAGTGATCCACCTGCCTCGGCCTCCCAAAGTGCTAGGATTACGTGAGCCACCGTGCCTGGCCAGGTTGCTTGATTTTTGACACACGGGCTAAGGTTATTTAGCATCAGGAAAATGACAGTGTTCACAGAAAATGGTCCCAGACACTTGGACATCCATAGGCAAAAATGAACCTCAACCTTTATGTCTCACTTACACAAAAATTAACTTGAAATAGAGTAGTAGACTTAAATGCAAAATATAACATTAAGAAACTTCTATAAGTGAATAGAGGTGACAGTCTTTGTGAGCTTGGGATCGGCAAAGATGTCTTAAAAAGACATAAAAGCACTAATCATAAAGGAAAAACTTGACAATTTTTTTCCTTCATCAAAAGAGAAAAAACTGGCCGGGCGCGGTGGCTCAAGCCTGTAATCCCAGCACTTTGGGAGGCCGAGACGGGCAGATCACGAGGTCAGGAGATCAAGACCAGCCTGGCCAACACGGTGAAACCCCGTCTCTACTAATAATGCAAAAATTAGCCGGGCGAGGTGGCACAAGCCTGTAGTCCCAGCTACTCAGGAGGCTGAGGCAGGAGAATGGCGTAAACCCGGGAGGCGGAGCTTGCACTGAGCTGAGATCAGGCCACTGCACTCCAGCCTGGGCAACAGAGCGAGACTCCGTCTCAAAAAAAAAAAAAAAAAAGAGAAAAAACTGCTTTCTGAAAGGCACTTTAAAAATAAAGTCTTGAAGTCAGGAGTTTGAGACCAGCATGGGCAACACGGTAAGACCCCGTCTCTACTAATAATGCAAAAAATTACCCAGGTGTGGTGGTGCATGCCTGCCATCCTAGCTACTTGGGGGGCTGAGGTGGGAGAATTGCTTGAGCCTTGGGGGGTGGAGGTTGCAGTGAGCCAGGATCACACCACTGCACTCCAGCCTGGGTGACAGAGAGAGGCCCTGTCTCAAAAATAAGTAAGTAAGTAAATAAATAAATAAAGTCAAGACAAAAGGTATAAGACAATATTGTCAATACACAGCTCTTACAGAAAGATTTGTACAATATCTTACAAAAGATTCAATAAGGAGAAGACAATTGAATTTTAAAATGGGTGAAAGATTTGAACAAACATTTCACAGGCTAAGAAGCGCGTGAAAAATGCTCAACATTATTAGTCATTAGGAAAATATTAATTAAAACTACAATAAGATATCAATAAGCATCTCTACTAAAATGGGCTAAAATGAAAAACACAGATAATTCTGAGCTCTGGTGGAGTAGCTAGAGCTCAAATCCCTGGCTGGAGGAAGTGTAAAATCACTCAGCTACTTTGCAAACAGTTTAGCAGTTGTTATAACATTAAACATACACTCGATAAAGAAAATGTGATATATAAATACCATGGAATGCTACTCAGCAATAAAAAGGAATGAATAATGGCATTTGCAGCAACCTGGATGGAATTGGAGATGGTTATTCTAAGTGAAATAACTCAGGAATGGAAAACCAAACATCATTTGTTCTCACTCATAAGTGGGAGCTAAGATATGAGGATGCAAAGGCATAAAAATGATACAATGGCCTTTAGGGACTCAGAGGAAAGGGTTGGGGGGGTGAGGGATAAAAGACTATACATACAGTGTATAGCATATATACACTGTATCTATGTGTACACTGCTCGGGTGATGTGTGCACCAAAGTCTCAGAAATCACCACTGAAGAACTTATGCCTGTAACCAAACACCACCTGTTCCCCACAAAACCTAATGAAATAAAAAAATAAAAATGAAATTGAACAGGGGAAAAAAATACGCTCATCACATGACCCAGAGATTCCACACTTAGATATTTACCCAAGGGAAAGAAAAACGTACGCCCATTCGTTAGGGGTACCGAGACTTTTACACAAATGTTCATAGCAGCTTTACTCATAAAAACCAAAAACTGGAAACAATCCAAATGACAGATAAGTGAAAACACAAATTGCAGTACATCCATACAACACAACACTATTCAGCACAAAAGAGGATAAACTGCTGGTATGTGCAATGGCATGGCTGATTCTCAAAAGCATGAGTGATCTCTCAAAAGATGCCTTGGCAGGGAGAGGTGGCTCATGCCTGTAATCTCAGCACTTTGGGAGGCTGGGGAGGGCGGATCACTTGAGATTGGGAGTTCGAGACCAGCCTGGCCAACATGGCAAAAACCCCATCTCTACTAGAAAAATAAATAAATAAATAACATTAGCCAGGCATGGTGGCACATGCTTATAATCCTAGCTACTCGGGAGGCTGAGGCAGGAGAATTGCTTGAACCCAAGAAGTGGAGGTTGCAGTGAGCTGAGATCATGCCACTGCACTCCAGCCTGGGCAACAGAACAAGACTCCATCTCTCCATCTCAAAAAAACAAAAAACAAAACAAAATGATGCCTCAAAAGTATGATGCTGGGTGCAGCAAACTACCATGGCAAACCTCCTAGGTAAACACAGTACAAGGTTACCTATGTAACAAACCTGTACATGTACCCCAGAACTAAAAAAAAAAAAAAAAAGTATGTTGCCAGGCACAAGAAGCCAGATATAAAAGAGTATGGGCTGTACTATTCTGTTGATATGAAATAGAAATACTGACAAAAAGCAGATTGGCCACTGCCTGGAGCAGGGGCTAGGAAGGAAGATTACCTACGAGGCAGGAGCGAGGAAGCAGCTATAGGGATGGAAATGTACTACATCTTTTTTGAGTGGAGGGTGGTTACATGGTTGTATACATTTGTCAGAATGCATGGGTGCATTTTATTTTGTAAAAATTATGCCTCGATAAGTTGGAATTAAAGAAAAAATATTTTTATGCCATTGGGGGTAGAGAAAGTTCTTTTTGAATAATATATAAAAACTATAAACCACAAAGGACAAAGAGAATTCTACTACATTAAAATTCACAACTTCTACATATCAGAAGACACCAACCTCAATATTAAAAAACAACGGACAGGCTGGGCGCGGTGGCTCACGCCTATAACCTCTGCACTTTGGGAGGTTGAGGCGGGCGGATCACCTGAGGTCAGGAGTTCAAGACCAGCCTGGCCAACATGGTGAAACCCTGTCTCTACTAAAAATACAAAAATTAGCCAGGCGTAGTGGTGGGTGCCTGTAATCCCAGCTACTCCGGAGGCTGAGGCAGGAGAATTGCTTGAACCTGGGAGGCGGAGGTTGCAATGAGTCCAGATCGCGCCACTGCACTCCAGCCTGGGCGACAGTGAGGCTTTGTCTTAAAAAACAACAACAACAAAACTCCAACAGACTGGGAGAGGATATTTACAACCCATATAACAACAACAACAACAAAGATTAGTATCCAGAATATTTTATAAACAATTATAAAGCAATCAGAAAAACACAACCTAATGAAAAATGGCTGGGATATCACTAGGCAAATCATGAGTGAAAAAAAATCAAATCATCCACAAGCATGTGAAAAGATGTCAACTCACTCTCAACCAGGAAAATAGAAATTAGAATGGCAAAATGTGATTGTCAGATAACAGACTGTTGGCAAGGATGTGGGGAAATGGGAACCGTTCTGTGTTCCTAATGGGAGTGTATCTTCAGAGAACAAATTGATGAGGAATTTGGCAAGAGCTAGGGAATTTGAAGATGCACTTTCCCACATCACCTGACATTTCTTCATTTAGCTATCTGCCCTGCAATGCTCAAGGTTATGTGCACTAGGTTAGGTGCTCAAAATGTGTTGAGCACTACACTGGTTTTTTTGCTTCGCTTTTTTTTTTTTTTTTGGACACGGGATCTCGCTCTGTCGCCCAGGGCTACAGTGCAGGGGCATGATCATGGCTCACTGCAGTCTTGACCTCCTGGGCTCAGGGATCCTCCCACCTCAGCATCCTGAATAGCTGGGACTACAGGCATGCTCTACCACGCCTGGATATTTTTTGTAGAGACAGGGTCTCACGGTGTTACCCAGGCTTGCGCTTGCGTTGTTAGCCCCGAAGGAATATGCTGAATTTCTAATAATTGAGCAATAGGTTAAAAAAAAAAGTATAGATAATGCAATGGAATACTATTGAAGAATCAAAATGAATAAACTAGATCTAGATCTATATGTATCAACATGGTGAGCTCATATATATGAGAGAGAGAGAGAGCCAGATAGCAAGAGAGAGAATGCGCTATAGAAGGATATATACCGCCCAGAAAGAGAGGTGCTCAGCAGGACCCTAAGAAAGGGTTCCCACTGCAGCCCCATAAAAGGGGGCAGTGTTGGAGCAAGTGGACAACTGAAAACTGCCTACAAATAAGGAGTTTCCCAGACTCTGGGGTGTCTCTGCAGAGATCCAATCTCCAGCTCTCTGACAGCGATGCAGGTCTTTTGAACGCCTGGGCTGCTGCTGCCCGCACGCCTCCCCCGTGGCAATAAGCTATGAACAGGCGCTCGCAAGCGCTGCGATCCCACACCACCTGCGCGGTGCAGAATGCGAGATGAGCGAGCCCACAGGGCCTCCAGCTCTGTGCCGCATCACAGCCTCGCCTGCGTCTTTCTTCTCTGCTACCATCCCACTCACTTTGGCTCCACAGACTTGCTTTGAGGTTTGGCACTTCCACATTTTTAATATAAACTCAGATTCTGAAGACTCCAGCATCAAATCCTTATTCAAAACAAAAAAAAAAAAAAAAAAAGAACCCCCAAAGAAACTGACTTCCTAAAGAAACTGACTTCCTAACTTTCCACCTGCCCATTGTCTTCTAAAGAACAGGTGTTTGAGTAGCTTGTAGATCGTAACCTTTTTTCCTAAAAAAGAAATCTATTTTCTCCTTCCCATGCACTCTAACCTCAACAATCCCAAATCATTTTGGATGGAGCCCTGCTGTGATTTTATTGTCTTTAGAGAGAGAGTTTCGCTCTATCACCCAGACTGGAGTGCAGTGGCACGATCACAGCTCACTGAAGCCTCCAACTCCTGGGCTCAAGTGATCCTCCCACCTCAGCCTCCCAAGAAGCTGGGACTATAGGTGTGCACCACCATGGCAAATTTCTTTATTTTTTGTAGAGAGGGGTTTTGCTGTGTTGCCCAGGCTAGTCTCTAACACTCAGCCTCAAATGATCTTCCTGCCTTGCGTGGCCTCCCAAGGCACTGGGATTACAGGAAACAGCCACTGTGCCTGGCCATGACTTCTGATCCCCCTTTTGAGATTTGGTACTAGGAAGGTGGGGGATGAATGGATGTGTCTGAGGTCTGCCTCTGACCACATTTCTTTCTTTTTCTTTCTTTCTTTTTTTTTTTTTTTTTTTGATATGCAGTCTTGCTCTGTTTGCCCAGGCTGGAGTGCAGTGGCATGATCTTGGCTCACTGCAACCCCTCAAGCAATTCTCCTGCCTCAGCCTCCCAAGTAGCTGGGATTATAGGCACCTGCCACCACACCTGGCTAAGTTTTTGTATTTTTAGTAGAGATGGAGTTTCACCATGTTGGGCAGGGTGGTCTTGAACTCCTGAGCTCAAGTCATCTGCCCACTTTGGCTTTCCAAAGTGTTGGGATTACAGGCGTGAGCCACTGCACCCGGCCTCTCACCATATTTCTATCTGAGTCTCCCTCTGCTTGTCTTCTATGGGGGAACTGAGAATCCATTGGTATCTGAGCTGGAGAGTATCAGCAAAGCTGTATGAAGGCCCCTTGGTACAGATCAGAGAAACCTGCTGAGAAACGAGAACCACTTCTCTACCTTTCCACGGGAGCCCAAGTGTTTCCTGTGCCTTTCATATCCGCCCTCAAGGCTGGCCTGTGTGGACCGCAGCAATGTCTCCCTAGCCTCTGACTTTTAGTTGGATCTGGCTCCTGGGATTCTCTGGCCCAAGACGGGAATGAGAGAGGAGAGTGAAGAAGGCCATTTATTCCTTCCAGGGCCATCCTCCTTCAAGGTCACAGCCCAGAGGGGCTATCACATGGCCTTTGGTTTTTTTCCCCATCCACCCACAACCAGAATTTTGTGACAGTATCCGGACAGTGAAATAAACCTGCATTGCCATTTTCTCAGTAATTTCCGTCTCCCACTCCCTCTTCTCTACGAATGCACTCACAGCATCTATGTGCAGCATCTGCCACATTCTAGATGCTGGAAGGATGCTGCCAGGCGAGGGATGGATGGAGTCCCTGCCTTCGAAGAGATATTGGTGTGTCCAGAAGAGGGAAGTGCAGGCACAGAGCTGCCAGCGCCAATGTGAAGGCAGGACTTCTGACCATCTGACCATCTAAGAGGCAGCCTCTCGGGCTTTCTCTATCTCTTTACTTGATAATCTTTACTAATCTTTAATAAAGATTAAATGAGAAAGGTGGCCAGGAGCAGCGGTTCACACCTGTAATCCGAGCACTTTCGGTGGCCAAGGTAGAAGGATCACTTGAGGTTAGGAGTTTGAGACCAGCCTGGTCAACATGGCAAAGCTCCGTCTCTATTAAAAATACAGAAATTAGCCGGAAATCGCTTGAACTGGAGAGGCAGACATTGCAGTGAGCTGAGATCATGCCATTGCACTGCAGCCTAGGTAACAGGGCGAGACTCCATCTCAAAAAACAAAACAAAACAAAACAAAACAAGGCCAGGCGTAGTGGCTCATACCTGTAATCCCAGCACTTTGGGAGGCTGAGGTGGGTGGATCACCTGAGGTCAGGAGATCGAGACCAGACTGGCCAACATGCTGAAAACCCATCTCTACTAAAAATGCAGAAATTAGCTGGGTGTGGTGGTGCACACCTATAATCCCAGTTAGTGGGGAGGCTGGGATGGGAGAATTGCTTGAACTCGAGGCAGAGGCTGCAGTGAGCTGAGTTTGTGCCACTGCACTCCAACCTGGGCAACAGAGCAAGACTCCATCTCAAAACAAACAAACAAAAAGATTAAACAGGAAAGATGATTGATAATAACTTGGCATTTATAAGTACCATCAGTCACTAAAGGTTTTCTGAGCACTTGTCACAGGGGAGGCCTGTGTTAAGTATCCCAGCACTGAGGACAGGGGCACAAGGCAGGGTACAACTCCTTTTCTGCTCTTCCTTGAAGAGTACAGTCTCTTGGGGGCATCAGGTGAGTGAGCGGTCAATGCGGCTGAGGGATTTCTGGTGAGGCAGCGGCCAGTGGGCCCTGGGGTGAGTGAGGAAGGTCTTGGAACAGCAGGGATTTCACTAATACTCTCCTACTACGTGGAAGGGGCTCATTGAGTCCAAGTACCCAAAAATGCTTACAGAACAAAGTGGTTTAAAAAAATCTAAATCACAACTGCTGGACTCTTATGTCATCTAGTGACTAATCAGTTCCTGACCAAGTGTTTGAACTGCTGGGAAGTTGCCATCTTGAATGGATGCCTGGCAGCAGCCATCTCAGTTTTCCCAGGGGGCCTTGCGAACAGCTCCACACACAGGACCTGGAAGTGGGCCCGGCAGGGATGGATTCAGGTCGCTTTGTAGGACAGCATGCCCAACTCTTCCCTCCTACTAACAATAGCAAAACCCCTCATCACAAGCCAATCCGCCAACAAGTATTCATTCAATAGCTGCTGTCTCTGCCCCTGCTGTTACCCCAGACAGGGCTCAGCTCTGGTGGTCAGTGGGGAGGAGTGAGCTGTTTGCTGAGAGGAGGTGAGATGGTGAGTAGTAATAATAATAATAATAATAACATGATAATAGAGACAATGGGCCAGGAGAGCTGGCTTACGCCTGTAATCCCAGCACTTTGGGAGGCCAAGGTGGGAGGATCACTTGAGCCCAGGAGTTCAATACCAGCCTGGGCAACAAAATGAGACCCTGTCTCTAAAAACAAATGAAAAGGTAATGTATCTTCTAAAATTGTCTTTTCTTTTTTTTTTTTTTTTTTTTTGAGACAGAGTCTTGCTCTGTCGCCTGGGCTGGAGTAGTGCAGTGGCCGGATCTCAGCTCACTGCAAGCTCTGCCTCCCGGGTTTTATGCCATTCTCCTGCCTCAGCCTCCGGAGTAGCTGGGACTATAGGCGCACACCACCTCGCCCGGCTAGTTTTTTGTATTTTTAGTAGAGATGGGGTTTCACCGTGTTAGTCAGGATGGTCTCGATCTCCTGACCCCGTGATCTGCCCATCTCAGCCTCCCAAAGTGCTGGGATTACAGGCTTGAGCCACCGCGCCTGGCCTAAAATTATCTTTTCTAAACTTTTTGTAAGACTGAAAAAATTGAAGCCAAGTACACAGTGGCTCACACCAGTAACCCCAGCAGTTTGGGAGGCTGAGGCAGGAGGATTGCTTGAGCCCAGGAGTTCAAGACCAGCCTGGGCAACATAGCAAGACCCCCCCCCCATAAATAAATAAATTCGCTGGATGTGGTGGCGTGTACCTATAGTCCCAGCTACTTTGGAGGCTGAGGCAGGAAGATCACTGGAAGCCAGGAGTTGGAGGCTGCAGTGAGCTCTGATTGCACCACTACACTCCAGCCTGGGCAACAGAGACCCTGTCTCTAAAAAGTAAAGAAAAAAGAGAGAGAATGCACAACAAATGTTACCTCTGTGTCCTAGGCCACGCTGAGGGCTTCCCGTGAATTTTCTCACTCAGTCCTTGCTGGAGCCTCAATTTTACAGATGAGGAGACTAACAGGGAAACAGCATTGGACCTGCCCAGTGACTCAAATGTGCTTTCTCCATCGTGGTGCCAGACTGACCTGGGAGAAGACAGTTGACGGGTGCAGCGGGAGGCCAGGCAGGCTGGAGCAGGGGCCTGGAGAGGGGATGTGGAGTGGCAGGGGAAGCCTCTGCTGAGACCTTCCTGGGCTAGGCCAGGGAGTCAGGGCTGCAGGGGGAGGGTGGAGAGGGGGAGAGGGTGGGGGTGGGGAGAGCCCAGGAGGGGAGCCTGGCCTGCAGTGGTGCTTCAGGCGGAAGCGGTCCTCCCACCAACCCCTTTCCATTCACATAAAGCTGGGTTTGTTTCCATTTATCTGCATGACTTTTCAGCCAAGATGCTGTTTGAAAAACATATTGCTCTAATTTAATCCACATGTGCACCCCAGGACAGAGTCTAAAGAAAGCTTCAGTCACGGCCCCAAAGTCTCAGCCTCATGGAGGTGGTAGGGGTGGGCCTTGTGAGTGACCCCAACCCACCTTTTAGGGCCCACCCTGAAGCCAGGGCCCACCCTACTTCTGTCCTGGACAAGCAGGTGGGGGTGTTGGTGGGACAGGGAACTCCCAAGGTAGTGTCCATGGCCCGCTCCCTGCACCTGCCCATGGGGGAAGGATGCAATGAGGAGGAGGCCAGTGGACGCATTGGGCATGATCTCTGGGTAGGGTTGGTGCTTGAGGGGGTTTGACTTTTTTTTTTGCAATGGAGTCTCACTCACTCTGTCACCCAGGCTGGAGTGCAGTGGTGTGATCTTGGCTCACTGCAACCTTCATCTCCCAGATTCAAACAATTCTCCTTCCTCAGCCTCCCAAGTAGCTGGGACTATAGGCATCTGCCACTGTGCCTGGGTATTTTGTTTTGTTTTGTTTTTGAGACAGAGTCTCGCTCTGTCCCCAGGTTGGAGTGCAGTGGCTTGATCTCAGCTCACTGCAACCTCAACCTCCTGGGTTCAAGCGATTCTCCTGCCTCAGCCTCCTGAGTGGCTGAGGTTACAGGTGCATGCCACCACACCTGATTAATTTTTGTATTTTTAGTAGAAACAAGGTTTCACCATATTGGCCAGGTTGGTCTTGAACTCCTGACCTCAAGTGATCCACCGGCCTCAGCCTCCCAAAGTGTTAGGATGGCTACTTTTTTCTTTTTTGGTATTTTTAGTGAAGACAGGGATCTGCCATGTTGGCCAGGCTGGTCTCGAACCTCTGACCTCAAGTGATCTGCCCACCTCGGCCTCCCAGAGTGTTGGGATGACAGGTGTGAGCTTCTAATCGGCTCCTTTCTCTCCCTGCCTCAGATACAGACTCGAATTCTGGGGCACACAGTGGTGGCATATGGCACTTTATCCAAGCATGTGGAGTGGGGAGAGATGCTGTCTACAGGGTGGAAGCCAGGATGAGCCAGGAGCAGGGCTCTGAGATGGGGCACAGGACCACCTACAATCTTGCCTGAACCCCCGGCTGCGTGTGAGGTAACTTTAGGAAGCTTGT
The DNA here is from genome assembly GCF_000951035.1 of Colobus angolensis palliatus. NCBI lineage: Eukaryota > Metazoa > Chordata > Mammalia > Primates > Cercopithecidae > Colobus > Colobus angolensis. The sequence goes on from NW_012111697.1 coordinate 1,951,632, forward strand.
CTCACAGCCACAGCCCACTGGCAAGAAGCCAGCAGGGAGCAAAACCAGTATGTTCATTTCAGTATTCTCTCCCAAGTGTGCGCCTGTCACATAACTTATTTTGAATCAAATTATTTATATTATTTGGAGGGATTGATTGCCCAAAATGAGGAAAGCTAGAAGGACCTGTCTTACACAGGTTTATTCAGAACTGAGACCCGATATACAGCACTAGAGCATGGAACCGAAATGTCTGACTTTGATTCAGGGCCTAGGACCCTTCTGGTGTCCTACGAGTCAGGATCCTGGTGCACTGGTCCATGAAGAAATGACACTTCCCTTTCCTTCTAGAGTCATTCCCTCCACTCCACAACTCACTGTCCGCTTGGACTGGGCTGGATTCCTGAGCAAAGACCAAGGCGGGAGGATCGCTTGACCCCAGGAATTCAAGACCAGCCTGAGCAACATAGTGAGATCCCACATCTATAAAAAATTATTAAAAATTAGCCAGGCATGGTGGTGCACACCTGTACTCCCAACTACTCAGGAGGCTGAGGCAGGAGGATCACTTGAGCCCAGGAGTTGGAGGCTGCAATGAGCTGTGATCACACCACTCACTACTCCAGCCTGGGCGACAGAGCGAGACCTTGTCTCTAAAAATTAAAAACAAAAGAAAAAAATTACAATGCACAACAAATGTTATCTGTGTCCTAGGCACCATGCTAAGGGCTTCCCGTAAATTATCTCAGTCCTTGCCCAAGCCCTGTGGAAGAGGCGCTGACATCCCATCTTATAGGAGACCAGACTGACAGTGAAACAGCACTTGACCTGTGTGGCCATTCTGTAATGTATTCTGTCTGCTGTGGTGCCAGACAGACTTCAGAGAAGATGCTGGCCAGAGGGCACCTTAGAACTCCTGGTTTGTTCTAGCCCGTTTCTGTGTTGCTAAAAAGGAATACCTGAGACTGGGTAACTGGTAAAGAAAAGAGGTTTATTTGCCTCACAGATCTGCAGGCTGTACAAGAAGCATGGCATCAGCACCTGCTTCTGGTGGGGCCTCAGGAAACTTCCACTCATGGCAGAAGGAAAAAGGGAGGTGTGTGTCACATGGCAAGAGAGGGAGCAAGAGAGAGGGGAGAGAGGTGCCAGGCTCTTTTAAACAGCCAGATCTCAAGGGAACTCAGAGCAAGAATTCACTCATTACCACGAGGAGGGCACCAAGACATTCACGAAGGATCCATCTCCATGACACAAACACCTCCCATCAGGGCCCCCCCCTCCAACACTGGGGATCACATTTCGACGTGAGGTTTGGAGAGGACACACACACCCAAACCATATCACCTGGCATTTGAAGAAATCAATGTCTGGGGCAGCTCCAGAGTGTCTATATAAGCAGCGTACATCTGGGGACCCTCAGAGACTCCATCTCCCCTTGTGGCTTCTAAGATTTGAGTTCAGGCCAGGCACGGTGGCTCACACCTGTAATCCCAGCAGTTTGGGAGACTGAGGCGAGCAGATCACTTGAGGTCAGGAGTTCAAAACCAGCCTGGCTAACATGGTGAAACCCTGTCTCTAACTAAAAATACAAAAAAAGTCAGGCATGGTTAGTGCATGCCTGCAATCGCAGCTACTGAGGCATGAGATTCACTTGAACCCAGGAGGTGGATGCAGTGAGCCGAGATCACACCACTGCACTCCAGCCTGGGTGACAGAGTGAGACTCCGTGTCCAAAAAAAGAATTGAGACACCCTCTGCCGGGAAGGGCCAGGAGCAGCCCTCAGAGCCCATTTGGGTGGCATCTCAAAAGATGCTGCTGGAAAGAAGGAATTTGGGCAGATTATGGGGTTTCTGAAGTGCACTAATGTATTTCTATCAGAAATGGCAAAGAAGTTGAAAATAGTATCCGAGAAAGTCACAATGGAATGAGTTTCCGTTGCTGCCTGCTAACCAGAGAATAGGTCTTGTTCATGTCTGTGACTGGACAGGATTCTCAGGGCTGCCTCCACCAAAGGCCGAGTGTTGGGGTCTCTGGGGTCTTACATGGAAAGCTTTGGAATCTCCCAGGCTGCAAGATACTCCCCTTGGTCTCAAGACAGGGGCTCAGCTGTGCAGCCAGGATGCAGCCATCAGGAGCTTCACTGATGCTGGGAAGGGCTTGGGAGACCCTCCTGGGGCATAGTTGGCTCCACAGATAGGCAAAGGCAGGGAGGACGTCCTGCATTTTTCAAGGATGGACATCCACGCCAGGTGTGAGTGGTTCTGGTCCTATGGGAGTATCTCCTGGTCAAACTTTTGGTGAACCCCACCTGAGAAGCCAGCAGGCACTTGCATAGCAGAGACACTTAGCGAGAATCCAGGATCGGCAAGCAGGCAGGCAACAGAGGGCTGGAACGCTAGGTCCACAAATATCAGTCCTGTGCTTGAAGTTACCTCCAGAGAAGGAGGCCAAAGTGAAGGCCCAGGACTCCACAGCTCCTTCTGTGGAGGGAGGGATGGGAGTTGAAGGCAGGGAGGCGCCCAGATACACCAGGTCCAGTAGCGGATACTGGCCACCACACACAGGCTCCAGGGAGGAAATCTGGCCTACACAACAATAGAGCACCTCTTCTGTAACCTCTGCAGTTTGGGAAGCCGAGGCATGAGAATTGCTTGAGGTCAGGAGTTTAAGACCAGCCTGGGCAACATAGTGAGACCCTCATCTCTGCAAAACATAATTTTTTTTTTTTTTTTGAGACTGAGTTTCATTTTGTCGCTCAGGCTGGAGTGAAGTGGTGCAATCTCGGCTCACTGCAACCTCTGCCTGCCAGATTCAAGCGATTCTTGTGCCTCAGCCTTCCCAGTAACTGGGATTACAGACATGTGCCACCAGGCCCAACTAATTTTTGTATTTTAGTAGATACGGGGTTTTGCCATGTTGCCCAGGTTGGTCTTGAACTCCAGAGCTCAGGCAATCTGCCCACCGCGGCCTCCCAAAGTGCTAGGATTACAGGTGTGAGCAACCGAACCCAGCCAAAACATAAAAAATTTAAAACAGTTAAAAAAAAAAAAAGATTAAAAATTTTTTGTTTTGTTTTGTTTTGTTTTTTTAAAGTAAAGCACCTCCTTAGCTGGGCTGGGCCTACATTTTGGTTTATCAGATTGGTCTTTTCAACTTCCAGTGACCAATTAAGATGAAACTGCCTTTCACCATTCACTCAGTTGATAATGGCAGCACGAACATGTACTAGGTCCTTGGCTCACATGGCCAAGGGTAACAACAGCTGCCCATATTCTCCTGATGGAAACTTTTTTATGGTTTCACAAGGACTTGATGTGATTCTTTTTTCCATGAAGGGCTGGGACTCTCGACACAACACTATACAGTAACCCTGTAATCATATTCCAACAGCCTATTCTGGTGCCACGAATGAATGTTTATTTTAAACAATTTGCTATGGCTTTTTTTTTTTTTTTAAGAGAGAGAAAGAAGGGAATTTCTTGAAGGCAAATTTCTCCCTGCCCCGAAGCTTTCTCTCCACTCCAAAGACTGTGTCAGACACCCAAGTCGTAATTAACCACAGAGCTGTTTGGGAGAAAGGGAGACCGAGAGGATATTTGACAAAGAATTAACAGATGTCATTTCGGCGGCGGCTGGCCCACTGCTGCTGGGCCATTTGTTGGAAGGAAGCTGATTCGGCTGCTGTCGTAAACAGAGAGTAGTAATAATTATATTCAGGCTGCATTAAGCATAGCAGATTGGATGTATAACATTCTGTTGAAAACCAGCTCCTCTCCTGTGTTCTCTCCAGACACAATGGAGAAGACCCCCAGTCCCCAGTTTTGAAAGTCGTCTCCAAGGATCCTGACAGACTTTGCAATAGGGAAATAGGTCATGTTCTTTCATGGCTAATTCTGCTGAGGTTCCTGGGATGGCAAAGGGATCTGCTCAAAAGCGAGTTCCAGGCACACTTCAGTAAGCCAGCCGCACCGCACACCACAGAGCTGCCTTTTTCCATTTGAAAAATGAAAGAATTAAATTCAAAACAAACAACTTCAATTTAACACCAAACTACAGGATAACCAATCTTAAAAATGTCACAGCGTAATGGATCTTAATACCCATAGAAAACACAAAAACAACATCATTGTTCCCCAGCAAATGCAGAGCGACCTCGAAGAATTTCAGTGAAGGAGAAAGAAGGGAAAAACACCTTATTACTTCCAACCCCTGCGAGCCATTTTGGTCTCCAAAGGTTTTAGGCTGCCTGAGGCCGTGTGTCTGCAGTGTTTCGGGAAATGACTTGCCTTAGCACGAACGCTGCTCTGTTCTGCAGCGAGGCTGCCTGCCCGGGAGCAGTGCCGCTCCATTTCTGGTTAACTCTTCCTTCCCGGGCCTGCCACTCGCAGGAGCAGTGCGGACAGGGCCCAGGGACTCCACTGCAACCCAGCCTCCTGCAGGGCAACCGGACTGGCCCCTCTAGGAGCAGCTTCTCCAAGAAAGTGGCTTCAGCAGAACGGCCAGCTACCCCCACCGCTCTGGAGAGTCTGTTCTCAAACCAAGCTGTAAAGCGACTGTCATCAAAACGCACAGCACAGTTGAAACCAGGGGACAGAAACGGGGCCTTGTGGGCCAATACTGGCCGATCCAGTCTCTCACGGTGCCCTGCTGGGGACAGCTTCCCATCTCTGCCACAAACCCAGGAAGGACACTCTTCTAGTTAGCAGGGTACAAGCAGAGTCCAGCCGGCTACCAGGGCACGACTTGGGCCTGAGGACATGGAGTGAAGGAAGCACGGGGACAGAAACATTTTTGCCACATATCTGAGCTGAAAGATGATAGAGAACCACTTAGCACTTAAGAGGTTAATACAATTCCTAAGTGTTCAGCAATCATGGCAATTTAGTGCCATTTCGATTATTACACAATAAACAGACCATGTTGTCTGGAAGCAAATTTTTATGAGTATAGCTGAAGGGGCTGCAACTTATTTAGCTGTGGAAACTCGAAGGGAAAGAGACTTCCAAATGCTAACACCATGGAGCACAAACACAGGTAGCAGAGAAAGGTTATTCTCAGGTCACCGCTCTGGCAAGTCACCACCATGACCTTCAAAATGAGTATGTCCTTAGAGGGAAATCAAGTTCACCAAAAGGTTCTTTACACAGGTTCTTGAAGCCAAATTTCTCCCTGCCATTTGAATGATAATATTGTTGAGTTTCAGAGCGAAAGATTTGGGAATTTCCAGAAACGCGTTATGTTTGGCAAAAAAACATGATGTTAACATGGGATGGGGATGTATACAGTGTTCTGGCTACTTGGAATACGCATTGAATACAAACACCTGCAAGACACCCCATTCATAGATAGTGGTTGCTGCTGTAGTTTATAGATACTTCAGTACGATGATCACAAACCTGATCAAATTCCTAATACAACAAGAAAATCAAATATGTAAACAGAAATGTGGGAGATGCTGTAACTCTCAAAGTCTCTGCAAAATTTTATGGCACACTGAACTCCAAGAGGCACATTTTTCTATTAAGGCACATGAAGGTTCGGATTTGGGGAGGAGGACAGACTTGCCCCAGCTCCACCAATGGAGGAAGGAAATCACCCCAGAGGTACTTCAGGACTCAAGGTTAAAATGTGCACGTGTGCATCTATACCTTTATGTTTGTGCATTTTTAGGCTTGTACAAGGCACCCACATTCATGAAGTGTCTGGAACAACCAAGCTGCCCTCTGCTGAACAAAGCAAAGAAGTTATTATTTTTACCCCCATTTTACAGATGAGCTAACTGAGGTTCCACCTAAGAAGAAACAGTTTTGTTAGCCCACCCCAACAGCTGCTATATTCCAGGAACTCCTCTCAGAGGAGATGGAATCTGGGGAGAACGAATACCTAGGGCCTCTTCCTGAGGGGAAGTAGTTAGCCTTTGTGCATAAACTGCAGACCCCAAGAGGTTGGAGGACTTTCTCCTCAAGGGTTCCTGGGACCCATGGAGCTGGCTGTGGGTGGCAGTGGAGTGGAGGGTGGGGACAAGAGAAAGCTGCAAAGGCGCACCCTGCTCCCAGGGTGTGAAAAGTAATCCTGCTTTGGGTAGAATTAGGTGGGGGCTGTGAGAGCATAGCCTCTGCCTGGTGGCATCCATCTACCCACCCATCCACCTACCCATCCATCCATCTACACAATCATCCATCCATCCATCCATCCATCCATCCATCCATCCATCTACCCACCCATCCATCCACCCACCCATCCTCAATCTCATGTTGAGGAGGGCTGGGCTGGATCCCAGCTGCCATGGCTGATGCAGAGAGCAAAAAGGTCTCAGCTGCCAAGACCAAGTAAGGCTTTCTACCCCATCTCCAATAAACCAGACTGCCTAACTCCATCCATCCATCCACCCATCCATCCATCCACCCACCCATCCTCAATCTCATGTTGAGGAGGGCTGGGCTGGATCCCAGGGCTGCCATGGCTGATGCAGAGAGCAAAAAGGTCTCAGCTGCCAAGACCAAGTAAGGCTTTCTACCCCATCTCCAATAAACCAGACTGCCTAACTCCTGAAAGCTTACCTGTAGAAAAGCAGTGGTCTCAAACAGTGAAATGCACAAGAGTTACCTGGGGTGCCTATTGAAAACATGCATTTCTGATTCAGGTTTGTTGTGCTGAGGCAGAGCTCAGGGACTCAAATGAATAGGGAACTCAGGTGATTCTCTCTCTCTCTCTCGCTCTCTCTCTCTCTCTTTTATTTTTATTTTATTTTATTTTTTGAGCCAGAGTCTTGCTCTGTCACCCAGGCTAAAGTGCAGTGGTATGATCTCGGCTCACTACAGCCTCCTCCCGGGTTCAAGCAATTCTCCTTGCCTCAGCCTCCTAAGTAGCTGGGATTACAGGTGCCCACCACCACGCCTGGCTAATTTTTGTATTTTTAGTAGAGACAAGGTTTCACCATGTTGGCCAGGCTGGTCTGAAACTCCTGACCTCAGGTAATCTACCTGCCTCAGTTTCTCAAAGTGTTGAGATTACAGACGTGAGCCACCGTGCCCAGCCTCAACTCAGGTGATTCTCAAAACAGATGGTCAGACAAGCATACCTTCAGAAACCTTGATTTTCGGTCACATTTTTTTGGGCAAAGTATTTTTCTTAGGTCTTTCAAAAATGCTATGTTCCTTGGTGATGCAGCATATTTAGTTCTTAACAGGAATTTACAAGATACTGTCAACTACCCCCCAATCTGTTCATCCATCCACCCATCCATCCACCCACTCTTCTTCCCACCCACCTACTCACCCATCTACCTATCCATCCATCCTTTCATCTATCTACCTACCCACCCACCCATCCATCCACCCATTCACCCATCCACCCACCCATTCACCCACTGTATTAGGCCATTCTCATGCTGCAATGAAGAAATACCCGAGACTGGGTAATTTATAAAGAAAAGAGATTTAATTGACTCACAGTTCTGCATGACTGGGAAGGCCTCAGGAAACTTACAATCATGGCAGAAGGAGAAGCAAACATGCCCTTCTTTACAAGGCATCAAGAGAGAAAAGTGCCAAGCAAACAGGGAAAAAATCTTTATAAAACCATCAGATCCTGTGAGAACTCACTCACTATCACAAGAACAGCATGGAGGTAACCGCCCCCATGATTCAGTTACCTCCCATTGGATCCCTCCCACGACACGTGGGGATTATGGAAACTACAATTCAAAAAGAGATTTGGGTGGGGACACAGTCAAACCATATCACCCACCACCCACCCACCCACCCATCCACCCATTTACCTGTCCACTCATTCACTCCTCCACTCATCCATCCACCTACCCACCCATCCATCTACCCATTCACCCACCTACCCACCCACACATCCATCCACCCATTTGCCCATCCACCCATTCCACCCAACCACCCACTCACCCATCAACTCACCCACCCATCCACCTACCCATGCATCCATCTACCCATCTGTCCATCCATCCATCCATCCATCCATCCATCCATCCACCCACCCATCCACCCATTCATCCTCCCACCCATTTGTCCATTCATCCACGCTTCTGTGCAACAGATCTTTCCTGGACACTGATTCCATGAAAAGCCATGTTCTAGGTGCTGGAGTGGTAGAAGAGGTCCCAGCAGGCACATGAAGGGGCAGGACCTAAAGGGAGCTGGTGACTCAGAGAGGGGACACCACTGTGGGACGCCCAGAGGTGGATGGGTTCACCACAGTGGTACACATTGCTGACCCTAGCCTTAGGGTCCCAGAAGCAGATGTGACAGATGGCTCACAGCACATTTTGGGCCCTGAGGACACCAATCACCTGAAAGGGCCAAATTCTTTTCCCCTCAGAATGAAAAATGTGATTCATGACTATTGCATGGTGAGAAAGAGGAAGAGGTCTGGGCATGAAGGAAGAACAAGAATAGAAGGAGAATGACAACGGCAGCCACAAAGAGTGTGCAGATAAAAACACCTGAGGCTTCTTTAGAGACCCAGGCAAGGTCTGTTGAGAGCCCAGAGCCACTGGGCTTAGAGCTTTCGTGTCCCCATGCTTAGTCTTGATTTGGAATTCTCTTTGAAACATTGTTTATAATTGGCTATTCAGGACAAACTTAGTGCTTATAAAGCTGTCACCCATGTGGTCCAGTCTCAGGTCAGTGTCTCAGACAAAGAAACTGAATCCATCAGCTTAAATGTAATTTCAAAGTCAGACAAGTTCAATCCTGTCATTTCTCAAACACTCTGAAGGAGATACAAGATCACAAGTGCTGCATCTTAAACCCGTCCCTTCTCTCCTGCCTCTTGTCTGGAAGGCTGCAGTTGCTGGTCTTTTCAACACTCCGTGGCACTCTTCCCAGGCCTCTCCCTCTTGACTCTGACCCTCCCTCCCTCCCCTTTATTTCCAATCCTGCTGCACACAAACCCCAAAAGGGCTGGCCTGATTGGCCAAGGAGGGTAGTGACTGGGTGATTGTGGGCCCCTTGGACTTCTTATCTGAAAAGTGGAGACTATACCATGACCTCATGGATTTGTGATCCATTAAATGAAAGAATAGAAATAAAACACTTAGCCTGTAGTCCCAGCACTTTGGGAGGCTGAGGAGGGAGGATGGTTTGAGCCTGGGAGTTTGAGACCAGCTTGGGCAATATGGCAAAACTATATCTCTACCAAAAATACAAAAATTAGCTGGGTATGGTGGCATGTGCCTGTAGTCCCAGCTACTTGGGAGGCTGAGGTGGGAGGATAGTTTGAACTCAGGAGGTGGAGGCTGCAGTGAACTGAGATCATGCCATTGCACTCAAGCCTGGGTGACAGAACCAGACCCTGTCTCAAAAAAAAAAGAAATTAGTGAAGTCATCAATACATGGTAGCCAATTAACGAATATCACTGTTCTCATAGGAAAACCTAAAATGGGGAGGAAATCACAGATTTTATTATTTCAGTATTTATTATTTCATATCGGATGATTCTATATCTTATAAAAATAAATTTATAACTTTTGGAGAATGTCTAATTTATGGCAAGAAGTGGAATGTAAAGTTACTATTATGCAACATTTTCCCCAGATAATTCCTGTATTGATATTCTAATGAAAATAGGCTCCCCAAATTCTGCATTTCTATCATGTGTGTCTATGCTAGCATTTATGTTAGATTCCGAATTAACAAACTTCAAACGCTAAAAAAATTACATATGCAGAAAAATAGGGAAAAAGGATATGCATCTTTTGTAAGTCTCAGTGGAGCGTAGGCAAACCTCTAGCCCTATCTGATACTCCTAGCTTAAACCACATGGTAGTTTTGGAATGGGAGAACATTAATGACTACAAAACAATAAGAAGGCTGTTTAGACATATGCAAAAAAAAAAAAAAAAAATCTTTAAAATCAGGCTGTGTCCTTATCATTGAATGACTACTAATGAATATCATTCTCAATAAAGAACCTTCTGGCTCTCTCATGTTTTGTTTGTTAAAATAGCATCCAAGTCATTTTAACACAAAGTTAATGCAAACCCAAAACAAAATATAAAGGAAAGAATGTCAAAAGAACAAACTTTTAAAACTCTGCACTTTTTTTTTTATTATTAGATGCTATTCCTGACTTGTTAAAATTGATCAAATAGAAAGCTGTGAAAAGAGAAAAAATTAAGCCAACTAGAAAAGTGTGACTTGGATTTAATATTTTATAATTGCCAAGGGACATACTGAGATCAATGAATTTTTGCCTGAAATGAACGTCAGAAAGAGATGTACTTCAGTCTTTTAGGGAACATTGGTCTATTTAATTCTTGTGTCTGATGCATGTGAAATAGGCCTGCCTCGGCCTTCTTTCTCTGCCGGGGGCATTGCTGGCAGCGGACATTACCACTTTTAATAGGCCGCTGTCTGAGGAGTGGCAAGGGAGCCCATAACCCATCGACTCTAATGGATCAGCCTGTTTATTCACTTACACCTTTTTTTTTTCCCAGCTAATTTTAGTTTTGCATGCTGAGTTGTTTCGCTTTGAATTAAATGAATAGAAACAAAGGGAAAAGCCTGTGCAGCTAATAAACCATGGTGATGTTCACGGCCCTCTCACTAGGCTTCTCCACATAGCAGGTATCCCATCTGAGAACAGATTCACTGTGGCATTTTCTCCACTTGTTGACGAAATTAACATTTTATACATGCTCACATTCAGAGGAAAAAAATTAAATTATTCAAATCGCTTGATCAAGAATGCGCCGTTGTTTGGAGTAGACCTACTCGCCCAGCCTCAGGCCACCGACATCCTCAGATTTCAGACACCGGTCAGTGACTTTTTCTGCCTGGGGGGTCATCCCAGAGCTCTCCATGGGGTCACACAAACAGGAAAAATGCCCCAGTGCTTTGCTTTGTCTAATGAAAAACCAGAGAGACACAAGGAGGCTATGTCTGCGTGCCCTTCAACAGAAATAACAAGAGTCCGTGGTTTAAAAACATCCCCCTCCCAGACTCCCTCTCTATGCCCAGAGAACTTGAAGAAGGTTCCAGAAACCTTTTAGGTCGATAGCTGCCAAGGGATATGAGACAAGAATGTCTGATATAAGAGAGAGGGAGAAAGGGGTCAGCTTCCCCTTATCTTCTCAATAAGACCCATTTTCCATTTGGGGTTTGGAACTGTCACAAAGACCCCAACTACAGAGGAGGGGACTGCACCCGCCTCTCCCCCCACTGGAAACTCACACCGATTCCCTGTGGTCTCAGCAGGTTAGAGGGGCTACCATGTCCCCGCCACCGGTAAAGCCTAGGAAGGTGGGTAGTGGCCTGAACTCCAGAAAAGGCATTCTCCACTTGTAGGAGAAGCAGCATTCCGCAAAAGACCACCCCAGGAGGTTGAGATGAGAGGATCACTTGAACCCAGGAGTTGGAGGCTGCAGTGAGCTGTAATCACCACTGTGTTCCAGCCTGGGCAACAGAGCAAGACCCAGTCTCAAAAAAAAAAAGAACCACTCCAAAAGATTCACCCTCCAAACAGTTCAACTCCAAAGGTTACTGCCCTAAGGGTGGTGCCATACAGCACGACTGTGTTGTCTCCTGGCAAAACAAAAAATTAAATTAAATTGTTGCCCAATCAAAAGCTAAGATAACTTACAAAGTAATCTGGAAAATATTGAGAGAATTTAGACTAGCTGGGAGAAATAGAACGTGAACCATCATTAAATCAAACAAAAATCGGTCTCTCTGAGTATTAAGCAGAATGTCAACAACTATCTGAATGAAATCTATTTTAGACACAACAATAGTGTGATACCCTACTTTTGCCCTCATGCAATTAAAATAGCGTAATTTTTTAGACCATTTCTCGCAGCTATAATCTGTCACTAGGAGAAGAAAGCCCTTAGCACCACAGCTGTATCCAGTTTCACACATGGCTTTTCTTTCCCGTCTATCCCACAAATCTCAATAAAGCCAGAAGTCAGTCAGCTCAAACTCCTCAGCCCTGCCTTTTTAGGACTCACATTCCTTAGTTGTGCTTTCTTCCCTCAAAACTCCAAGTCACCCAAATAGCATTTTCTCCATTCAGCAGCATTTTTTTTCTTTTATTTTCCTTTTTTTTTTCCGAGACAGAGTTTTGCTTTTGTTGCCCGGGCTGGAGTGCCATGGCGTGATCTCGGCTCACTGCAACCTCCGCCTCCTGTGTTCAAGCGATTCTCCTGTCTCAGTCTCTTGAGTAGCTGGGATTACAGGCGCATGCCACCACATCCAGCTAGTATGTGTATTTTTAGTAGAGACAAACTTTCATCATATTGGTCAGGCTGGTCTCAAACTCCTGACCTCAGGTGATCTACTTGCTTTGGCCTCCCAAAGTGCTGGGATTACAGGAGTGAGCCACCACGCCCCGCCATTCAGCAGCACTCCTTATACAAATATGCACTGACTCCTACCGTGTTCAAGGCACTGAACCTGATGTTTAATCATTGGCATAGAGCTAAGTAATGCACGTTTCTTTTCTTTTCTTTTTTTTTTTTTCTTTTTTTCTGAGACATAGTCTCACTCTGTTGCCCAGGCTATAGTGCAGTGGTGTAATCTTGACTCACTGCAACCTCTACCTTCCAGGTTCGAGGGATTCTCATGCCTCAGCCTCCTGAGTAGCTGGGATTAGAGGCATGCACCACCACACCTGGCTAGTTTTTGTATTTTTAGTAGAGGTGAGAGTTCACTATGTTGGCCAGGATGGTCTCAAACTCCTGGCCTCAAGCGATCCGCCCACCTTGGCCACCCAAAGTGCTGGGATTAGAGGTGTAAGCCACTGTGCCGGGCGGGCCGCACATTTCTATTTGTTAAAGAATGAAGGAATGTAGTGCGTAGGGTCCCTGGTGGAACTCCCTGCACAGTGTCCTTCAACCCAGAGTCTAACAGGCTCTCTCTCATCAATACGCAAGTTACAATAAAACAGTTGATGGGCCCACAGTGCATGCCCACAGGATGGCCGTGAGCAAGAAACCCTCACCATGCAAGAAACCATACAGTCACAGAAGAATTCTGCTTCCCCTCCATTTGCGTGCCTGGACCCAGATCCTCGCTCTCAGACCCAGTGTGCAAAGCGGAGAGGGAACAACAGACTCAAGTTGGAAGTGATTTACTTCATTAGCTGGGATTACAAGTTTAACTTACAAACCAGAGGTCAAAATTTCTCATTAACAAGGGGGCCGTGAATCGCTGCAGGCTTTGGTTCAAGAGGAGACCACTCTTATTACTAACTACACATTTCAATCTGTCTTTGATGTTCTCCTTCTTCCCTCCTCCCTTTTATTTTTTGGCAGAGGAGCTGATTTTAATTGTGGCACTACAACAAGGCTCCCTCCATCCCAGGGAGCAGCCTCCTGTCTGATGCTGCCTGGCGAGTAAGTTTGCAAGATTGGGTGCAGTCTATTGCTCAGGGCACATTTTAATGGCTCCCCTCTCCTACAAGGCCTGAATTGTTTTCCGCGTGATTCTGGTTAATTTCGCTGCGGGAAAGGGCATTGGTTTTCCTTGTGAGCTTCTGATCCGTCTGCCTCAGCGAGGTGAAATAGATTAAAACAGAGAAGGAGGCGTCGTCATTCCAACTTTCCGGACGCGAGGACCAGACCCAGCACATCTCCTGCACTCAGAATAGAGAGAGGAGTTTGACAGAGACCATTATGCTACAAAAAGCGCTCTTTTGAGAAATCAGCTTTGGTTGTTTACAAAATACTCAGGCTGCCTTCAAGTGCCCCTTGCCTTCAAAACCACCACCAGGGGTTAAAAGAAGCAACTCAAACGAGATAAAACCTCTGCAGCGTGCACTTTTCCTGGGCATCTCAGAATCCCACACCGCAGAATCCTTTTCCAAATAAGAAGACCAGGAAATTATAGCAGCGGTTATGTAGTATTGTCCAGCACAAATAAAAGTACTTAACACGCACTGTTTCTAAAGACCAAGACCCGTGTGCAGGTCACAGTGGCACAATGACCAATGTCACTGAACCAGGGCTTTGAATGGAGTCACTGCTGGAAAGGATTCCACTATCTAATTATTTCGAAGTATAGCCTTTATTGAAAATAACTAAATTGTTATTCCGGTCTAGTCTGGGAAGAAGGTCACATTCAAACCGCATAAGCTCTAAATACTCCTCAGTTACTATTCATGTGCTGTAATTGTTTGTTCTCCCTGAGAAATGTTTTCTTAGTTGCTGGGTGAAGAGCCCGTAGGTAGCACAGAGGCTGTGGATGGGGGCCAGTGCCCCGTGCCCACTGGAGAGCCTACCAAGCCGCCCCCACTGCAGAGAGTAGAGGCAGCTTCCTGCAACTGGGCTGGCCTGCTCGGCTGCACGGGACTCCCAGCGTGTTCCAGGTGTGGCAGCTCGCTGTGGAAGCCACGGTGTGAGGGGAACAAAAACTCCTTGTGCAGGACCAGCACAGTGGCTCATGCCTGTAATCCCAGCACTTTGGGAGCCTGAGGCGGGAGGATCCCTTGAGTCCAGGAGTTCAAGACCAGCCTGAGAAACATAGGGGGACCCTGTCTCTACAAAAAATAGAAAATAAAAAAAATTAGCCAGGTGCGGTGGTGTGCACCTGTAGTCCCAGCTACTCAGGAGGCTGAGGTGGGAGGATTGCTTGAGCCCAGGAGGTCCAGGAGGCTGAGGCTACTGTGAGCTGTGATCACACCACTGCCCTCCCGCCTGGGTGACACAGCAAGGCCCTGTCTCCAACAAACAAACAAACAAACAAGAAACCCCCCCAAACCACAACTCCTCATGCAAAACAAGCAGGGGTGGCTGCGGTGTCTTGCCCAGCTCCCACCCTGAACCCCCAGGGGAAGCATGGGGCTTCTCATCCGTGGAGAAATTACTGCCTTCTTTGCTTTATTTTATTATTATTATTTAGCTGCTAATGTTCAGTTTTAGTTCCTTTTATGTCTCCAGTTCCCTTTAACAAAAACACTGATTAGAACTCAAGGAATCTGTATGACCTGGAGGTGAAGAGCGGTTCTCAGCAGGGACAATCATTGGGCTCAGACCCAGGAAGCATTGGTGGCTCCGGGTCACAGGGGCCCGAGGCACCCAGCCATCTGGGCCCTCAGCCACTTCCTGGCGCCACCCGGCGGCACCCCAGGCCAGGCCAGGCAGTCACCTTGACCGGGCTGCTGGGGTGTCTCACCCACGCACTGTCCCTCCCCGTTCCCACCCCCTGTTCAGCTCCAGCAGGGGCCTATCTTAACAAAAGAGACATCTTAGAAAGGTCCTTATTGCTGGTCTAATTTCAAACAGGCACCACAATGAAGAACTGTCTTTGTGTGGGATTAATTTTAAAACCTCAGGATTTGATGTCAGTGGGAAAAAACCAGTGTGGGGGTCAAACTGCTGCCTTCTCCTGCTTCTGGCCAGCCCGGGGGCTCATTTCTTAGGAGATGAAAACTCTGACAAGCCCTTCAGTCAAGCTGAAAGCAGGCAGCAGTCCAGCCACAGCCACAGGCCTCCCAGGCATCCTGTGACCCCTCCGAAAAGTCACATTCACTTTGCTCTTGAGAAAGGAAAAATCATGCTGGAGGCATTTTATTTGAAACCATGTGAAATAAGGAAATGTGAAGATGCGAAAATGAAGTGAAAAAAAAAGTTAGAATTCATTTCCGTCCTTGCAATGGCTTAGAAGCCAAACTGGTTCATTTTGAAAGCGTGTAAAAATCTGATCCATTCACCAGTAGGCAGAGACTACAAAATGCTTAAGGTAAAATATGTAAATATGTAAAATTATCTGTTGAAAACCATCTCCTTTTGTGCTTGAAAGAATTTTTAAAGCATCTTTATTTCTATTCTGCATTAATGTACTATTGAGCAGAAAAGTTTCTTTTTGGCAAAACAACAAAAAAACCAAGGTGCCGCAAAATTTAGTGATTCTGCAATGAAGTCCACGGGAAAAAAGGAAGGACAAAAAGGATTTCTATCTTCTCGGGCACTTGTGTGGCATTTTTTTGTGATAATTTAAAGTGTATCATTAATATAACAAATTATAGAATTCTTTTTTTAAAAGCATTGTTCACCAGAAAACGAAACAAACTGCACCTTCAGGCCTCTGCTACTGTCTCTTTTGGAAGTGGGGTCCCTCTTCTCCCTGGGTGTCCTCCGCCTCACCTGACCCAGCCCCTGCTATTCTTGAGAGATCCGGGGACCTCCCAGCAGTGTGTTTGGATCCATCCCACAAATAATTGGCCACAAACAGTTTATCTTATTTCTAAATACTTTCAAATTAATTTTTTTTGAAATATGGAAAAGAATGGCAGGATGTATGCCTTTAGCTATGTAATTATCATTTATTCAGCTGGATTTGAATCCATCGTACTGCAACAAACGTGGTTTCATCATACAACGTGCAACTTCCAGAAATAGGTGGGTTGGTTGTTGTTTTCTCCTCTCCCCTAATCCCATTTCTTCTGGAGGAGGTTCAACCAATGAATGTTTCGTCTCATAAGCCAACACCTCGTATGTAGATTGCTGTCATCTCTCGTCTCCTCCATGGGCGGTGGGGACCTATCCCTGTGGACTGGGCCTCCAGCCCCACTGGCCAGGGTTGGAGGCATGAGCCTCAGATTGAGAAGGGGTGTGCCTGAAACCAAATCCACTGAGTTCTCAAGCCAGAGGAACAAAACCCTCAGATCCTGGAAGGGAAGACAGTGTGTACACTTGGCCCTGTACGTATAGCAGCAGCTTTGTTTGCGGAAGGGGAAGGCGCTTAAAACTGAGAAATTGTTCTTGGTTTTGCAAATCCTTGGTTATTTTCTGAAAGATCAGACAATGGAAAGTAGAGAGCTTTCTCCAAAACAGTTTTCAAATCTGCTTATTCTACTAGACACCCTCGTGTTCCTAGCCTTGTTTCTATGTTTTCTTTTGTTTAAATCTCTTATTGTCTCAAAAAGATTATCAAAAAATAAAAATTAAAAGAAAAAACGCATACACACACACACACACACACAAAAGATTGTGTCCAGAAGGCTTTCCAAGGGCTGGGAGCAGTGGCTCACACCTGTAATCCCAGCACTTTGGGAGGCCGAGGTAGGAGGATCATTTGAAGTCAGGAGTTTGAGACCAGCTTGGCCAACATGGTGAAACCCCGTCTCTACTGAAAATACAAAAAAATTAGCTGGGCATGGTGATGCACACCTATAATCTCAGCTACTCAGGAGGCTGAGGCAGGAGAATCACTTGAGCCCAGGAAGCGGAGGTTGCAGTGAGCCGACATCACGCCACTGCACTCCAGCCTGGCTGACAGAGTAAGACTCCATCTCAAAAAAAAAAAAAAAAAAAAAAAGACAGGTTTCCCAGCTCATCGCCGCAAAACCTACCTCCCAGCTCCCTTCCTGTACACCTAGGCAGACAGAGACCAGCTCTAGAGAACCCAGGAAAGGTAATGTTAGGAACCTGAGAACGGGGTCAGGAAGATAGCCTGAGCAGCGAGAAGTACGGTCTAGTATGGTGAAATTTTGTTCATCTTAGATTTTTTTTTTTTGCATTAGTTTTTATTTTTAAAATACTGAATTAAAATATTATCTATTTATTACTGGGTTATTGGGCACCTCCTTAAAGGCTGCCCCCAGGCAAGTGCTTCACTGCAGTCATCCTGGTCCTGACCTTGCCCTGGGGAAGAGATGTCTGCCGACCCCCTGCTTTGGCCTCACCGGGCTCCGGCCTGGACCAGCTAACATGGTTGTAGAGGAGCCACTTCTCTCAAAACTCAGGGAGGAGGAGAGAACTTCTTTTTTTTTCTTTTCATTTATTTATTTACTTATTTACTGAGAATGGGGTGTTGCTATATTGCCCAGGTAAGGTCTCAAACTCCTGGGCTCAAGCTATCCTTCTGCCTCTACCTCCCTAGAAACAACTTCTTTACTGGCCATTGGCAAGCCCAGTTCATTGGAGTCTCCCTCCTAAACCTTCACAAAGATTTAGGAAACAGATTAACAATAAAACTTCAACAAACCCAGGATGGGAGAGTTACTGAATTAAATTAGAGCTTTTCTCATACATCATGCTAAAGGTAAATTATTTTGTTTAAATACCATTGGAAGCCACATTCATGTTATATAATGGTTTGCTTCTCTCCCTCTCTCTCTCTCTCTCAATGAGATGAGGTCGCACTGTATCACCCAGGCTGGAGTATAGTGGTATAATCACAGCTCACTGCCGCCTCCAACTCCTGGGCTCAAGAGGTCCTCCCACTTCAGCCTCCTAAGCTGCTCTAGGACTACAGGTGCACATCACCACCCCTTGCTAATTTTTAAAATTTTTTGTTGAGACAGGATTCCGCTATGTTGCCCAGACAGGTCTGGAACTCCTGGCCTCAAGCAATCCTTCCGTCTTGACCTCCCAAAGCGCTGGGATTACAGGTGTGAGCCACCACACCCAGCTGGTTTGCTGTTCTGATAAAGGTCTTGAAAAGACAGGAGGGGGTGTATTTTATCAGCATCATTATCACTGACTAGCACCATCGCTTACTGAGTGCCATGCATGGAGTTGAGATTTCTACAATACACATTATTTTGCTTAGTCCCCAGCAACTGCGATGGCAAGTTTGAGGCTGCGCAAAGATACACATGCTGGCCTCAGGGCTGAGCTGGGATGTGAAGTCAGATCAGACTCCAGAGCCCACATGCCATGGAGCTTTGGAGACAGGTTTGCTTTCACTCTGTTATCTTGCACAGGCCTAACTCTGGGCAGGGATGCCGAGCCCAGGGCTGAGGCTTGGCCAGGTGGCCACAATTGTGGATCCACCCTGTAAGCCTGAGGACCCGCAGCTTCCATGGGAAGGGGTGGACCTCCTGCCCTGCTGCACGGCCCTGGGCAGAGCAGGCATGCCCAGGACCACACTCCACTTCCTCCGGATGGTGCCTCCGGACCACTGATTTTTCATTCTAGGTCCCTATGCAAAAATAATCAAGACTTCCTGTCTGAGCAGTAGGGTAAACAGATCTTAGCTAAAGGGAGGTGGAAGGGTTGTGGGAAGAACCTCTGTTGTCCCAGCTGGAAACTTAAGCACCAGGAAATGCATTTCCGCGCGTTCCCAGCCTGCTGAAAAGTCAGGCACACTAAGGACAAAGCAATCTCCAACGCCTGGCCCAAATCTGGATTTTCCCTTCCCTGCCTGCTGCTCCAGGCTTCCTGGCTTTCTCACTCTCCTCCCTTTCCCCCTGGGCAAGTCCAAAGGGTGTTTGTTTAAAGTACCTTTCACTAACATTCCTTCCCAGCCATTCTCCCAGCTTTTCACTTTGCATTATGCCCAGAGGCCCTAGATGCAGTCTCTTTACCCAGCCAAGCCTCTTTCAAAAACTAACCTCTGTTTTACATGGGGAACTTTAACCCGTTTGCCTCCAAAAAACCCTGCAACATTACAGAGATGCCTAAAGTCTCCTTGGACCTCTAAAAATCCATGGCTACCCACTTCAGCTCCCCAGTAGGTAAGCACTGAAGCACTGACTTTGGAATTTTTTTTTTTTTCAGAAATGTTTCCTGTTTTTGCAACATACATTGGACTTCATTAAAACTATGACGTGTGAATTTTTTTTTTTATTTTTATTTTTGAGACGGAGTCTTGTTCTGTCGCCCAGGCTGGAGTGCAGTGGTACTATCTTGGCTCACTGCAAGCTCCGCCTCCCAGGTTCAAGCGATTCTCCAACCTCAGCCTCCTGACTAGCTGGGACTACAGGAGCACACCACCACGCCCAGCTAATTTTTGTATTTTTAGTAGAGATGGGATTTCATCATGTTGGCCAGGCTGGTCTCGAACTCTTGGCTTCAAGAGATCTGCCCACCTCAGCCACCCAAAGTGCTCAGATTACAGGCGTGAGCCACCGTGCCTGGCCGAGGTATGTGAATTGTTGATGAGTTTGATTGATTTTTTTTTTACACATATAGTGTTCTATACATTTTTTTCACTCAACCATACCTCTTAAGGATCTATTTGCATACACACAGATCCAAGTCACTTTAAAAAAATTTTTGTATAAAGCTCCATGCTGTGAACTGCTTCTATCTACTGAGGCATTTTGATATTGATGGGCATTTAGGCTTCTGCTATTTCCAATGCTGCTTCAGAGATGCTTTCTTTGTGCACATATACATTTCTCGAGGGTAGATAAGACAGAAGGGAAATTGCTGGGTTTCACGGTATGCACATTTCTAGCTCTAAGGGCGTCCAAAGTGCAGCTGTGCTGATACACGGGGCACCAGCATTCTCTGGGAGCAGCGCCCTTACAGGCCTGCTAGTACCTATCGAACTTTTAAATTGCTGCCCTTTTGATGGGTGACAAGTGTTACTTAATTTATATTTCCCTTAAGATTTGGTAGGGTCAAACTTTTTTTTTTTTTAATGCATTTTACAAGTCCCTTTTCACACTTCTTCTGTGAATTGCCTGTTCGTATTCTTTGCCCCTAAAAAAAAAAAAAATGAGTAGTTTGTCTTAAAAAAAAAAAAGAAACACTTTATGGAGCTATGATTGACATGTAAAAAGCTGTACATACTGATACATACAACTTGATGGAATATTTATACACAGCCATGAAACCATCACCACTATCAAAGCCATAAATATATCCATCACCTCCCAAAGATTCTCCCATTCCCTTTATTTATTTATTTATTTAAAGACAGAGTCTTTTTTTGTCACCCAGGCTGGAGTGCAGTGGCACAATCACAGCTCATTGCAGCCTCAACCTTCCGGGCTCAATCGATCCTCCATCCTTAGCTTCCCAAGTAGCTGGGACTATTACTTTTGAGACAGAGTCTTGCTCTGTTGCCAGGCTGGAGCGCAGTGGTGTGATCTCAGCTCACTGCAACCTCCACCTCCTGGGTTCAAGCGATTCTCCTGCCTCAGCCTCCCAAATAGCTGGGACTACAGGCACCGGCCACCACACCCAGGTGATGTTTGTATTTTTAGTAGAGACGGGGTTTCACCATGTTGGCCAGGATGGTCTCTATCTCTTGACCTCATGATCTGCTCACCTTGGCCTCCCAAGTGCTGGGATTATAGGCGTGTGCCACTGCACCCGGCCAGGTTCTCCTTTTTTAAGGCCGAATTGTATTCCATCGTGCATATACCACATTTTCTTTATTCATTCTTCCATCAATGGACAGTTAGGTTGTTTCCATATCTTGGCTATTGTGAATAGTGCTGCAATGGACATGAGAGTGTAAGTATCTTTTTGAGATACTCAGCATTGCTGGATCATATAGTAGTTCTGTTTTTATTTGTTCCAGTAACCTTCACACTGGTTTCCATGACGGATGCACCAATTTACATTCCCACCAACAGCGCACCAGTGTTCTTTTCTCCACATCCTTGCCAGCACTTATTGCCTTTTTTTTTTTTTTTCCGAATAATAGCCATCCGAGCCAGGCACAGTGATTCATGCCTGTAATCACAGCACTTTGGGAGGCTGAGGTGGGTGGATCACCTGAGGTCAGATGCTCAAGACCAGCCTGGCCAACTTGGTAAAATCCCATCTCTACTAAAAATACAAAAACTCGCCTGTCATTGGGGCACATGTCTGTAACCCCAGCTACTTGGGAGGCTGAGGCAGGAGAATCGCTTGAACCAGGAGGTGGAGGTTGTAGTGAGCCAAGATCATGCCACTGTACTCCAGCCCAGGTGACAGAGACTCCATCTCAAATAATAATAATAATAATAATAATAATAATAATAATAATAATATCCATCCTAACAGGTGTGAGGAGATACCTCATTGTGATTTTCATTTGCACTGCCTGATGATTAGTGATGTGTACTTTTTCATGCACCTGTTGTACATTTCGTTTCTCTTTTCAAACCATTGCTGCTTCCCTGCTTAGGCACACACAGGTGCTGGGGACATATGGGATCTCAAACCACCTAATTCACTTTGGAGATGGGTGTAGGCTACAGCAGCTGTAGGCTACCCTGTGAACGCACAGAGCTGTGCAGCCACAAATGGGCTGGCCTCCTCACTGGCCTTGGCCTGGGATGTGATGCTCTGAGGGCTGCACCTGCAGGAGCCTCCACAGTGAGTGCCTGCTTTACGCAAGTCCTGAACAAGCACAATTGCCACTTCCTTTAACCGCACGACACTGACAGATGCCAACACCTGGTTCTGAGAGTTGCCCCAAACCTCCCAGTGGGGCCTTGGGAAGACGGATTTGAGTTCAGATCAGCCTGTCTGCAGTGCCCATGACCCTGGCTGAGCTGAGCCGGACTGCTCCTGGATGCTGAGGAGTGTGCGGGTGAATGTGGGCAGGGCCTGACCTCAGTGCCCTGTACCCCTAGGCAACACCCATACTCTCCCTACGGGGTCAGCACCCTGGTTCATCCCCTGAGCCTCTGGATGCAGAGTACTGGGGAGCTGGGCTTCTCAGCGAGAGGAGCCCTCCCAATCCCCCCTCCTCGCAGCTCCCACCTCAGAGGATGCTGGGTAACAGGAGCACACACATAGTGTCCCCCAACCCCCACCGCTGAGAAAACCTTGGTGGGGGCCAGAGGCAGCCAGAGGCCCATGCACCCTGGATGCTCCTGCCCCAAGAGCCAAAAGAGAGAGAGAGAGAGAGAAAGAGAGAGAGTGAGTTGGGGGAGGGGTTCCTGCAGGTGAACAGATCAAATTTTGGTCAAATTCCAATAAATTCTCACTTAATATTAACATTTAATGTTGAAAAACCCTAATGGTGACCTGATTCCCTCTTTTGAATTCCAGCCTTCCCAGATAACCTATCTCTCGAGGTGACAAGCTGGTGCCACCTGAATTCATTACTGCCTGATTAATTATGCTGCCTTTGTACCAGGGAAACAGGGACTTCAATCAGCCGCGGCCGCCATCCCCTGGCCGTCGCCTCAACAGGCCGGCCGCTGTCAGGGAGCCTTGCCCCTCGCCCTGCTCAGGGGAATCGCTTGAACCCAGGAGACAGAGGTTGCTGTGAGCCAAGATCACGGCACTGCACTGCACTGCACTGCAGCCTGGGTGAGAGAGCGGCACCATGTCTCAAAAAAAAATATATATATATATATATATATATAAAATATGCCCATTACACTGGTAAGAGATTAAAGGATTTGCCCAAAGGCAAAAACCCAACTGCTATATACTGAATTGTGTTCCCCTAAAATTCATATATTGAAGACCCCCACCCCCACCCCCAACAGGATGGTATTTGGAGACAGAGCCTTTGGGAGGTAATTAGGTTTGGATGAGGCCACGAGAGAGGGGCCTCATGATGGGATTAGTGCCCTTAGAAAAGGAAATACCAGAGAGCTCTCTGCCATGTGAGGATAAAGGAAGAAGGCAGCTGTGATTACAAGCATGCACCACCACACTCAGCTAATTTTTGGATTTTTAGTAGACATGGGGTTTCACCATGTTGGCCAGGCTGGTCTCAAACTCCTGACCTCAAGTGATCCACTCGCCTCAGCCTTCTAAAGTGCTGGGATTGCAGGTATGAGCCATCACGCCTGGCCTTATATTATGATTTTAAAGGGGTAGTGAGTAAGAGCCCCTGCCCTGCTGTCTGCTCTTCATCCCGTCTTTTTCAGAAGCCTTTTGGCAGAGTCACCCCTGGAGTACAGGAGAGTGCCAGCCTCCCCTGCTGAGAAAAATGGCCCTCCAGTGGGCTTCATGCTGTTTCCCCAGTGAGCTCAGTGAGGTAGGGGGTGGGGAGGGAAGATCCCCCTCCAAGGAACTTGGGCTAGGCACCTGGAACCCAAAGAAGGTGGCTACTGCCCCTATTTGAAGGTGAAGTCATTAATTAAGTGGCCTGTGTATCTTTTATATCCTTCCAAATTCGCTTATTTTTAAACCTCTAAAGTTTGAACCTTGTAGGTTCGGCCGCCAAAGAGATTTTACAGACGCCATTGCCCCATTTTCCCCTGGGTGTATGCACCTCAGCCTCCCTGCCCCAGCCACCTCCCTCCTATCCTCAGGAGACTTCAGGTACTAACCAGATCTTTCTTTCTGGGACCCAGCCACCAGTGTCTGGCAGGACCTCACCCTGTGTGCTCTGGGTGAAGTCAGGGCTCCAAGTGCAGGTTTAGATGCCTCAGCCCTGCTCTGCGTCTGCTTCTCCACCACAGGATCTGCACCATGGATCATCCTGATCTTGAACTTCCCAGCCTCTAGAACTTCTGTGGTTTAAGCCACCTAGGCTTTGGTATTTCATTATGGCAGCCCAAGCAGACTAAGACACCAATGAGCAGTCTTCTTTTCTCTTTTCTCCCTATCTAGCTGTGCAGTCATATTGTTGGCCAAGTGGATCAGGAGAATACTTTGCTCCAGCTAAAGAAGACATTTTACGTACACACCAGTTCCTAATGAGTATGTGAACCTTCCAGAAACTGTCAAGGGAAAGCCAGGACCGTGATGGCCAGAGGATCCCCCACAAGGACCAAGGCCTTCTCCCACCTTCCCCTGCTCATCCTGTCACCTGCCAGGAGACGACAGGCTGGTGCAGAGTCTGCAGGCAGGGGGCCACAGGGTGAGCAAGGGGTGGAGGAGGCTCCAGCTTTGAACCTTACCTGGGCCATCTCTACCCATCAGGAGAGCAGATGCAGAGCCTGAAATGTGTTCCCCTGGTCTCCCCAGATGCCACTCCCAAGCCCAGGGGCTCCACAAGTGTAGAAGATCTCTAGGGAGCCCACCTCTCAGCTGCCTAGTATGCCAGGAAGAGCACTAGACCAAGAGTCAAAAGACATGGCATCTGTAGGTCAATGCCTCAATGTGTAAGCTGGGATCTTAGGGTAAGTTACTTCACCTCCTGGCACCTTAATTTCTAATCTGTAGTGTATCAACACCTCTCCCATCAGGTGATTATAGAGATCAATGAAATAAAAAATAATAGAGGCTTGGCTGGGTGTGATGGCTCACGCCTATAATCCCAACACTTTGGTAGGCAGAGATGGGCGGATCACTTGAGCTCAGGAGTTTGACACCAGCCTGTCCAACATGGTAAAACCCTGTCTCTACTAAAAACACAGAAATTACCCAGATGTGATGGGGGTGCCTATAGTCCCAGCTACTCCAGCCAGACTTGATGGGCACACCTGTAGTCCCACTGCACTCCAGCCTGGGTGACAGAGCAAGACTCCACCTCAAAAAAAAAAAAAAAACTTTTGTACATTTTGTTAAAAATAAAACCAGAAAAAACATTATTTTTGTCAATCTTAAGATTTATCCCTTTATTTACCCTCTCTGCTGTATACTGCCTTCCATTCCTTCCTGTATTTCTAAAGTTCCATCTGTCATTTTATTTCTGCCTGAAATATTTCCTTTAGTACTTCTTTTAGTGCACAGTTACTAGTGACAAGTGCTCTCATTTTTGTCCATTTAAAAATACCCTCTTTTGACTTACATTCTTAATAAGCATTTTTACTGGTTATAGAATTCTAGATTGACCTTTCAACACTAAAATGTCATTCCACTGGCTTCTGGCTTCCATGGTTCCTGTTGAAAAGTTAGCTGTCAGTCTTATTGTAGTTCCAGTAAAGGTAATCTGTCATTTTAGTTGGATGCATTTAAGAGTATCTCTTATTATTTTGTTTTCCGTAGTTTTTCTGTAATGTGCCTATGAATGATTTTCTCTGTATTCATAATACTACAATACTACAGGGTTTTTTGGGTCTGTGATTCATGTCTTTCATCAATTTTGGGGAATTCCTGGTCATTATCTATTCAAATATTGCTTCTGTTTTATTATCTCTCTCCTTTTCCTCTTCTTCTGGGACTTCAATTACACTTACGATAGTATTATGTTCAATATGTGATATACCATTTCTGTATTTTGCATACTTTTGTCTCTTTGTTTTCAGTCCAAATAGTTTCTTCTGATGTATCTTCCAAATCACTAATTATCTCTTCATCTGTGTCTAATCTGCTTTAAACTCATCTAATGTGTTCTTCATTTCACTTATATTTTTTGGTTATAGAAATTCCATTGATTCTTTTTTATATGTTTCCATTCTCAATTGAAATTCTCCACTTCGTCTTTTGTCTCCTTGAATTATCAATCAGAGGTTATTCTAAAGTTTGTATCTGATACCTCCAATAACTACATTTCCTGTGGGTCAGTTGCTATTTTCTCTTTCTTTTTTCTTTCTTTTTTTCTCTTTCTTTCTTTCTTTCTTTTTTTCTTTCTTTCTTTCTCTTTCTTTGTTTTCTTTCTTCCTTCCTTCCTTCCTTTTTCTGTATTTCTTTCTTTTTTTTTTTTTTTCAAGGTCTCACTTTGTTGCCTAGGCTGGAGTGCAGTGGTACAATGACAGCTCACTGCAGCCTCCATCCCCCAGGCCCAAGTGATCCTCCCACCTCAGCTTCCCAAGTTGCACACCCAGACTACAGGTGTGCACCACACACTAATTTTTTTAAATTTTCTGTAGAGATGGGGTCTCACTATGTTGCCCAGGCTGATCTCAAGCTCCTGGCCTCTGATCCTCCCACCTCCCCTCTCAAAGTACTGGGATTATAGGTGTAAGCCACCATGCCAAGACTATTTTCTATTTTTTCTCTTGGTTTTGAGTCATTTGGTCTTGTCTTCTGATATGCCTCATATATTTTGAACAAATGCTGCATGTTTTGTATGAAAAATTGTAGAACCAATGTGATGCTCTAGATGATGGTATCTTTCTCTAGAGAGTTTATTTTGCTTTTGTCAAGCAGTTAGTACAGAGGCAGAGCATCTTAATCTGATTTGAATAAAAGCTGCATCTTTTTGAGAGTTGATCAGAGGCTCTAACCAAAAGCCTAGGGTATTACCAGAGCCTTTCTGAGACTGCCAAAGCTTTGCCCAGCTTCCTAGCCTTTAAATCACTGCTCCTAGAAGCAATTGCCTGGAGGAGAACAGTGCCAAATGTTAGGCTTATCTTTCTAGGCACTTACCTTTCTCTAGGATCTTCCCTCCTCAAGTCCTCACTGGGTAGCGCTCTGATTTTATTTTTTAATTTGTTTGTTTTTTTGTGGCAGGGTCTCATTCTGTTGCCCAGGCTGGGGTGTAGTAGCACTATCTCGGTTCACTGTAACCTCTGCCTCCTGGTTTCAAGCGATTCTCCTGCCTAAGCCTCCCAAGTAGCTGGGACTACAGGTGCATGTCACCAGGTCTAGCTAATTTTTGTATTTTTAGTAGAGATGGGTTTTCAGCATGTTGCCCAGGCTGGTCTCAAACTCCTGGACTCAAGTGATCCACCCGCCTTGGCCTCACAAAGTGTTGGGATTACAGCCATGAGCCACCATGCCTGGTCAGTCTCTGATATTTTAAAACACATTTTTAAAATTACCTAACTGTTCCAATTGTTTAAGGTGGGAAGTTTCATTAGATCCAGACTGGCGTTCCAGAGCCAGAAGAAGAGATCTCAACTGTTCCTTTAGCATAATTCCTCACCTATAACGATGGTTAGCACAAAAATTAAGATTTAGGGTATTGGCTTTGAAGTAAAAAATTCCATCTGGGTGGGTTTAAAAAGTATAAGTTGGGCCGGGCCCGGTGGCTCAAGCCTGTAATCCCAGCACTTTGGGAGGCCGAGACGGGCAGATCATGAGGTCAGGAGATCGAGACCATCCTGGCTAACATGGTGAAACCCCGTCTCTACTAAAAATACAAAAAAAAAACTAGTCGGGCAAGGTGGCGGGCGCCTGTAGTCCCAGCCACTCGGGAGGCTGAGGCAGGAGAATGGCATAAACCCGGGAGGCGGAGCTTGCAGTGAGCTGAGATCCGGCCACTGCACTCCAGCCTGGGTGACACAGCAAGACTCCGTCTCAAAAAAAAAAAAGTATAAGTTGGTAAAACTGGTTGGAAAGAGTAGAAAATTATAGTTCTCTGTTAAGGTAAATTATTCTAATTAAATTAGTATAAGAAGCGTTTGAGCAGTCACTGGAAGCATACAATACATCCCAGTTAACTTTCCAGTACTTTTTCTCGTAGTGAAGTATACTTTTGGTTTATAGCAACAAGAATTAGGGATGCTTCTAGCCTTCTCAGCCTTCTGTCAGGCTCTGGGTCATCTTGTAATATGCTTGCTAGGTCCCTAAGAAGACACTGTGTTTGCCTTTCTGTTATGCCTCAGGTAAACCCTTTCAATAAACATATAGCAATCATATTTAAAGATTCTCATCTTACTTATCCAAAAGTTTCAGAAATTGTCCTTTTAAAGTACACACATCCACAAAAACTGAGAAGATGGGCCGGGTGCGATGGTTCATGCCTATAATCCCAGCACTTTGGGAGGTTGAGACAAGGGGATCACTTGAGGTCAGGAGTTTGAGATCAACGGGGCCAACAAAACTGTCTCTACTAAAAATACAAAAAAAATTAGCCGGGCATGGTGACACATGCCTCTAATCCCAGCTACTTGGGAAGCTGAGGCAACAGAATCACTTGAACCTGGGAGGTGGAGGTTGCAGTGAGCCGAGATTGCGCCACTGCACTCCAACACCTGGGTGACAGAGTGGGACTCTGTCTCAAAGAAAAAATAAAAATAAAAAACAACCCTCAGAAGATGAAAAGAATAAACAGAACACACACAAATAATTTTGCACAACAGATTGGAGAGGTGATAACAGCCAGCCACTTATCAAATAACTACAGCTGTTGCAAGCTTGACCTTAGCAGGTTGTTTATGCCACATAGGGAAAAGGGCCTCCAAAGCACAAAGTTCGACACATTCTGGAAGAGTATCAGGATGAACTAGTTAACCTGAAGGCCAGGCTGCATGCTGGACAAGAACAGCTGGGAAGACTGAGGGCATCTGCTGCAGGCACTCACATTTTGAAGCACAAGTAGGTTTTATTACCAAGGCTGTGCATAGCCACCAGCAAAAGTATAGGCAAGGCTGCTTAGTGAAATGCCTTGGGAACTGAATGAGCACAAATGAATCTATGAGCCTGAGAGACCATCCTCGAAAAAGGCCATGGACTTATCGTATGACAATATTTGGGCCTCCGAACACAAGCGGGAGATTCAAGACCAGGCACTCAAGTCAGATTGCTTCAGCTAATAAAATAAGGGACGATGACAGGAAGTACACGGTGTGGGGGCCGGTTCTCTCAACTCCTTGGAGAGACACACAGAAGAAAACAAATGGTTTCAGCTAGGCTATAATCACAGAATCGTTAGGACTAAATGGATTCTCCTTGTAGATAGAGTCTAACTTTAACCACCTTATGTTACAGATGAATAGACACCATGCTAAAAACTCCTTTTCACCTGCCAGTCCTCATATCAAACATCGATTCTTCCGCAAAGCCTTCCCTGCTTCCATTTGGTGGCTCTCTCCTTCATTCATTTATTTTATTTTATTCTTTTTTTGTTTTAGAGGGAGTCTCACTCTGTTGCCCAGGCTGGAGTGCAGTGGCACGATCTCGGCTCACTGCAACCTCTGCCTTCCCAGTTCAAGTGATTCTCCTGCCTCAGCCTCCCTAGTAGCTGGAATTACAGGCATCCACCACCATGCCCAGCTAATTTTTGTGTTTTTTAGTAGAGATGGGGTTTCATCATGTTGGCCAGGCTGGTCTTGAGCTCCTGACCCCAGGTGATCCGCCCTACTCGGCCTCCCAAAGTGCTGGGATTACAGGCTTAAGTCATAGCACCTGGCCTTCTTCAGTATTTCCTAATCTCAAGTGTGAGCTCCATCATTTCAGGAGCTCAAGAAAACAAAAGGTCCTCAGTATCATTTGCTGAGGGGACACATGAGAAGGGGTATCTGCAAAGTGCACTGAGTCTCCATTGTTCTGAGCCCCAGCCCAGGCAATTCAGCCAGACTCCAATACCGGTTCACAAGTTTCAGAATACTCTGAAAAAAACAATTTAAACATGATATGAAATAGAGAGAATAACAGAATGACCCGCCATGTAACCATTACTAATGCCCCATCATTTTCCCATCCACTCGCTTCCCTTTTCCCATATAAAACTACTTACACATAAATCCCAGATATGCTATCATTCCCTCTAAATATTCTAGCCTGTATTTTCAAAAGATAACTTTAAAAATACCACCGTAATATTACCATTTCTAAAACATTTAAGAAGACTTTTAAAATATCAAATAATCCCATCAGTATTGAAATTCACAAGTGTCCTAAAAACATTAGGGTTTTTTTTTTTTCTTTCTTTTTATCATTTGTTTGATTCAGAATCTAAATGTGATTATTTTCCTTGCAATTCATTATTGAAGAACTGGGTCGTTTATCCTGCGGTTTTACAAGAGCTGGATTGTTTTGATTATGTCCCCATAGTGCTGTTTAACATGTTCCCCTGTAGTTTTCATTTCATGTAAATTAGTACAAGAGTCCCCCTTTATCCTCCAGGATACATTTCAAGACCCGGGTGACTGCCTGAAATCACGGACAATAGCAAACCCTACATACTGTAGAGTATGTTTCTTCATATATATATATGTATATATGTATCATATATAATATATATGATAAAGTTTAGAAACTAGGCACAGTAAGAGATTAACAATAATAACTAGGCACAGTAAGAGATTAACAGCAATAACTAATAATAAAATAGAACAATTACAACAATGCACTGTAATAAGAGTTACATGAATGTGGATGTAGTAACCCAGACTGGTATTGAGTGACTAATGGGCAGGTGGCATGGACAGTGTGGATACACAAGGGGATGATCGCATCACGGGGGTGAAGTGGCTTCGTTGTCTGGGGTAAATACCTGAGGTTCATTGCCTCATGCCAAGGAAATCAAGGACCCAGACATACGTGGAATGAGGTTAAGAGCGGAGGTTTAATAGGCAAAAGAAAGAGAAAAGAGAATTCTCGCCCGCAAGAGACGGGCAGGGGGCCCAAGTAGGAATTCCAGCCCTTGAGGAGTGCACTGGATTTCACAGACAGGCTTGAGGAGGCCATGTCTGATTTACATCGGGCCCAAAGATTGGTTGGACTACATGTGATGTTTACATAACTCGCAGGGAAGCCGGCTACCCCACCTTAATCTTTTTTTTTTTTTTAAACAGAGTCTTGCTGTGTTGCCCAGGCTGGAGCACAGTGGCGCAGTCTTGGCCCACTGCAACCTCCACCTCCCGGGTTCAAGCGATTCTCCTGCCTCAGCTTCCCAAGTAGCTGGGATTACAGGTGACCACCACTACGCCTGGCTAATTTTTGTATTTTTAATAGAGACAGGGTTTAACCACGTTGGCCAAGCTTGTCTTGAACTCCTGACCACAAGTGACACCCCTCCCCTGGCCCTTGGCTTCCCAAAGTGCTGGGATTATAGGCTTGAGCCACCTCGTCCAGCCCACCCCACCCTAATCTTATTATGTAAATGGAGTCTTTGCTTGGCGGGGGCCATGTTGCCTGCTCCTTACTGTACGTATGTCTGGCAAAGAGAAGGGAATATTGAGCCGCCTTTTTGAACATGCCTAGTCCCAGGTAGCCTTTTCCTATTGGCACAGCTGTTGGCATTCACCTGTGCAAGCTTCTAGCTTGCCTGTCTATGCCTGCAGCTCGATTTTACAGGCTGCTCTTTGTTAGAAAAGAATATGATTTGGGGCTGCTTTCCATTAAAAGGAAAACCTTACCAAGGACTTCCTTGACCCTCTACTATCTGCCTAAGTCATTTCTTCTTAACTCCTCTATCAGTGGGACAGAGCGGGCCAGCATGAGATTTCATTGTGCTACTCAGAATGGCACAAAATTTAAAACTTAC
Organism: Colobus angolensis palliatus; assembly: GCF_000951035.1. Classification (NCBI taxonomy): domain Eukaryota; kingdom Metazoa; phylum Chordata; class Mammalia; order Primates; family Cercopithecidae; genus Colobus; species Colobus angolensis. The sequence goes on from NW_012111697.1 coordinate 1,983,253, forward strand.
AATTTTTTTTCCTGCAATTTTCCATTTACTTTTTTTTTTTTTTTTTTTTTGAGATGGAGTCTCGCTCTGTCACCCAAGCTGGAGTGCTGTGGCCGGATCTTCAGCTCACTGCAAGCTCCGCCTCCCGGATTCATGCCATTCTCCTGCCTCAGCCTCCCAGGTAGCTGGGACTACAGGCGCCGCCACCTCGCCCGGATAGTTTTTTTTTTTTGTAGTTTTTAGTAGAGACGGGGTTTCACCATGTTAGCCAGGATGGTCTCGATCTCCTGACCTCGTGATCCGCCCGTCTGGGCCTCCCAAAGTGCTGAGATTCCAGGCTTGAGCCACCACGCCCGGCCCATTTACTATTTTTAGACTGCGGTTGACTTGGTTAACTGAAATCAAGAAAAGCAAGACGGTAAGTAAGGGGGACCACTGTGGTTGATCTCAGTGGTCTAGGCACCTCTTGGGATCCCCCAGAGCTCTATATATCAAACCTGAATCTGATCAATCACGGGGATTCAGTGGGGCCCCAAGAGATGTCTAGACCACTTCATAGTTGGTGCTGAGTTTTTTTATTTCAAGGCACATAACGTGGGGAAATGGAGTGGTCTCTTTTTCTGGTGTCAGCAGCCACCGCTAATCGTGCCTACATCCATTCATTCATTCATCAGGGATGCAAAATGGTGATATTTTATCTATCGATTCTTCCTCATTTAATAGCTGGAAATACTTTAGGAGAAATACCCCCCTCAGATTACCATGTGGCCACCAAAGCCCAATTTTAACAGAATTGAAACCAAGACAATGCTTTCTCTCCTTACAGTCCTCTGCAGGAGCCTGATCAACTTTAAGCAAACCTTCTTTTTTTTTTTTTTTTGAGATAGAGTTTTGCTGTTGTAGCCCAGGCTGGAGTGCAATGGCGTGATGTCGGCTCACTACAATCTCCACCTCCAGGGTTCAAGCGATTCTCCTGACTCAGCCTCCTGTGTAGCTGGAAATACAGGCACGTGCCACCATGCCCAGCTAATTTTTTGTATTTTTAGTAGAGACAGAGTTTCACCATGTTGGCCATGCTGGTCTCGAACTCCTGACCTCAGGTGATCCACCCATCTCCGCCTCCCAGAGTGCTGAGGTTACAGGCATGAGCCACTATTTATTCTTTATTTTCTAGCCAAGAACCGACTGGAAGAGGTGGGCCTGACAGCTGTGGGAAACATATTCTTGCCTGGTTCTCTCCCGGCCAGTCAACTGAAGCAGAGGCCCTGCCTACCCAGAGATTTTCTCAAAGCAGCATGGCTCCAGGGCCTGCTCTAAAGGTCTGGCCTTTCTCTTTGAAACTGTTTTCTCCTGTAATTAAGGGATTTTCTAACTTGAGGAATAGATTAAAATTCATCAAAATTATGTTTTCAGAAAGCCATAAACCTGAAGCTACTAAGGTCTGGCTCCAGGAAATCCTGAATCCAGGAAGCATGCTCAGCAGGACAGAATTGAAGACAATAGTTCATCATCTTTCCTTCCCAGGATCGAGAATATCCCAAGGAAATGCCAAGTAAAAAAGTGAAATCAGCGATTGATTTTGCGTTTGGAGAACTGACCATGTTTCTTGATCAAATGCCGATTGCAAGTCTGAGTCAAGGCTGAGCATATAAAGGAATCCTCCCGGGTACCTCCCCTTGGGGTCTTCAAATGATGTGATTTTGAAAAACCAGACTCGGGCGATCAGAGACTTCACTGCAGAGGAAATGAAAGATGCCTCGCTTCCAATACCTGGCTCCCGTGAACACTCCCTCGGGTCCCTGCTGGCGCCAGCCTGGGACCGAGAGCGCTTCCTGTCCTGCTGACTGCAGAGGTTAAACGGAATCTCCACTCCTGCATTGAGGAAAGAAAGGCGTCTTCCCCGTTGATTTTCGCGAGGCTGCGGACCTTCGCGGCGCCCCGACTGGGCTCACCCCGCGGAGCTGTCGGGGCAGCAGGCGCCCAGGCCTTCCTGAATCCCCGGCCCCTCTGGTCTATTCTAGACCCCCCAGGACTCAGGCCTGGGAAAATCACGGCCTCCGCCAGGCCCCTTCTCGCAGGTTTTGCACTTTGCTAACTCGCGGTGCGGCCTTGGGGCAGTGCCTCAGTTTCCCCAAGTGTAATGAAGTAGGGCTGGACCGTGATTCTCAGAATCACCCAAGAAGCTTTTCCAAAACCCTCTGCCAGGGTGTCCCTTGGGACCCACCGGATCGGAGCGGGGGTCGGGGGCGAAAAGCGCCAGGAGTCCGGCAGCCCAAGCCGGAACCCGGGACTCGGGCTTGCCCGCCTCGGCAGCTACTCCACCGTCGGCCAGGCCCCAAAGCTCGCCTTCGGCCTGGGCGAGGTCTTGCGCGTCTCCGGGCCGGTTCCGGGAGGCCGGGCGGGGCGGGCCGGGCTGGGCTGTCCCACCGGAAAGACTCGTTTCAGCCGGATCAG